>NC_090266.1:981459635-981776841 GCF_040414725.1 Anabrus simplex
CAATAAAAACATACTAGTGTTATTTAATACAAATACTTTCAATACGGATCCAAAAATTATTTTTTAACATGTAATTTGTGGTATGTTTCGAGTTGTCAGTGGAGTGTTGGCATGGAATGACATAAGTACAGGAATAAGCTTGAGTGGAGGTTTTAACTGTAAGAAAGATCATAATATGAAGATTAAGTTGGAATTCAAAAAGGACAAATTGGGGCAAATATTCATTTATAGGATGAGGAGTAGAGGATTAGAATAAATTATCAAGGAAAATATTCAATACATTTCCAAGTTCTTTAAATATGTTTAAGAAAGTGCTAGGTAAACAAATGGTAGGTAGTCTGCCACCTGGGTGACAGCCCTAAATGCAGATCATCGATGACTGATTTGAACTGTGGGAGAAAAATATTATTTGGTATTATAAGGAATTATAGGAATGAATCAGTGAACACAGGATTTGTAAAGAATAAACAAGGAGTAATATTGACAAAACCAGAAGAGATTATGAACAGATGGAAAGAATATTTCAGTGAACTGCTGAACGTGAGAAACCAGACATGTGGAGAAGGTATCTAGGCAGCAGGAATAGAAGAAGTAACAGAAGGAACCAAGATTACAATGACAGAGGTGAAATGGGCAGTTAAATAGATGAAAATGGGTAAAGCTGTGGGAATAGATGAAGCAGCCATAGCAATGATCAAAGCTGCAGGACCAGCAGGACTCCAGTGGACTTATAGAATACTGAAGTGTGTATGGAGAGAGGAAGTGCCCAAGGATTGGGAAAAGGGGTTATAATACTAATACTCAAGGAAGGAGATAAGACTGTGCTGTAACTATTGAGGAATCACCATCCTCTCCCATGTTGCCAAGATGATGAAAAGGATATTGGAAAGAAGAATTAGAGAAAAGGAGGGAAGTCAATTACAAGAAGAAAAATGTGGATTCAGAAGTGGTAGGTCAACAGTAATATCCATTTTTCATTCTGAGACAGATCATGAACAAAGCTGGGAATATGAAAAGGATATTATAGACTTAGAAGAGGCATACAACAGCATTCCCACATGAAAAGTTTGGAAAAGCCTGATATACAGGGGCATTGGGAAGGAACTAGTAAGAATGATAAAAGCAATATATAACTAAATAAAATTCGGGAAATTCAATCATAAAAAATTACCAGTGTTTCTCCCCAGTGCGGCATGGGTTCATCAGTTGGATACTGCACCTTCCCAATACACTGGCCGGCTAGCACGCTGGTAGCGACATCACTATTATTATTATTATTATTATTATTATTATTATTATTATTGTATGGCATTTACAAGCATGTGTAAAAATATACAATGAACGTATAAATTAAAATATAGAAGTAATAAACTAGAATGTCCAGCATCAACAACCAGTCCACTGCACTGGGTGTCAATTCATGCAGAGCCCGTAAACTGTCCTTAAATGCTGACAGTGGACAGCTCTCAACAACATGAAGCAATGTCTACTTCTGAGCACCACACTCACACACAGCACTTTCACAATATCCCCACTTTTTCATCATATATTGGCACCTGCCGTGGCCTGTTATGAAACGGTTGAGTTTTGACCACACATGTCGAGGAAGATCGAAACCTGGCACTTCTTCGTTGGGTCTTTAATCAGAAAGACATTCGTGGGTGGACATTGTTCCCATCGCTGTCTCCATTCTGCTGTTACAATGAATTTTTCATGGGAGTGTAGATCAATCCAGAGTGGATTCCGGGATTTTAACCTCATCACAGGTGGACCTCGTAAGGCATTGAACAAGAGTGAGTTTCTGTGTGCTAAGATCTTCTTGAGCAACTGTACTTTCGCTGCTTTTCTCCTCAGATCTGGAGGAGCAATGTTTGCTAAAACAGGCAGCCACTGAGTAGGAGTGGACCTCACTGTACCAGTAACAACTCTCATGGTTTCATTGAGCTGTATGTCAATCTTGCTCGAATGTACCCCACACAGGAGCGCAGTACTCACCAGCCGAGTATGCTAGGGAAAGTGAAACAGTGCGAAGACAGTTTGAATCTGCACTCCAGTTGCTGCCCGCTAGTTTATGCAGCAGATTTACTCTTGTACTCAGCTTCTTTGACAGATTCAGGCAATGCAGTTTGAACGACAAGAATCGATCCAGCGCGACACCCAGATATTCTGGGAAGAAGCTGTGGGAGACTTCTGCTCCATTAAAAACCACATGTAGCTTCCGATTAGCTTCCATGTTATGCAAGTGGAATGCTGTTACTTCCGTTTTACTAGGATTTGGCTGGAGTCTCCATTTGTGGAAATAGTCACACATGGTAGCTAGGTTCTCTGTAAGTACATCCTCACAGTGTGCCAAATCCTTACTCTGAGTAATTAAAGCTATATCGTCTGCAAACTGTATCTTCTTTGAAGTTGTTCTTGGCAGGTCATGGATGTAAAGATTGAATAGAATGGGAGATAATACTGACCCTTGAGGTAAACCATTATTTAGAGATCTCCACCTGCTTCTTTCATCGTTCAGAAATACAGCAAGTCGATGGTTGGATAACATGTTGTTTAGTAAGCATGCTAGCTTCTGACAAAGGATGACTTGAACAAACTTGAGCAACAGTCCCTCTCTCCAGACTGTGTTGTAGGCTGATGAGCGACACCACTGCAAGCTATACATGTGATAAGCACAATGTAATGCCTACGAACTAGGGGAGAATAGCATCTCCACTTGCTATATATGTCCTCCCAGGTTTTTGATCATGCTAGTCACCAACCTCCAGATTTTTACCTTCTCTTTTATGTTTCCTTCCACCTGTCCTTTTCTGCACCACTCCATTCTTTATGCAAGTTCACTTAATTCGCTTTCAAATGTGAGATCGAACTTTGGAGGCACTCATGATTTTCGCAAGTTCCTGAACTGAGGTGTTGGCAAGTTGGGTTTTGATTTTGTCCAAAACAGCAATTTTTTTGCATGACAAACATTTTTGCAACATTTCACTCGCAATGTGATATGAATCCGTATCACCTAAGTGTACTGAAACTACAATTGTTTTGGTATGTTTGTTTTTTGTATTTGTCTCAACTAAACACCTGTCCCCCGATCGACTCATTGGCTTAATGGTCAGCGTACTGGCCTTCGGTTCAGAGGGTTGGGGATTTTAACCTTCATTGGTTAATTGCAATGGCCCGGGGGCTGGGTGTTTGTACTGTCCCCAACAACGCTGCAACTCGCACACCACACTATCCTCCACCACAATAGCACGCAGTTACCTACACATGGCAGATGCCGCCCACCCTCATCGAAGGGTCTGCATTACAAGGGCTGCACTCGGCTGGAAATAGCCACACGAAATTAATTATCTGTCTCCCATATCAGATGTGTCTCAAAAGTGGATCTGACTGTATTTACTTGTTCTCAAGTATGCCTGTTGCATGTTCCAGCGTACAGGACCCTCACTAGCATTACCTTATTCAAGAACTGGAAAAGATCTAAAGGAAAGCAACACAACTTGTTCTGGGTGATTTCCAACAAAAGAGTGTGTTACAAAAATGTTGCACTCCTTGGGGTGGGAAGACTTGGGAATACGGAGATGAGTTGCTCAACTGAGCTCTATGTATAACCCAGTATACTTGAGGGTCCACCTATTCAATACACAAAATAATCTATTATTATTATCTCATTAACTTTTTATTTGAGGTACATGTTTCGTCCAATATTCAGACATCAGCTGCTACAGTAATGAGAGCTATCCTGTCTAGTATAAAATGATTGAAAACATTAAAGTCAATGAAACCTAAAACTACATATTCTTGCTTATAGCAGTCCTTATTAAAACACACACTTGTAATACACATAAAAAAACATACTTGTAATAAGGAATCTTGACTTTGAAGAGATTATATAGCTTGTGGAACCTTATACATCACTGGTTGTCAGGTGTTATTAAAATGGAGCCTTAAAAATCATTGTGTAGAACAGGGGACTTCTCAGGTTCTTATTTTAAAATGGGCCATGTATAATCCTTGTGAACATTTTTCTCAGTGGGATTCTTTCCAAATATATGTTTTGATTAAAATGTTAAATATTCTATCCAAAAAGCAGAACACTACTAACAAATTGAAGAGTCTCAAAAATACCAGACCAACAGATAAAAACAATAAAACAACACAACCCAAGAATTTTAAAATAATGAAAGATAAGCTTCCTCTTACAGACGATCTATCAAAAATTCAGTTTTTAGAAACTGAAATCAATATCCTTAATAGAGGACCTAAATTTAACTTCCCCAATCCTTCTAAAGAAAAGGATCTTTTAACAAGTATTATGGAAATAGAATCCAATATTCAAAACTCTCTATCAAGCAGGAACAAGATCTAAGGTATGAGATTAAAAGGAAACTTACCATTTTAGTAAGCAGTACCAATGACAATTTTTCAAAAAAACATTAATAAACAAAATAGAGAATTACAGGAAAAAATACAACAAAACTATATCATTGTCACTAAGGCAGATAAAAAAAGACTTTTGCGATAATGGGCAAAAAAGATTATAAAACAAAAACTGAAGCATTTTTTCTGAATGATTTCTTCAAAACAGGGAATAAAGATCCCAGGACAAGCATTTAACTCAAGCTCACGGTACTACTAAAAAATTAGCCATTCATATTAAACTAACAAGACTCACAAAAATGTTACAAAAATTACACAAGACCAGAGTCTCCATTAGACCATTAATAAATTTTACAAGCAGCCCTACTTGCACAATGTCACAATTCATAAATGGATTTTTAAAGGAAAACAGCATTTACAATAAATCACCCATAAAAAAATTCTGTGGATTTTTGCAATAGACTAAAAAAATTAAATATTTACCTCATCACATTATGTGTTCGTATGACATCAAAGATAATTATGTACTCGAACAGCCCAACAGGGAACAATCAAAATAATCAGTGATGTGTTGTTTGAGTCATCAGTCCATAGATTGGTTTGATGCAACTCTCCATGCCACCCTATCCTGTGCTAACCTTGCCATTTCTACGTAACTGCTGCATCCTACATTTGCTTCAATCTGCTTGGTCTACCCCTACCATTCTTACTGCCTACACTTCATTCAAAAACCAACGGCACAAGCCCTGGGTGTCTTAAGATGTGTCCTATCATTCTATTTCCTCTTCTGGTCAAATTTAGCCAAATCGATCTCCTCTCACCACTTTGATTCAGTATCTCTTCATTCGTGATTCGATCTATCCATCTCACTTTCAGCATTCTTCTGTAACACCACATTTCAAAAGCTTCTATTCTCTTTCTTTCTGAGCAAGTTATCGTCAACGTTTCACTTCCATACAATGCCATGCTCCAGATGAAGTCTTCAAAAACGTCTTTCTAATTCCTATATCAACGTTCGAAGTGATCAAATTTATTTTCTTAAGAAAGGCCTTCTTTGCGAGTGCTAATCTGCATTTTATGTCCTCCTTACTTCTGCCATCGTCAGTTATTTTACTACCCAAGTAACAATGTTCATCTACTTCCTTTAATACTTCATTTCATAATCTAATATTTCCTGCATCACCTAACTTCGTTCGACTGCACTCCATTACTTTTGTTTTGGACTTATTTATTTTCATTTTGTACTCCTTACCCAAGACTCAATCCATACCATTCAGCAATTTCTCCAGATCTTCTGCAGTCTCAGATAAAATAACAATATCATCAGCAAATCTCAAGGTTTTAATTTCCTCTCCTTGGATTGTGATTCCCTTTCCAAATTCCTCTTTGATTTCCTTTACTGCCTGTTCTATGTAAACATTGAAAAGAAGGGGGGACAAACTGCAGCCTTGCCTCACTCCTTTCTGGATTGCTGCTTCGTTTTCAAAGCCCTCGATTCTTATCACTGCAGACTGATTTATATACAGATTGTAGATAATTCTTCGTTCTCGGTATTTGATCCCGATCACCTTCAGAATCTCAAATAGCTTGGTCCAATCAACATTATTGAATGCCTTTTCAAGATCTACGAACGCCATGTATGTGGGCTTGTCCATCTTAATTCGATCCTCTAACGTCAGACGTAAGGTCAGGATTGCTTCACGTGTTCCAACATTTCTTCTGAAGCCAAATTGTTATTCTCCCAATTCAGTTTCAACTTGTCTTTCCATTCTTCAGTAAATAATACGTGTTAAAATTTTGCAGGCATGAGATACTAAACTAATGGTGCAGTAGTTTTCACACTTGCCAGCACCGGCATTCTTGGGAATAGGTATAACAACATTTTGCCAAAAATCGGATGGCATTTCTCCTGTCTCATGCATAATCAGTGATAATCTGTTAAATCAAAGTTATATCAGTAAAGTAGAAACATGAAGTTTGATAATAATTTTGGAATTCATGTTCAACAGCAATTAATTTACGTTCAATCAATAAAATATACCACCAAAAAGGTCTTAAGAGAGCTCTGGCCTTAGGTATTTTGGTAAATATTTACCTAGATTATTTAAAACACACAAAAATCACAGATCAAATACAGGGCCTAGAGACGTGGATACATTATGTGGATGACATGTACATCCAAATAGATCAAAGATACAATATTAGTACTAACATCCTTCAGTAACTAAACTCATTATATAGTAACATTAAATTTACAGTTGAAGATGAGGTTGACAGATCCCTCAATTTTTTAGAGATCATGATTACATGAGAACGAGATAGGTTCACTTACAAAATTTACAGGAAACCAAAATTTTTACCAATTACAGTTTAAAAAGCAAAAAAAAAGAGCAGCGTACTATAGTCTAGTGTATCGAGCCTTCAACCTTCACCTGTCACAGGAGGAGTCAAACAAGGAGATACAATACATATGAAGTTCAATGGTTTCAATGTTGATACTGTCAACAAAATTATAGGCAAAATAAAAAAAAAGAAACTTTCCAAATCAATCCCTGAAATAATACCAATATAGTTGGTCCGTTTTTGGACATTATACATTTTCCAGCTAATTCATTTTTGGTTAACCAGCGTTTCGCCCCAGTGTGTGAAATTGGGCTCATAATTTGGTAAATAGCACACCTACCAAGACGCATGGCTAGTGCATACCATGGAGGCCACTACGTAGGCTACTGGGGCTACTTGCAGTGCCAATGCACTATGAGAGACTGTCTCATTTTCAAAAATTGATGCCTGCCTGGCCATCAGATGATATAGATGTTGATTCCCATAGGGAACCTGAAATATTCATTCGGTACAAATATTTCAGGTTCCCTATGGGAATCAACATCTATATAATCCCTGAAATGCATAAAAAAATAAAAAAATAAAAATTTGCAATCTTTACATATAATAATCCTAACATAGTGCATATAATAAATTTATTTAAGAGAAAGAATTTTCAAGTCACATTTTCAAACTGTAATCTTTTCTTTAATCACAATAGCGTTAACTCCTTAAACGGTCAATTTATGGGTTCAGGTATTTACGAACTTAAATGTTATTTATCGGTGCAAAGCAACATACATTGGGCAGACAGGATGAAGCTTCACAACCAGATATATGCAGCACGTGAATGCCAAAGCTCATCAAAAATTTTCCGCAATGAGCATGCATATGGTTGAAACTGTGCACTCATACACGGGATTTAGATACTCTTAAAATTAAAAAGGGTAGCATTATGACCGCATCTGAATATATGTTCATATTCATTGATCAATTTTTTAATAATCATGATAATCCTGTGGGGGTTTTCCTGTTCCTCTATCGGGCACGTCCCAGGTGGCGGATCGGAGGGCTCGCCAGAATTGTCCGGAGGGTCTGAGGGAAATAAAATACTTCTCACGGACCAAAAAGAGTTACAGCCAGAAAACATCATGAGGCAACCTCTAAGGCTCAACACCTTAGTTGTACCAATGAGGTTGACGAAGGTCAATCTCCCCATTTTCTTCAACTTAGTCAGGACACTACTACCCCAGGCCCAAGTATTCATACTAGTCTTTCTCGGTCATCGGATTCTGGGGGACCACAAACATCATGCGGGAATGGATCGGAGCTTCCCAAATCTCGTCGCCCAAAGCGCAAACATTTCATTGGCACCTCAAACACCAATACTCTTCTTAAGACTGGAAAGCTAAAACGACAAACACCGGGCGAGTTGGCTGTGCAGTTAGAGGTGCGCGGCTGTGAGCTTGCATTCGGGAAATAGTGGGTTCGAATCCCACTGTCGGCAGCTCTGAAGATGGTTTTCCGTGGTTTCCCATTTTCACACCAGGCACATGCTGGGGCTGTACCTTAGTTAAGGCCACGGCTGCTTCCTTCCAACTCCTAGGCCTTTCCTATCCCATCGTCGCCATAAGACCTATCTGTGTTGGCGCGACGTAAAACCACTAGAAAAAAAACCAACAACAAACAAACATACTACATATATTCAATATCCAAATTTTAGCACTCCAAGAAACCAGGTATGCTGATGAAAATCATTTTGATTCAGACTGCTACAAAATTCACAAAGGTAAACCAGCAATTTCTCTCCCTAACAAGCCAGTTTGGAACTGCATTTCGGTGAGGAGAAATCTTACAAACTAAGTACTGAACTTCACGTCTCCTTCTGAGAGAATTTCATTACTCCCAATTAAGTGAGAAAACAAAGCCTATACACTAATCAATGCACATGCACCTACAAACAACTACAATCAAAAAGATCCACAGAAAGTAGACAACTTTTGAGAACAACTAGAGGAAGCTACAGTCAAAATTCCGAAGCATCATGTCAAAATAATTTGGGGAGATTTTAATGCCCAAATTGGCAAGGAAAAGAAGTTCAGCCCATCGTGGGACACTATCCAGCTAACCAGAGAACCAACAGAAATGGAGAAAGATTAATTGGCTTCTGCAAGAGTTTTGATTTAAAAATGTCAACTCATTTCCTGGCACGAAAGCAAACAACTTGGAGATCCCCTTTCATTTAGGGGAATTCCAGTTAGATGATGTAGCGATTTCTAATAAAAATCAGAGGTAAATTATGAATGTTAAAGTCAAGAAAGGAGTTATTGACCCTGATCACCACTTATCTCTAGGTAAAGTCAAATTTCAACCTAACAGATCCAAAATTAGAACAAACATGAAACTGCAAATCGACCCAGAACATCTTAAAGAAAACTCGGGCTCCTTTATTGCAAATATCTCCAACCAGAATTCATCCAACTGGTTAGAAATCAGCATTTGTAGCAGCTTCCAAAAGTATAGGCATCCCTCCCAGGAAACGCAAACACAGATGGTGGAATGAAACCTGCGACAGGGCCACAGTACTTAGAACGAGAGCCTGGAGAGATTAGAATTCCCATAAAACTGGAAAATCCTGGCAGGAATTCATTAACATCCAGAAACAAACCTCAAAAATCATCAGATGTGAGAAACGCAAATATTATCACAGAAGATTGGCAGAAATTGAACTGGAATTCACAAAAAAACACAAAACTTTTACAGAACTTTCAGAGAAGAAATATCAAATTACCAGGCACCTAGCCTGTGTTTCAAACGTCCGGATGGAACTCTTAGAAACAAATAACCAGGAAAATTGCAAACTGTTAGCAAACCATTTTCTGAAAATTTTAAACTATGAATCTCCTGGAGAACTCACCTTTGAAAAACCCACACCAAATTCAGAACCACCTACATTAGAAGAAATCAAACAAATTATCAGTGAACTGAAAAATAACAAAGCTCCAGGTGAGGAAGGTATAACTGCCGAAATGTGGAAAATTGGTGGCGAAAGTCTTGTCTCGAAACTTCATGCTACAGGCTCCGTGTGTTGCTTGGAAAAATGCACCGCTGCGCTGTGAGTGGCGAACATTGTAAGTTAATGCGATCACCGCGCACATCTGTCATTTCACAGCGTGTTGCCATGGCCGACTAAATAATAACAGTGGGATTTCAG
Organism: Anabrus simplex; assembly: GCF_040414725.1. NCBI lineage: Eukaryota > Metazoa > Arthropoda > Insecta > Orthoptera > Tettigoniidae > Anabrus > Anabrus simplex. The sequence goes on from NC_090266.1 coordinate 981,469,549, forward strand.
AGTGTTTTATGCAACAACAATCGGCCAAATTATTCCAAAATTTCCAGAAAAGGTTCATGTATTAAATTTACAAGAAAAACTGCTTGCAGGAAATAGCAACAGAGCGAATAACTGCAAATATGATAAGAGAAAAACGTTGGTTCACTAGATACACTACCATTTCACGATAGAGGCAACAAAGTAATTTACGAGGGCGGTTTGAAAAGTTCTCGGAATCACCGCTAGATGTCAGTGCTAGAGCAGCGAGGTTCCTGCGCAATAATCACACATCCTTTGTGAGTGAACACGTGGCGCGTCAGTGCTCTAGCTGCAGGAGTGTGGTAGTGATGACTCTTTGTTGTTGTTCCCGCGTAGTGATTTGTGAAAATGGAAAAAACTGAGATTCGAGCAGTGATTAAATAATTTGTAAAGAAAGGTATGAAAGCAAAGGAAATTCATGCCGACTTTCAGAACACACTGGGGGACTCTGCTCCTTCATTTTCAACTGTTGGCAAGTGGACCAGCGAGTTTAAATTTGGTCGGGAGAGCTTGAATGATGATCGCGTAGCGGACAGCCAAAAAGTGTTACGACCCCAGAATTTATCGCAAAAGTGCATAAAATGGTCATGGAGGATCGTCGACTGAAAGTGTGGGAGATTGCTGAAGCTGTAGGGATGTCTTCTGAATGGGTATATTAAATTTTAACCAAAGAATTGGGTATGAAAAAATTATCCGCAAGATGGTGCCGCGGCTCTTGACATAGGACAATAAACGCACCAGATTGGAAATGTCCGAACAAAGTCTGGCCAGTTTTCAGTGCAACCAACAAGATTTATTGCACCAGTTTGTGACTACAGATGAAACTTGGGTCCACTACTATACCCCAGAGACAAAACAGCAGTCAAAGCAGTGGAAACATGCTGATTCACCACCACCAAAGAAAGCAAAGGCAGTGTGTTCGGACAGAAAGGTAATGGCCTCAGTTTTCTGGGATGCAAAAGGCACTCTGCTGATAGATTATCTTCCTACTGGCCAAACAATTACAGGGCAATACTATGCAAACCTCCTAGACCAACTACAGGAAAAGATACACGAAACAAGGCCTGGTTTGACAAGGAAAAAGGTCATCTTTCTCAGGACAACGCTCCGCCACACGCAAGTGTTATTGCCATGGCAAAACTTCATGAACTGGGGTACGAATTCTTGCCACATCCACCTTATTCACCTGATTTGGCACCATCAGACTTTCATCTACTCCCCACGCTGAAAATTTTCCTCGGTGGACGGAGATTTTCTACAAGGGAAGAACTGACAGCCAAATTGGAGAGGTATTTTGCAGGCCTGGAGGAATCTCATTTTCGAGATGGGATCAAGCCATTGGAACATCGCTGGACCAAATGCATTAGTCTACAGGGAGACTATGTTGAAAAATAAAAGCAGTTCCACCAAGGTAAGATACTTAATTCTAGTACATTCCGAGAACTTTTCAAAGCACCTACGTACAGTACAGTAGAGTCTCGATTATCCGACGTAAACGGGACCTGTAGTACGTTGGATCACCAAAAATGTCAGATAATACAGAACTAAAACGAACAGGAAGGCTATACTGTATAAATGTTTTACAGTACTCTATTTACTGACTTATCAACTCAATTGTACATTCCAAATGTCTTACAAAAAGAAACTTGTCAATAATGTCTGCTTGCCTGCTGATTCACGTTTTCTTGCTGAGAGATTCCGTCATCGACTTATAATCCTTCACTGTGAGTCATCGTACTCTCCTTTTGTTCTGCAATGCCTCGTTCTTCTTCATCATCCCCATTTTCGTTAGCATTCACAAAACCAATAATACCAGGGTCAGTTAGTTCAACAGCTGATCTTGTGCACACCACTTACTCACATCTTGAGTCGTAGCATCCTCACAGCCAGGAATGCAATTCAGTAAGGGAACAATGTGTTCCATGTCTTCTTGTCCCACCGCCTCTCGATGTTCAACCTCAACTCAACAATATGTTCCAAGACTTTCTAATGTCGTTATTCCAACTTCTTCCCATGACTGCGTTATCCAGTATGCCACATCTTTCATGTATGTTTCGTTTTAACTTTTCTATAATGTCACTGCCATTGTCTATTTTCTGTATCAAGGATGAAAGGAGTTTCCGCCGATATTTCCTCTTCAATGTTTCCAACACACCTTGGTCCATTGGCAGCATAATGACGTCACGTTAGGAGGGAGAAACATGGTTTTGATGTCACCACTTCTAAGTTACTCTTCATTTGGGTGTTATGGAGCATTGTGTAGTAGAAGAGCGTTTCTAGGGAGGTTGTTTGAAGCTAGAAATTTTTCTACATCTGGAAAAAACTGTGTAAAGAAACAGTTTTTTAAGATGTCAGCAGACATCCAGGCAGCCTTCTGATTCGGGTAATGGACTGGAAGAGCAATAACAGAATTATTTTTTTTTTTTTTTTTTTTAATATCCTAGGCTTCTTTGCTTTACCGATCATAAGCAATTTTGCTTTTAAGTTCACAGTAATATTACTACAGGCAAGAACAGTACCTTACTCTTTTCTTACTACGCTTGTAGCCACGTACAGACGTCTTGGCTTGGGCTGCGAGAGATTTGATGGCAGCATCTTGAAATTCAGCCCAGTCTCATCACAATTAAAAATCTGATCACTAGTTAATCCTTCAGCAAGAATTATTTCTTGAAATTTTAATAACACATGACAACCAGCTATGTATAAGCTCTTCAAAATCAAGATCCAAGTCAAATTTTTTTATTACAAGTGTTTCTTTATTTTTAAAAAAATGTATTTTAATAAGGACTGACATAAGCAAGAATATTTAGTGTTTTCACTGACTTTAACCCCTTATAGGTTAGTGACTAAATATGTAGCCACCGCTTTTTTCTCTGTACGCTCAACTTAAATTTTTAAAGACCAATGTGTTTTGACTGCTTATTATCACTGCTGTTCTGGTATTGGGTGACAAAATATTTAACTACTATTCATCCAGGTTCAGAAAGAAAAAGATGGTCAAATATTTGTGGACTAAGTGTCCACATATGTAGCCACCAACCATCTATTCAAAAAGGGCATGAAGAAATGCGAGCGTTAATGTATTTAATAATTATATACTAGACAAGATAGTTCACATAAGCTTCAACATCAGGAATATTCCTTAAAAACCTGTGTTTATTTTAATATCAATTTTAATCTTAGTCATTAATGTAGCAGTTGATGATGTCCAAATATTGGACGAAACATGTACCGCAAATAAAAGGTTCATGAGATAATAATCTATAAGTATGAAAGATAAAATTCAAGAGGACACATTGGTGCAAATATTTGTTTATAGGAAGATAAATTAAGAGCGAATGTAATGACATTTGCAGATGATGTGAACTGGGAGAAGATGAGGGGGAGGCACAACAGTAGCTGAATTTACTGAATGTATTGAACAATGAGGATTGCATATGGAGAAGAGCAAGACAGTGGTGATGAATAAAGTAAAGACGGGAAAAGGAGCTATCAAAATTAGAAACAAGAAACTGGAAACAGTAGAACACTTCAAATACTTGGAAAGGGAACAGAGAGAAAACTGAAGACTGGATACGGAAATTAGTAGGATACAAATGGAGAATGCCTTATACCATCAGGTACGGAGATTAATATGGAATAAAGATGTACCAATGAAGGCTGAAGACGTAGTGTACAAGGGATATTACTTACCTATAATGACATATGTAGCAGAAACCTGGACAATGACTCAGAGAGATGAGAGCAGAGTACAGGCAGCTGAAATGAAATTCCTGAGGAGTATGGTACAGAAGACAAGGAGGGATAGAGTGAGAAACGAAGACATACAAAAAGAGCTAAATATATCATGATCTATGACAATGAATGGAATGTTACGAGCACTGAAAAATTTAGCTGTTCTTTTATCTATGTTAGTTTTTAAGCTTTCAGAAGTCTTAATTAAGAAATCTGTAATTTGAGATTGGTGTGATAGTCATTTGGACATGTTGCTACAGGTACAGACAATTGACTCGCTAGAATTGTAAACAGATAGTGGCGATGCCGATTTATCTGAACAGTTATCATAGCAGCGACCTGTGGGAATGTGTACTGTACAATACTTTTCCTACCTATATCAATTTTCTGTCCTTTATCACATTTATTTTTGTGCATTCCAAACTATGAGCCCCGAGAAGTAGTATAGTCATAATTTTTGTTCACCGTTTTCTTAATTTTAAAGCATAACGACCAATGAGCTATCAATTGAGGAGCTTTTGAACTCTCATATAACTTATAGTTTTGGCATTTATGTTTTAACATCTTTCTTCCATTTTAAACTTTCAGTTCCACTGGTAAAGCAAGATTAAATAATGTCCTCCTTCCTACCTCCACTCAAAGTTGGAATTCAAGAGGGCAAATTGGGGCAAGTATTCGTTTATAGGAAGAGTAATTAGTGATTGGAATAATTTACCAAGAGAGATGTCTGCTAAATTTTCAACTTCTTCAAAATCATTTAAGGAAAGACTAAGTAAACAACTGATAGAGAATTTGCCACCTGGGTGACAGCACTAAATGCAGATCAATGGTGACTGATGATGATTTCTCTTCACAAAGATTGAACAAAACACAAAAAACCGATGTACTCAAGTGACACAAAGCTGTCATTCTTAATGCTGCCGAGAAGTCCATTTCATCTTCCTCTAGGATTACTCGACAAAAAAACAATCAATCAATCATTAAATCAATCAATCATTAAATCAACAATGATCTACATTTAGGGCAATCACCCAGGTGGCAGATTCTCCATCTGTTGTTTTCCTAGCCTTTTCTTATATAATTGCAAAAAATTTGGAAATTTATTGAAAATCTCCCTTGGTAAATTATTCCATTCCCTAACTCCTCTTAGTATAAACAAATATTTACCCCAATTTGTCCTCTTTAATTCCAACTGTATCTTCATATTTTGATCTTACCCTACTTTTAAAAACACCACTCAAACTTATCTGTCTACTAATGTCATCTCTCCTCTGACAGCTCGGAACATACCACCCGTGATATAGGTGTTGATTCCCATAAGGAACCTGAAATATTTGTCCCGAATGAGTAAATTCATAGTACTAATATAGTTGGTCCGTTATTGGACATTATAAATTTGCCAGATAACTTATTCCTGGTTGCCAGCGCTTTGCCCCAGTGTGCTAAATTGGGCTCGTCAGAAGTTAAACAGCACACCTACCAAGATGCATGGCTAGTGCATATCGAGGAGGCCACTGTGGAGGCTACTTGGTGCTGGTTTATATTATGTAATTAATAAAACTATTGTGCAGAAATTGATAAGTATTGGAAGGTGGGAACCTACTTATAACTTAACCTTAGTTCCGTTAGTTTTTGGCATAATGAACTGAAAGTATTCGCGATCAAACACGTATATGGCAAAATCTGTCCAGTAACTGAGCCCATTGTACCTTTCCATCACCCCCTTCTCCTTTGGCACTCCTGTGAAGACAATTCTACCTGCTAAAGTTATTTACAGAAGCGGTTGACCTTGGTGCAAAACCTGACAATCAAAAGCTATCTTCAACTGTCCTTATGCTTCCTTTGCATCTGTCGCTTTCTACTCATCTGTCTCTTTCTATACAGCTTACCCTCCTAATTAACATAAATATAGATTTCTAAGAAAAATAGTTGTAAGAATTTACAGACAATTAAGAGATGTGAAAACTCCGTCTTTGAGACAAATGCAAGCAGGTATACGAAAATGGAAGGAAAAGGATAAAAACATGACAAAAACAAGAAAATTCATGGGGAAATATGGCCACAATATGAAAAATTACTGGAAAATGACAAAAAATGTTAAAAAAGCCAAAATATGACTTTATATGACCTGCGAAAAATGCACAATTTTAGTGACCATAGATAAAAACATACTTAACTTGTATTTTCCATGGAAATAATTTCAGGAAAAAATATGACATGTCAAACATCCGGGCCCTATTAATTACCCTTCAAACATCATCCCCAGAGATTCCGAACGACGTTTTTATACTGAATGTGTAAAGATGTCATTATAGGATTTTTGTGGTAGGACCTGTTGACCAATATCAATATGTTGGTTTTATAATAGTATTAAATCTTGTTTAAAATGTTATTTTAGCTTCTAAATCTGTCTTAATTATCCAGCTGAAGAAGGCCTAATTGCAGTTGAAACATGTAATATTAAATGTCAGATATAATTTATTGAATTGGTGGATTGACCTTTGTGATTTCTTTGGAAGAAATTTTACCTGACTTCTAGTGTGACTTCAATCTGTCTCGGACCACCTGGTTTGGCTAGATAGTTCTAGTCAACATGCATTTCTCTGGAAGTAGCATTTAACCGCTGTTCTCTTAGACTTCGAGAAAGCTTATGATACCATGTGGCACTTATTCTTTCAACCCTGCATCAATGGAAATTCCAGGGCAACTTGCTGGTTTTCACTGTGAATTTTGTACTCCTCCATCTATACAGTGTCTGAAGAGAGAACATATTTACAATATTACACGGTGGTCCATATTTATACATATGATTTTTAATTTTTTTTTTGCTACTTGCTTTACGTCGCATCGACACAGACAGGTCTTATGGCGACGATGGGACGGGGAAGGGCTAGGAGTGGGAAGGAAGCGGCCGTGGCCTTAATTAAAGTACAGCCCCAGCATTTGCCTGGTGTGAAAATGGGAAACCACGGAAAACCATCTTCAGGGCTGCCGACAGTGGGGTTCGAACCTACTATCTCCTGAATACTGGATACGGGCCGCACTTAAGCGACTGTAGCTATCGAGCTCGGTATGATTTTTAAAATGTCACACAATTACAATACAATTACAGAATTTAATGCATACAAATATACAGTGGAACAGAACACAGAAATTGAGCTAAGCTCCGTTTCATAGTCTACCATGCATCCATCAAGGTTTATACACGTTTCCAGATGCAACTTCACATTATCACAAGGACTTTGACACACATCCACAGGAATATTGTTGAATTCCTTGACTATTGCGGTATGAGGTTCTCCTCCACAAATCCAGAAAATGTTTGTCCAGCCATCCCTGAACTGTGAACATTATGGGGAGGGGCACCATCCTGTTGCCACCACAAAAACAAACAAACAAATCCCATGGCACTACAGCCCTTGAAGGGCCTTGATCTACCAAGCGACCGCTGCTCAGCCTGAAGGCCTGCAGATTACGAAGTGTCGTGTGGTCAGCACGACGAGTCCTCTCGGCAGTTATTCTTGGCACTCTAGACTGGGTTGCCACCACACTGTGTCCATTTAAAAAATATGGAAAAAGATGTAAGAGGAACTGCTTACCTACCTTACATACGTAACATGATGGATCGTATTGCCAAAATCTTACATAGGTGCAATATACAAACTGTATTTGGAACCTCAGTTAAGATTAGGCAACTCCTGTGACCAACTAAGGACAGTTTGCCTAAATTGCAACAACTGGGTACCTACACAGTTCTCTGTACTTGTGGCAAGGTTAATTCTGGGCAGACTTGAATAACCTTGCTTTGTAACAATAACAGAGATAGGTCTTATGGCAATGATGGGACAGGAAAAGACTAGGAGTGGGAAGGAAAAAAAAACCACACACACAAAAATAATCGCTGAAGCAGTAGAGGATGAAGAGTGTGAGCTAGCAACTCAAAATAACTGTCTTCTGTGATTGTGTTGTTGAGGAACTGGCACTACCCCACATCATGATTCCAGGGATCTGGTTGTTCACCTCAGTGTCCATATGTGGATTTGCAGGACATCAGTATATGCAACTGTGATGATTTACGCTATCTAATGCATGAAATTTTGGTTCAACAGTCCGTCACATAGAATGCCAGCTCAGGATAATCTTCAAGCATCGCGAACCAGGTCTCGGCAAAATGCACATGCTGTCTGGATCTACCTCGTTGAAGAGATGCGAATGGTATGGTCTCAACCTGAACTCTTTCAACATTCTTTACACACTTGTTCAAGAAACACCAAACTTGATAGACAAACACCATTGTGATTTGTTCTTGGTGGGCAAGCTGGCTAGTTCATTCTGCAACCACCGTTTGCTGTCCTCATTAACCACATTCCTTGCTCTACGTGCTCCTTTGGCATGTTGTACACTGCCTGTTGAATAAACTTTGAGTAACACTTCTGATCGTGATGAGAGACGGTCCAGGAAACCTGTACTCGATGGCCATACGGCGTTGAACCTCCACATAATTACTGCAGATGGCATGCAGCCATATACATTAGACTTTCTTTCGTATGGTTAATCGATGCACCAACATTTTGTGGAACTTCCCACAAAACTGCCATCTACCAGACACTTCCATACCTAACCATAGCTATAATATAGTAGCTCTATTAAAATTACTTTTTAAAATATTTGGTCATTTTAACACTCATTTATATAAACATAGACCATTCTGTATATTCAAGAACATGGAGTTCCCCAGGTACTCAATGTCACACAGTTTGCAATTGTCATTAATGGTGTACTGTCACTGTATGTAGACAATTTCGCTCAACATTACAGTTCACAAAATATGGCAAATGTAGAGTGACAGTTACAAGCTACACCAAGTGTGGAATGGTGGAACTTCGAACGCAATTTTTGGTTCTCTAACACTAACACCTCGGTGGTACTCTTCTGCCAAAAGTACAGCCATATACATTAGACTTTCTCTCGTACGGTTAATCGATGCACCAATATTTTGTGGAACTTACCACAAAACTGCCATCTACCAGACACTTCCATAACTAACCATAATGTAGTACGGTAGCTCTATTAAAATTAATTTTATAATATTTGGTCATTTTAACAATCATTTATATAAACATAAACCACTATGTATATTCAAGAAAATGGAGTTCCCCAGGTACTCAATGTCACATAGTTTGCAATCGTCATTAATGGTATAGTGCTACTGCTGCTTCAGCAGTCATACTGTCACTGTATGTAGACAATTTTGCTCAACATTACAGTTCAAAAAATATGGCAAATGTAGAGTGACAGTTACAAGCTACACCGAGTGTGGAATGGTGGAACTTCGAACGTATTTTTGGTTCTCTACCAATAACACCTCGGTGGTACTCTTCTGCCAAAAGTACATTCTCCATTCCCACCATGAGCTTATTTTGGGAAATGTTGCTCTACCAGTATTAGATAGTTACAGATTTCTTGGACTCGCTTTCGACAGTAGGTTAACGTGGTAGTCGCACATGTGGCAACTTAAAGTGAAGGGCACTCAGAAACTGAATGTTAAAGTTACCTAGCAGCACAACGCGTGGAGCTGATCTAACGGTACTCCTGCGTTTCTATACAGCACATACTTTATCACTCTTAGATAATGGCAGTAAGGTGGTGGAGGGTAACTGTACACGCCTAATGTTTAAGCCCTTATAATATTTTCATTTAGATTTTCACGGCCCGTGTAACTATTCATGATGTAATACTTTTGGGATTATGCTATGTAACAAAGTATACAAACACACTCAACGCGTGTTTCGAAAGGTACCTTACCTTTATTTATCAGAAGAAAACAGAAACACGACATCAGTGGGAGAAAGCAACAAAGAACTTTTTATACGGGCGATATTGTTTGATACAGGCAAGAACATCCACTCCTTGAAACATGACGTCATGACCAGGTGTTAAAGCATGGTCAGCAACAGCTGATTTATCAGGCTGGTTGAGTCTGATACACCTATTATGTTCCTTAATGTGAGTACACGAGTTATTCAAGTCTGCCCAGAATTAACCTTGCCACAAGTATATTGTACCTATGTAAGATTTTGGCAATACGATCCATCATGTTACATATGTAAGGTAGGTAAGCAGTTCCTCTTACATCTTTTCCCTCAACAGACATCCGATTATGCAGTAGAGCAGCAGAGCAGTAGAGATCAAAGCTTTGCTATAACTGTTGTCCTCAAAGGTGGTTCTCAAGGTGTAAATTTCACCTTGTAGAGCAGACACTTCACAAGTTCTCCAAGCCCTGGTAGTTGTAACGATACCATGCTTCTGGGCAGGGTGATAGAGAGAGAATCTGTGTGGAGTTATACAGGGTCATCCGTTTGGGATGTCAGAAAAGTATAACGTTATAGCTATTATGTTAAAGCATATACTGTATTGTCCCCGTCAAATTTGGCCTATAATGAACATTTTGTAGTGCAGTCAACTAACAGGCTACTATTTATTTCGTACAGGCCAGACATTTCCGTTCCCGGGTTACAGAGACGTGTTCACATGTTGGGAATCTGTTTTAGCCAGCCAGAACGGGAAGTCTTGATTCCCCGAGCGAGCGATCAGCTGAGGCCTCGTGACCCAGTACGGGCTCTCAAGGCCGCTGCGAGAAGAAACACGCATGACAAGTGCCTACAAATGAGAGCACTTTCCAGTATTCTAATAACCTATCAGGAGGAAGACGGCAGCCAATTATAAGATGACGTGGAGCCACACCTATCTCGGGAAGTTGATAAATACCTTAGTTTTGCGAAGAAATACTCTCTTGCTACTTTGCTCTTGCTATTTTGCGATCTTGTTCTGCTGAACGTCTGAATCGACGCTCTCCATTATTCTACAGAAAATTCTGAACACGAGCATTCTGTGGTTGGACTCGAAATATTATCCTTTCACGTACAATAACCTACGATTCTGATGAACTTCACAGGCTAAGTTAAGTGTCGTTCATCATCTAAACGCAGCGTATTTATGTGTGAATATTTCCTAAAGACTTGTGTTAGTTTCAGCTTATACCGCATAAGAAGAAGGAAGAGGATTACCACGTGGCTACTGCAGTACCTCAGGATGCTTCCACAAATTTAAGAGGATCCCTACATAATTCCTGCATTGAACTTCGGTGCTACCATGGTATTCTAAGTGAAGGCGAAATCTAACATGGGGAGATAACGACAGAAGCAGCCATCCAACACCATGTGATCCAGAAATTCCAGATCACCGGAAGATATCCAGCTCCATCATGCATTTAAGTACTTTTTAAAAAATATTTCTCTGTTCATCTTTGTAGAAGTTATGCTTGCTTATTCATTTGTGTTGATATTTCTTCTACATTTGCCGTAGTAATTGATGTTTCCATTCTTCTTTCACTGGGAGGTGGTAGTGTTGTCAGGTTGAGTGTGAATGACTAGTAAACCTTATTAGTATAGATAGGATATGTGTGTCTTCTGAGATTAATCTAAAGGTCCCATTTAATAGTCTAGCATTAACTAAAAATCATTATCCACGACGATAACTAATAATTTGGATATGGAATATTTTAAACAAGCAAACAATGTGGGACAGATTTCCGGCATTCCTTTTGCATGCCGAATTTCTACGTAAATTCCTTCTTGTTGGATTTGACACGTGTTAGAGTCATCTGGCTTATTGTTAAGCTTTGATTCACGTAATATCTTGCGCACATAATAATAATAATGGTGATAATAATAAGAATTTCATTTCGGGTTAAATGAATAGTGTAAATTTTGCTCGATTTTGTGTCGATGTTCATGTGTGCTCAATGATAGTGAAGAGTAGCCTGGAATATGGCAGAATTCTGACGGATCAATTAATGTAGTGGTTGAATGGTTGAAATCCATTCATTGAATTTTTATTGAGGAATGTATGCGTGGTAAACTTATTTTCTTCAATTGCTGAGCACGTGTTAATTTGAGAATGTAGAATGGAGTAATAATAATAAAGTCGTGACTCATGAGCCATAAACGTGAATGCTACATTTGACCTGTGTTATGTGCGCGTCTGTAGATGACCAATTTTCCAGAGATTTACTGCTAATGCTGTTATAACCAACGTTGTGGAATCTGCATCATCTTTAACCAAGTGACCATTGAAGTTTTGTCACATATCCGAGAATCGAAAGTAAACTCTTTCTTTAGCTGATATCGTCATCACGAGGATTCGAATGTCCAGGGTTAATAATCAAAATCATAAAAATCAAGAACTAGAGTTCATTGTAAATAGTGCAGATAATTCGTGTGTGTCTTTGTGTAAATGTGGTATGTGTGTGTTGTAGTAATTTCTGTGACTGGCGATATATTTTCTTCTTTTGAAATGTAATTTTGACATGGCCTTATGTTTGTCAGGTTGGGTCCAGGTTGTTAGCACCGTTGTTCGAGCTGATTTAATTTATTTGGAGTTTAACCTTTAGTAAATTTTATTTAAAAATTAAGTTGAGACAAGATTACAGTTTCAAACGCCAATGAATAAGGAGGGGTTATTTCAATCGTTTGGACAAAGGTTCATTGTGTTCTAAAGTTTAAGATGCAAAAGTTTACCAAGGCGTCAGAGGTTTAAGGTCAACCTTATGTGTTGTTCAATTGAATATTAGAGAAACTTTGTGGGAATAATTATTGTCTGAATACAGTTCAATGGAAATGAGTCCGATTAAGGTATTCTGAATAAGATTTGTCGACTTAGTTTGAATAATTTCACGCTTATTTAACAAGATAATGTGACAAATTTACCCATGAATAGAACAACGTGATTGAGTATTTGTTTCTAGTGGACTTAGACACCTAATTTATTTAATTATTTAATAATTTAAATTTTATTTGAAGCAATAAACATCGTCAAGGAGAGATCTGACAATTCAAAGGTTTAGAATCATTTGCGAAGCAAATAGCCTATTGAGATCTGCTTATTCTCATCTTGTAAAATAATTCAAGGGTAACCAGGAGAAAAGTTATCCCAGCATAAAATTTTATTTTTGTATTTTGTCAAGCCAGGTGTGGGCTAATATTAATTTGTATATTTACAGAGTTATTTAACGTCAAAATGGGAGCGAAAAATTTAGAGCTGTATCTAGAGAGAGACCGGCTGAGAAGATGTCTTTTTTTGCCATCAAGATTTATAACAAGATGTTATTTTGTTATTTTCATTTAGTGCTAGTTGACAATAAATGTCAAAACCTGTTGTTTGATTGTCGCCAGTCCTTGTTTCTTTCCCTGTCCTCAAAATTAAGCAAAGCTTGACAGCAAACGGTCCACCTCTGAGACCCTCGCTCTCTGGCTGAGCATGCCCGGTAAAAAGGGGGCAGTATGCAATTTTCTGTAATGTACATGACAATGATGGGAGTTAACAATGACTCTTTGCAACAATGACTTCCGCGAGACAACGTAGCAGAGTAGTTCATAGTGCAATCAACAGATGTCAGGTACAGAGGCGTACAAGTAAGCTCGCGCGCTCAGTGCTCAGTGTTGATACAGAGTTGAGTGAAGAGGGTCGTTACACCACAACAACGTGCTCAGTGTGTCATATGGTATGCCAAATTTTTGCGTGTAGTGGAGACCCAGCGAGCTTTCAGACGTCAGTACAACGTTAGGCATGTCCTATCACATCGGGACATTGTTAAATGGTACAACATGTTTTGGAAAATGGATTGCAGATGCCTCACACAGGTGGAAGGCGGCGTGATAGCAACAAGGAGGAAGATATTCGACAAGCCAATTAAACAATTAAACCTCATATTCAACGATTGCTGGTGCGGCCGTGGTGAACACATCCCATGGCCTCCTAATAGCCCTGCCCTAACCCCTCCAGATTATTATTATAATTTTTTTTTCTGGAGGGGGCTACGTCAAATCGACAGTGTACGCACGAAGACCACAGAATCTGGCTGACCTACGGAGGGAGATTACAGCGGCCTTTCAGCAAATCACTCCAGAAATGCTGCGTGCCACGTGGTGCAACATGGATTCGAGGTATCGTTTTTGCTGCACGCGCGATGGTGGACAAGTTGAATGCTAATGTGCTGTGACACAAACTCCAGACTCTCCTTAACATGTATGTACCATTAACAAGCAATGAATGTGCAGAGTTTCTTGTGTATAGCGTTTTACTTTTCTGACACCTCAAACGGATGACCCTGTATATTGGTGAGTTTTGGCTTATGGTAAACTCTGTGTCCTAAAGATCTATCCATTTCCTTGGTGACAAGGGCATCTAAAAATGTTATTTTGCCATCAGATTCCATTCCATGGTGAAATAAATGAAAGAGTGCTGGCAACTGTGGTGATCCAGGAAATGATCGTCTTCACTTTCCGTCCAAACAACGAAAAGAAAGTATCATCCACATACTGCCACCATATTTTCGGTTTGCAAGGTGCCGAAGTAAAAGCTTTCTCTTCGAAATTCTCCATGAAGAAATCAGCTACAACAGGAGAGAACTTCCCATGGCCACACCATCAGTCTGCTCATAATATTCCCCATTCCATAAAAGCAGGAGGAGGTCATGCAGTGATAGAAAAGTCCTGCAATGTCTTCAGTAAAAATGCCATTAATGAGAGACATGACACCATCAACAGGTACTCTCGTAAACAGAGACACCATGTCGAGACTCACTAAGATATTATCTGGCTGAAGTGATATAGCTTTTAACTTCTCAATGAAGTCTGTGGAATCCGTAATATAGGAAGGGTTATTACCCAGAAGCGATTGAAGCAGTCTACCTAAATAATTAAAACAGAGCATACGTAGGGGGAACCAATCATACTAACAATAGGCCTAAGAGTAACCCCTTCCTTATATATTTTAGGAAGCCCATACAGTCTTAGAGGAATAGCATCCCCTGGAAGGAGAGTCTTCGCTATATCTTCTGCAAAAGAACACTGCTTGATCAATTTGACGGCGACATTTGAGTAGCAATTTGTAGGATCATGACTATTAATCCTGTATATAGGATCTCCTAAAAAAGATGAGATTATCATCATACTCGTCCTTATCCATCACAGCTGTCGCGTTACCCTCATCAGCGGGGAGAACGATTATATCAGAATTGTCCCTTAGATCTTTAAGCGCTCGGCTTTTGCCTTATTTTAAGTTGATGTTAGGTGGCCTAGCGGTCTTCAGAACTCTAGAACATTCTTGTCTAACTTCCTTGGCCTCTTCAGGTGTGAGGTAATGTACCCAGGGTTCTACAGATGTAATAATTTCCTCAATTGGAATTCTTGTAGGAGCTACAGCAATGTCAGGACCTTGAGCGAGAAATGCCTGTTGGATTTCATTTAGAGGCTTGGAAATATGTCTGCCCCTTACCTGATCTGGTATGCTGTTGGCTTGCACTGCAGTAATACGATCAAAGAGCATCCATAATTCCTCATTTACAAAGTTTGAGAGGCGCAGATGAAGCTGTAGCAACTCCCTCGAGATGAAATCCAACCTCTTACGAGTCTGCCTTATCCTATCAGTAACGCCTTGCTTATACAACAACAGATCCTCATAGCTTTAGGTGTTTTGAAGGTATGCATCAACATAAAATTTGGTAGCGCATCATGGTCCCGGCATCTTAGGAGACAGGTGAGTGAGGAAATAAGACACACCTTCTTCCATTGTAACCTACTAAATTTAGACATCAATCGGAAGATATCCCCCCATAGAGGTTTCTGCATTATCATTTAGACTTTCATGGCCCCTGTAACTATTCATGATGTAATATTTTTGAGATTATGCCGTGTCAAAGTATATAAACACACTTAACGTGCGTTTCGAAAGGTACTTTGCTGTCCTTCGTTAGGAGAAAACAGAAAATGGAAACACGACGTATCAATGGTTGCTAAGAGAAAGCAAAGAAGATGTAATAGGGATGCCATTTTTGCCCCATGCCAGGAACAATGAATGGGAACAGTAAGGCATCACTTTCAGATGGTTCTGATAATAGGTAGCCACGATTCACTGAGCTTGTAACCTGTATCGCGGTTGAAATTATCTGGGTGTTTACGTATTTCAACTGCCTGCCTGATGATTCCAGTACCATAATTTTTTATATAGGCAAGAACGTCCCCTCCTTGGAACATGACATCATGACCCGGTGTTAAAGCATGATCAGCAACAGCTGATTTATCAGGTTGGTTGAGTCTGATACACCAGTTATGTTCCTTAATGCGAGTACATATTGTACTCAAATTCTGCCCAATATAAACCTTGCCACAACTAGATACCTGGTTGTTGCAATTTAGGCAATTTATCCTTGGTTGGTCACAGGAGTTATGTAATCTTAATTGAAGTTCCAAATGCAATTCGTATATTGTACCTATCTAAGATTTCAGCAAATGTATTTAGAACTTCAATTAAGATTAGGAAACTCCTGCAACCAACTAAGGACAGTTTGCCTAAATTGCAACCAGGTATCTACAGCATTCCCTGTACTCGTGGCAAGGTTTATGTTGGACAGACTTTGAGAACGATGTGTACTCGCATTAAGGAACAAGACAGGTGTATCAAACTCAAGCAACCTGATAAATCAGCAGTTACTGATCATGCTTTAACACCGGGTCATGATGTCATGTTCCAAGGAGTGGATGTTCTTGCCTGTATAAGAATTTATAGTCCTGGAATCATCAGGGAGGTGGTTGAGATATGTAAACACCCAGATAATTTCAACCACGATACAGGCTACAAGCTCAGTGAATCGTGGCTATCTATTATCATAACCATCAGAAAGTGGTGCTTTACTGCTGCCATTCTTTGTCCCTAGCATGGGGCAAAAATGGCATCCCTATTACATCTTTGTTGCTTTCTCTTAGCAACCAGTAATGCATCCTGTTTGCGTATTATGTTTTCTCCTGATAAACGGCAAGGTACCTTTCAAAACACATGTTGAGTGTATTTACGAAGCGTGTTTTTTTAAGTAAGGTCCGTTTTGTTGTAGACACTAGAAATTCACGTGCATATCGCAACAAGCACATGCGTCGTGTACCGGCATGCCTCGGGAACAACTGTGTTCAGTTTCAGCTCTGTAGCTAACCTGTAAGAATGTTTAAGACTATCAACTCGGCCACCGCGTGTGAGGTTCGGTCCGTGATATGGTTTTTGTCAGCAAGGAACCAGTCTGCTGCAGAAATTCATCGACAGATTTGCGAAGTGTACGGTGATACTGTTATGAGTTAAAGCAAAGTGCGTAAGTGGGTACTGCAATTCAAAGATGGCCGTGACAACGTCCATGATGAGGACCGCTCCGGTCGCCCTTCTTTGATTACAGACGATTTGGTGGCTTCAGTTGAAGCGAAGATTCGTGAGAACAGGCGCTTCACAATAACAGGTCTCTCAAACAAATTTCCTGACGTGTCGAGATCAGTGCTTTACAACATTGTTTCTGAACACCTAAAGTTTAAGAAACTGTGCTCCCATTGGGTCCCGAAACTTCTAACAGAGGACCACAAAAACAAAAGATTTGAGTGTGCGATGAACTTCTTTACTCATTATGACGAAGAAGGTGACGGCTTCTTGAGTCAGATCATAACTGGAGACGAGACATGGGTTTCGCATATCACGCCCGAATCGAAGCAACAGAGCATGGAATGGAGACACACACACACTCGCCTGTGAAGGTGAAGGCAAACAGACTCTGTCCCAGCACAAAATCATGGCGTCGGTGTTTTGGGATAGGCATGGTGTTTTGTTGGTCGACACGCCCGAATCGAAGCAACAGAGCATGGAATGGAGACACACACACACTCGCCTGTGAAGGTGAAGGCAAACAGACTCTGTCCCAGCGCAAAATCAAGGCGTCGGTGTTTTGGGATAGGCATGGTGTTTTGTTGGTCGACTTCATGCAACGAGGAACCACCATCAATGCAGAAGCATACTGCCAAACCCTGAGAAAGCTACACAGAGCGATTCAAAACAAAAGATGCGGCATGCTGACAAAGGGAATTGTCCTTCTCCATGACAATGCAAGACCTCACACTGCAGGTCAGATCCACGGTTTATTGGACAGTTTTGGCTGGGAATTTTAGACCACCCACCCTACAGTCCTGATCTTGCGCCGAGCGATTACCATCTGTTCCTCCACCTCAAACATCACCTCAGTGGCAACCATTACAATGATGACGACGACGTTAAAACAGCAGTGAACTCTTGGTTATCGGAGCAGGCGGCAAGTTTCTATGAAGTGGGTATTTTAAAATTGGTTACAAGGTATGATAAGTGTTTGAACAAACTTGGCAACTATGTTGAAAAATAGAGTAAGTATGTACTTTCTGAAAATAACTTTACTTTTTTGAAATAACCTTTCATTGTGTACTTATTTTCAAATGGACCTTACTTAAAAAACACGCCTCGTATATACTTTATTACATGGCATAAATCCAAAAATAATATATATGGGGTCAAGGGGCTGCGGAAGTCTGAATGATAATTATTAGAAACCTCTATGGGGAGGATATTTTCTGACTGATATCTAAATTTAGTAGGTTATGACATTTCACTCACATTTCTCCTAAGATGGCGGGACATATGATATTCTACCAAATGTTATGTTGATGCATACCTTCAAAACACTAAAAGCTATGAGGATCTCGCAAGGAGTTGAATTTCATCCCGAGGGAGCTGCTACAGCTGCATCTATGCCTCTCGAACTTCGTAAATGAGGAATTATGGAAGATCTTTGATCATAATACTGCAGTGCAAGCCAACAGCATATCAGATCAGGTAAGGGGCAAACATATTTCCAAATATGAAAGGTTAAGTTAGATGCAGAAAGTACATGCCATTAGACATGATGCCAACAAAGTTGTCATAAATTTGTCCAGTATGCCTCTACACGATACCCAAAAGGCAGTTCTCAACATTGCTGTAGTGCCTAGTAGTAGTCCCATTGAGCAACCTACAACACCTATAGAATCCTTGGTACATTATCTCACACCTAAAGAGGCCGAGGGGTTAAGACAAGAATGCTCCGGAATTCTCAAGACTGCTACGCCACCTAACACAAACTTAAAATAAGGCAAAAGCCAGGCGCTAAAAGCTCTAAGGGACAATTCTGATATAATCGTTCTCCCCACTGACAAGGATATCGCGACAGTGGTGATTGATAAGGATGATTATGATAAGATCTCATCTTTGTTAGCAGATCCTATATACAGGATTAATAGTCGTGATCCTACAAATCGCTACTCAAAATGTCGCTGTCAAATTGATCAAGCAATCTTCTATTCCAGAAGATATAGTGAGACTCTCCTTCTAGGGGATGCTATTCCTCCAAGAATGCATGGGCTTTCCAAAATATATAAGGAAGGGGTTCCTCTTAGGCCTATTGTAAGTATGATTGGTTCCCCTACATATGCCCTTTTTTAAATACTTAGGTAGACTACTTCAATCGCTTCTGGGTAATACCCCTTCCTATAATAAGGATTCCACACATTTTACTGAGAAGTCAAAAGCTATATCACTTCAGCAGGGTGATATCTTAGTGAGTCTCGACTTGGTGTCTCTGTTTATGAGAGTTCCTATTGATGGTGTTATGTCTCTCATTAATGGCATTTTTACTGAAGACATCTCAAGACTTTTCTGTCACTGCATGACCTCCTCCTGTTTTTTATGGAATGGGGAATATTATGAGCAGACTGATGGTGTGGCCATGGAAAGTCCTCTCCTGTTGTGGCTAATTTCTTCATGGAGAACTTCAAAAAGAAAGCCGTGTTGTCAGCACCTTGCAAAGCGAAAATATGGTGGTGATATGTGGATGATACGTTTGTCGTTTGGACGAAAGGTGAGGACAATCTTAGTCATTTCCTGGATCGCCTTAATCGCCAGCACCCTTCCATTTGTTTCACTGTGGAACTGGAATCTGATGGCAAAATACCGGTTTTAGATGTTCTCGTCACCAAGGAAAAGGATGGATCTTTAGGTAGAGCTCTGCACGGATGCAGATATCTGGGGATTTAACTGCGAATATCCACTAAGTTAGTGTCTTGGACGATGCAAACTGTATGGAAGTGCGGATGATTTCGCGGAAAATTTCTAAATAATGAAGTTTATTGATTTTCACTCAGATATGCTCTTATTTTTGCTTGTGGTTAGACGACCCTTGACATTGGTATGGGAGAATGGTGATATATAAGTAGCCTTGACACCATAAAGCCGTAAATCTGACCTAATTCTAACTGGCTACTGCCCGCAGTTAATGGAAAGAAGGAAAAAAAGATCAATACGCCGGTAGTGTTGCAAGAGAAAATACCTCATAAGCCTGTGACTGTAGGGGTTCTGATGCTATGTACCAAACCTATTGTATTATGTTAACAGATTTACCTGTTTCAATATCTTGGGTGTAATATGCTATAGTTAAATATTTACATTATCGGTGGATAGCCATTGGGGGATGTGGATAACCACTCGCGGATGCGGATGAAGGAAGTGCAGATACGGATAATATTTTGTATATCCACGCAGGGCTCTATCTTTAGGACACAGTGTTTACCGTAAGCCAATACACATAGATTAACGTATCCACAAAGACGTACACGAGATGCTGTCAGTTGGTACAATTATTTTTTTCCCATCTATTTACAAATTAACACACACATAACCTTAAACACTGCTGTCACAAAAAAAAAACCACTCACATCACAAAGCCGCCATTTTAAAACAACTGCCAATCGTTGCACATGGAGATTACAACCTTTAACACACAGTTGAAACAGATGACTGCGTAAGAGCATGTCACAACTATAATCTTGCTACGCCATAACTCTACTGAACAATGTCTCGCCTAACCAGTAACTTTTCCAATAACTCCCTAAACAATAACTCGTCAACCAGTAACTCTCATTACCATCAAGACCACCTCCTTATATATGTGCCTGGCCAGGCTTCCAGAAAGATACGTTACAAAAAAATCCAGAAAGATACGTTACAAAAAAAAAAAAAAAAAAAAAAAATCTTGAAAATTCTGGAGTGCCTAATACATAGATTATAATTCTCCATCGTTCTCCTCACCTATTACCATTCTGGAAGTTACAGTGTGTTTCACAATTATGGATTACAAATTATATATACAGGTAAGAATGAATTACATACAGGTTCTTACATTAATTGAACTAATATAAATGTTTATGTACAGCACGATTCATGACATAACTTCACACACAATACGATCATTCGACTACGTAAATAATAACAATAATACTAATACTAAACGGATGTATTAGTATACATAGCCATACATACAAGTAGTAGTAGTAGTAGTAGTAGTAGTGTTATTTGTTTTACGTCCCACTAACTACTTTTACAGTCTTCGGAGACGCCGAGGTGCCGGAATTTAGTCCCGCAGGAGTTCTTTTATGTGCCAGTAAATCTACCGACACGAGGCTGTCGTATTTGAGCACCTTCAAATACCACCGGACTGAGCCAGGATCGAACCTGCCAAGTTTGGGTTAGAAGGCCAGCGCCTTAACCGTCTGAGCCACTCAGCCCAGCAATAATAATAATAATAATAATAATAATAATAATAATAATAATAATAATAATTCGACCTCAATGCTTGTATTATTTACCCATGGGTGAAAGAATATTGTTTTAAAGTTATATCTATTTATCGCACTTGCGTCAATATTCCCCCGTAACTTGAAACCATTTCCACACTATATCACACTCTCTTGGTCCTCACCATTTAACTACACACTGACTACCTCAGTCACACAGCCCCCCCTGTTGGCACTGTCAGCCCGGTGGTTCCATCGGGGACCACCACCTTCCCATGGTGGGTCTGCTGGGTCCGGTCGACGGTGTCTTTGTTCCTGGTGATGGTGATCCGCAGGTCCTCGCGTGGCATTCAAAGCACTGCTGGCTTTCCCCTCATTCGTACCTTTGTGTTCTGTCAGGTGGCACCCTCGTTTGTTGGTTGTCGGTTCGGATCCTCTGGTTCTCCGTCTCCTAGAGGGGGAACCATTGGCTGTGTCATTGCCAACGCTGCCTCCATCTCCTGGGACATCATCTGAGGCCTCCCCATAGTTCTGCTTCATGCTGAACATCCTCCCTGGACAGTTCACAGTGCCATGGAGCTTACTGCGGCTGTCAAGCGCCTCGCACTTGGTGTTGTACTAGTACGGCCCATTCACCATCGCGCCATCTGGCTGTTCGGTTTCGGCGTCGAATACCTGCTGCATTTCGTTGGTGCGCCGAGTCCTCTCCTGCAGCTGGACTCTGTAGTCAGTTGTCGGTTGGGGGGCACTGCCACGCCCGCTGAATTCTCCCACAACTTCCTCGCAGGTCGAACATGACTGCGGGCTGCATCGTACTCCCATCTCCTGCCCACAAAGTCCAGTGATCGGGTATTCGGCTCCCTCTTCTGACGTCAATTGATCTTGAACTGGGCCCCAATTTTCTCCTCGAGTTTTCCAAACTGGGCCTCGATGTTCACCTCGAGTTTTCCAAACTGGGTCTCGATGTTCACCTCGAGTTTTCCAAACTGGGTCTCGATGTTTTTAGCCAAGAAAATTAACTGTTTAAACATCACCATGGTCCTCTGGTCGTTCTTCATTTTAGAGTCTAATAGATTCTAACAGTCCTGTCACACGGTCACAGGTTAATGTATCCACAACAAAGCACACGAGATGCTGTCAGTTGGTACAATTATTTTATTCACATCTATTTACAAATTAACACACACATAACCTTAAATACTGCTATCACAAACAAAACACTCACATCACAAAGCCGTTATTTTAAAACAACTGCCAACTGCTGCACATGGAGATTACAACCTTAACACACAGTTGAAAACAGATGACCGCGTAAAAACATGTCACAAGTATAATCTTGCTACATCATAACTCTACTGAACAATAACTCCCTAACCGATAACTCATCAACCAATAACTCTCGTTACCATCAAGACCACCTCCTTATATATGTGCCTGGCCAGGCTTCCAGAAAGATACATTACAAAAAAAAAAATTTTTGAAAATTCTAGAGTGCCTAATACATAAGATTGTAATTCTCCATCGTTCTCGTCACCTATTACCATTCTAAAAGTTACAGTGTGTTTCACAATTATGGATTACAAATTATATATACAGGTAAGAATGAATTATATACTGGCTCCTACATTAATTGAACTGATATAAATGTTCATGTACAACACGTTTCATAACATAACCTCACACACAATACCATCATTCGACTACGTAAATAGTAATAATACTAACACTAAATGGATGTACCTCACTTCATAGCCATGAATACAAGTAGTAATAATAATAATTAAAAAAAAAAAAAATAATAATAATAATAATTTGAGCTCGATACTTGTATTATTTACCCATGGGTGAGAGAATATTTTTTTCAAGTTATATCCATTTATCGCACTTGCGTCAATATATCTACACACAGATCCTATCACCCTGCCCAGAAACAAGGTATCGTTACAACTCTAACTACCAGGGCTAGGAGGATTTGTTAAGTGTCTGCTCTACAAGGGGAAATTAACACCTTGAGAACCACCTTTGAGAGCAACGGTTATAGCAATATTTTGAGCTGTACATTTCTGAAACCGACACAAAATCGGAAGTCTGTTGAGAAAAGAAGGTCCTGTGAAAGTTGTAGTGTAAATGAAGGAGACAACAGTAAAACGAAATCTGCTGATGATGATGATGCTTGTTGTTTTAAGGGGCCTAACATCAAAGGTCATCGGCCCCTAACGGTACGAAATGAAAGAACAAAAATTGCAAAGGCATCCACTGACCAAAATAAAAATAAAATATGGCATGAAGAATGAATGGATGGACAGGAACTCAACAAAACACAAAACAAACAAACAAAAACCAGTGGATCGGACTCAATGCAGATCGAAAATAACATTATTACCGACCAAGGAACCACTTATAAAGCACAATGATGCTTGGTGTCTAAAGGGGGGTGCAAAATCCACGTCTAAGGCCCCACAGAATGGTACATGTCGCGAGTAAAATAGAACCATGGTATGTGTCATGTTGGGGTATTAATCAGAAGGAGCGAAGTCTCACGGTGTTCCACAAAAGATGGTACTACTCACAAGTATTGCAATACGTACAAGTAACGCAGACCTATGGTGTGTCTCACACAATGGCCCAACTCAGAGTCAACGCAAACCGAGAAGGTTCCCCACCTAGGTGTACTAAACACGGGCGCCGGTATTCCCGTGGTGTTCCTCACATAGTTGGTACTAATCACAGGCAGCGCAGACCCACGGTGCTGC
This sequence comes from Anabrus simplex, assembly GCF_040414725.1. Lineage (NCBI taxonomy): Eukaryota > Metazoa > Arthropoda > Insecta > Orthoptera > Tettigoniidae > Anabrus > Anabrus simplex. The sequence goes on from NC_090266.1 coordinate 981,493,556, forward strand.
TCATATAGTGGTACAACTCACAGGCTACGCCCAGACCCGCGGTGTTGCACACATGGGTACGACGCACGGGTACTGGAATCCACCAGGCCAGGCTTTTACTGCTACTAATCACAAACCTATTTCGTACCGAATTTAGTGGTACGACTCGCAAGTACAGGCAACCTATGGTGTTCCCCGCGTGATGGTACGATTCAAAATTAGTTTCATGGTTCTAATTCAGTCAGCCCTTGGTCGCCCCTTCTAGTCGCCTCTTACGACAGGCAGGGGTTACCGCGGGTTTATTCTACATGTGCGTCCCCCACCCGCAGGGGGTAGTGTGTTTGGTCCGCGAGAGGTATTTTATTTCCCTCAAGTCCGCCGGCAAGCCGGTTAGGACCCCCCTATCCGCCACCTGGGACGCGCCACGTGGGAGTATCACCTCTCCCCCTGCTACGCCATCGTAGTAGGTTCGTGGTAAAACGAAATCAGTGGGGAACACTATCCCATCCTTAGATAGTATATTTTCTCTTCTAAAAGAACTAACCGAAGAAATTCGGCAAATGAAAGAAGACCAAAAGACAAGAGAGACTGATTTAGGGAACTCACTCGAACTGTGTCATAAGAAGTTGGACGATACGGCCCAGCTTATTTCAAAGCAACAAACTGATCTCGATAAGTGTTTTAATCACATAGAAAACCTGACTCAGGAAAACTGCAATTTAAGGGAAAAAATAAAATCCCTAGAGTGCCGAGTGAATGACGCGGAAATGTACTCAAGAAGGAACACAATTGAAATCCAGGGGGTTCCTGATATCCAAAACGAAAGTGTACTGGACACAGTTAAGAAGATTGGACGGGCTCTGGACATAGAGGTAAAGAAATGGTGGACGCGTGTCATCGCCTCCCGGAAGCCCCGCACCAACAACACTGCGGAATTATAGTGAAGCTGGTAAGGCGAATGGACAAAGATCTGTTCATGGAAAGACGGCGAGTGAAGAGAAACCTCTCCACCAGGCACGCAGATCTTCCAGGCGACAATGTCATCTACATCAACGAGAGCCTGTCACCGCAGAGAAGAAAACTGCTAGCCCAGGCCCGAGCAATCCGCAGAGAGAAGGACTACGCGTACATATGAGTAAGAAACTGAGTCATTAAAATGCGTAAAACTCAGGGTTCCAAAGTAGTTGTAATTAACAACCAGGATGATCTAAATAAGCTGTAAATTAATGGATGACACTAGGCTTAATATTTATTATCAAAATGTGCGCGGGTTAAAAACAAAACTTGATGAACTGAGTCAGAACATTCAGGCCAATGAATATCAATTCGTGGCCCTAACAGAGACTTGGCTGGACTCTACTGTGTTCGACAGTGAGGTCTGTAGTGAGCAGTACAGAGTGTACAGGGCTGACCGTAGCACTAGGAGGGGTGGGGGTGTGCTCACTGCTGTCAGGAGAGGATTAACTGTGCTCAAGGCCGAACGGGTCACAAATAGTTTTGAGGGGCTCTTACTGAAAGTTGTCATTCAAGGAAAGGTATGTTATTTCGGTAATGTGTATGTACCACCTTCCTCAAAATCAGCTGTCTACAGTGAAATATTTGGATGGCTAGAATCTCATTACGAGCTACACGACAGTAATGTCGTCACTGTCGGTGATTTCAACATACCGTCAATAAGTAACATGAACAGTGATTTGAACACAAATACGCAAAGTCAACAATTAAGAAATTTTATTAATCTTCATAATCTCTTCTTACGTAATTCAGTTCCAAACTGTAATGGAAAAACATTAGACTTAGTAATGACTAATCAAAATATTTAAAATATTGAATGCACAAGGAGCACAGACCCGCTACTGCCAGAGGATGTACACCACCCAGCCTTAGAAATAGAGCTACGATTTACATTGCAACGGGCTAAACCTAACACTACTCCCCAGACTTCATATAATTTTAAAAAAGCGAACTACGAACGACTGTTCATGAGGCTTAGGGACACAAATTGGAACTCTCTCTATGAATGCACTGAAGTTGATGCTGCAGTAGATTTTTTTTTACGGCAACCTTTATTCAGCTATAAACGAATCGGTTCCCACGAAAAAAACAGGTAACGGCAAAACATACCCCATTTGGTTTACAGATAGCATAATTCGAAAACTGAAAGAAAAATAATATTACAGAAAGCGGAAGCACATTACGGAACATTATGATAGTCAATATAAAGTTCTGAGAGCGCAAATTAAATCTGAAATTAAGTCCGCACACAGAAGATACATTGAGACAGTGGAACAAGGTATCAACAATGACACTAGATCTTTCTGGGCATACGTTAAAAATAGGAGAAAGAATAGTAGGGATTGCGACTCTTATAAATATGAAAATATCGTATTAGATACTAAAGATGAAATTGTAGAAGGCTTTGCGGACTACTTCCAATCAGTATATTCCCTGCATAAGGCACAATATTGCATACCTAACGCTCCATCTTACACTAACGATACGTTGCATATTGACAACTTTGCTTTAGAAGAGGTTGAAGTAGCACTTAAAAAGCTGAAACCTAAAGCATCTGCAGGACCAGACCATGTACCACCGTATGTGATAAAAGGATGTTCAGAAGTTCTTAAGCATCCACTTCTATTTATTTATAATTTGATTATTAAAACATCTATATTTCCATCCGCCTGGACGTTATCACGAGTGTGCCCCATACTTAAATCAGGGGATCCCACACTAATAAGCAACTACCGGCCTATTTCTATTTTATCCGCGATAGCAAAAGTTTTCGAATTTATGTTATGTAATCGACTAACAACATATTTAAGACCTCTTATATCAGACAAACAACATGGTTTCCTTTCACGACGTTCCACAGTCACAAACTTGGTTAACTTCACTCACCGAGTGTCCACAGAACTTGACACGGGCGGACAAATGGACATAGTATTTACAGATTTCGCAAAAGCATTCGATAAAATTAATCACGATGCTCTACTAAGTAAGTTAAACCTGTTCGGTTTCTCGAAACAACTCTTGCATTTTTTCAGTTCCTATCTGGGTGATAGGAAGCAGTTCGTTTCTTTCCAGAGACATTCTTCTCGGGAATACCCTGTAAATTCAGGAATAATTCAGGGGTCAAATTTAGGCCCTTTGGTTTTTCTCGCATTCATCAATGACTTGCCTGAACAAGTGAAATATTCCAGCTGTCTGCTATACGCCAACGATTTCAAAGTGTTCAAAGCCATTGAAAACAAACGACTGTGAACAGCTTCAGCTAGACTTGAAAAGTGTATTGGAGTGGGCGACTGAAAATAAATTGTACTTAAATGTAGAAAAATGTGTATCGATGTCGTTCACCAGAAGGAAAACTCCCGTCCACTACACTTACAAACTAGGTGACAGTGATTTGCGATCAGTTTGCGAGATGAAAGACCTCGGGGTTTTATTCGACCACGAGCTTACATTCAATTCGCATATACTGAAAATGGTAGCTGAGTCGTACAAGACCCTAGGATTCATTATCAGGAATATGAAACCCTTCAAAAACACACAAACTTGCATTCGTCTGTTCAATACCATAGTAAGACCAAAAATAGAATATGCCAGCATCGTTTGGAGCCCTAGGTGTCAAACATATGTTTATCAGATTGAAAAATTACAAAAAAGATTTTTTAAATACTTACAATATAAAAAAACTGGCTGCTATCGCCGTATGGTACCCTATAGTGATATCCTTTTAAATTTCGGAGTGGAGAGTTTAGAAATTCGCAGACGGAAGGATGCAGTAAAATTTCTTTTTAAAGTTGTAAACTATGCTGTTGATAATCCTGAATTACTTTCTCTCCTAAATTTCCATGTACCTCGCTTCAATTCCAGAAATAACATTTTAAAATGTAAAATCCAGGACGTGTGCCCATGATAACTCGCCGGTAAACAGACTCTGCAGTATCTTCAACAGTGCCATTCAGAAAAATAATGGCCTTGACTTCAGTTTGCCATTGAGTGAGTTTGTAACTGAACTTCATCGCGCAATTATATGAAGTCCTAAAAATAGGGGAAATTGTAAGGTGAAGTTCTATAATATTATGCAATATAATGTATTGCTTTATTTATTCTATCATTTTACTTTGTTGTGTGTTGTTCCACCGCATTAACATAAGCCTCTTTAGTCTTTAGAAAAATACTTTCATATTTTATATCAATAGTATAGGAGATTAGATAAAATTGTAGAATATAGTTTAGATATAAGTTTCACCATTTTAATTGTAGCTTATCTGTCATAATTGCCACTGTAATTGGGACAGTAAGTCCTGTAGTGTGCAATAAATAAATAAATAAATAAATAAATAAATTACATGGCATAATCCCAAAAATATCACATTGTTTATAATATTGTTTTCCATGACTATTTTTGTAACTTTAACAGATACTTTGATAGAAGGGAATATGAAAACTATTTATATAGTGTTAAAATAATGTACAGTGATAATGATTTATTCTGACACTCAAGTTTCGATAAGGTGGTGTAAGTGAACACTTAGACGACATATGCAGTGTGCACAGGTCTAAGCATGACATTTTTTCCTCATAACATTTTCTTTCATTTCACTCAACCACAATAAACTAACAACTTTTTAACAATGATCAGAAACAAATCCTTGATATCCTTAATATAACATGCACAACTTATGCCACCACTCACCACATCACCTAATCATCATCTTCACAAGATTCTTGACACCCACGACAGACGTACAGATCTGAAGACTGTTCACCTCTAGATATGATAAGGTCAAATGTCAGCTTTTGTATAATTGAAGGTTTTGGATGGCCCCTTCACATTGTATTACTTTTCTTTTTTGTAATTTTTGACAGCTGAGCATTTCTATTTGCAAGCTGTTTTTCAGTCCTTGCATTCAGTCTTTCTTGTTTCTTCCTTTCTTCCTATTCCTTTTATTTTCACACTTGGGTAAGGGATGAACGTTGGCGATTGGTATTTGAGGTATGGCGATGGGGCTGATTGTCTGAATTACTTTATTAGTTTGCGACTCCCGGATTTTTTCTTTGTCATTCATTACTACTTCTTCTCCTTCTTATTGTTTATTTTCATCTTCATCCTGCTGATCACTAGTTATTGACTGATCAAGAGGTTCAACAATTGGCAAGTCAATCGTAGTTACTTCAGAGGGCAAGAAATTCTCTTCCGTGATCATATGAGGACTGTATGGATGAATGCCTGTGTCTCTGAAAATAACAGTTTTTCCAGCAGTTAACGTCCTCTCAAAGACCATGCGAAACAGACCAGCCACTTCTATTTGTGTTACAGCCCTCTCTAGATTACTGCAAAGCCATTTTTCTAATTTCTGAGCATAGAATTTTTTCAAAGGGGGTAAATATCTACCTTTTCCTATTTGCTTTACGCCGCACCGACACAGATAGGTTTTATGGCGATGATGGGATAGGAAAGGCCTAAGAATGGGAAGGAAGCGGCTGTGGTCTTAATTAAGGTACAGCCCCTGCATTTGCCTGATGTGAAAATGGGAAACCACGGAAAACCATCTTCAAGGCTGCCAACAGTGGCGTCCGAATCCGGGTAAATATCACTTTATCTAATGGCTACCTGCATATGACTAGCATGAGGTGTCAAAATCAGTAGGACAATGCTGTTTAGTCACCCTAATGAAAAGCTCAGAATTCATGTTGCCAAATTCACATAGAAGTCCAAGAGTTCCTGTGGGAGCATTATTGTCGAGGTCTGGCTTATTCTGTTTACAGGGAATAATCAAAGCTGGTAGGATGAAATATCCTGTTGGATTCACACAACAAATAGCAGTCACCATTTGACCCCTCTATGAAGATTTTCTTTCCTTCACTAGTATCTTCCCCTTTGTAGCAGCAACTTTGGCAATCTTGTCAGGAACAGTCGACACGCCAGACTCTTCCATGTTGGACGATCTTTGGGAAGGAAATTTATACTTCGCTAAACATTCCCTAAGGTACTCAAAATAACTGTCAACTTGCACCTTGTTGAAGCCTATTGCTCAACCTAAGCTACACTGTTCAGATGTTCTTAAAGAAAAACACAAACCTGCAAAGAACTGGTACACCCAGTCTTTGCCAGCAACCTTTACTTCATTATTAAAGAGTTTCCCTCTTGTATTTCCCTCATTTTACTTAAACTGCAAGAAATAAATACAAATAGTTACCTTCACCATATATAATATGGTCATGTCTGGTCAAAGTAAGTAATCATAAGAAAGTCGAGTTACTGGTTATTCCCTCTGCTGTGTCTGTGCGAGTGGGCGATGCAATAGCCGCCTGACCCAGTGATGTCATGGTCTCAGCTAATCTGCAATACGCTTCTGCGCGCGAAATTGGCTTTTATACAGCTGTAGTTGATTGATTTAAATTTTAATCAATTTAAATTCAAGGAGTTAATATAATAATTTAATTGACATTAAACTATTTATAAAAGAAATTAACTGTTTCAGCTCACCAATCTTAGTCTTTCTCTAAGCATTGCTTCATTACATCCTATTTTGTTAGCAGTCCTCTAACTAGCTCCCTTATTAATCAGCCTTTTCACTTCACAAAGCTGGGCTTGTATGAAACATGATTTGCCAGTTTCCCTTTTGTATTTCCCTCATTTTATTTAAACTGCAAGAAATAAATACAGATAGTTACCTTCACCATATATAAAATGGTCATGTCTGGTCAAAATAGGTAATCATAATATAGTCGAGTTGCTGGTAATTCCCTCTGCTGTCTGTGCGAGTGGGTGATGCAATAGCCGCCTGACCCAATGATGTCATGGTCTCAGCTAATCTGCGATATGCTTCTGTATGCGTAATTGGCTTTTATACAGCAGTAGTTGATTGGTTTAGTGCATTTCATGGCCTCTGAATTAAGTGATGAACAGCATATTTTCATGTGCTGTAGAATTTTTAAGCACGAATCTGCTGGGAGGGTGAGAAGATAAATCTGCAAGCAATTTCCTGGAGCACAAGCACCAATTAATTACAGAATTAAGGATATTGTGAATAAATTCGAAGCTGTGGGTCCAGTGCTAAACAAAACACAACTTAAACAACAGACTATCTTAACTGACGAAAAAATTAAACTGGCAAAGAGCCAATTTGTAAAGATCAAGATTTTGATGCCATATATTGAGTAAGAATATTAACTAGAAGTACGCTGTGTTTCGGCGCCTTTTCTTTAGTAATTTCCCTAACAATAAACAAAAATATAAAAACCATTCACGTTCTAAGTGTTTTTATGGTAGAAAGCGATACAAATTGTCATCTTCGGAACCTCCATAGAATGTGTGTACCCCTTGTCACAATATTGTGATTCACCTTCCCGGTTTGCAACTTTCAGCTCGAGTTGGAAACAGTGTGGATCCTGTTATGGCATGGACACTAATATTTAGTGAAGAAATGACAAAATTATTAGTGCGATGGACAAATGTGAAACTCAAGTTCAATGAGAAGTAATTACCAAAAGTCTACCCGATCAAAATTACAAAATGTTGACGCGGTTGAAATGAAAGCCTTTCTATGCCTCCTTATTTATTTAGCGGTTTTCAAATCTAACAAAGAAGACATCATTTCAGTCTTCACAGCCAACGGTACAGGCCGAGAAATATTGTGTGTTGTGATGTCAGGTATGAGGTTTTCCATTCTTTTGTGCAGCCTGCATTTCAACAACGCTGAAGACAGAATGCAGCAGAGAGAGACAGATCCTACTGCACCCATATCTCAGCTTCTGAATATATCGATTCAGAACTCTCAAAGGTGTTACACCATTGGCACAAATGCAACAGTAGACAAGATGCTAATGGGTTTCAGAGGTCGATAATAAATAATGTTATTTGTTTTACGTCCCACTAACTACTTTTTTTTAAGGCCTTCGGAGACGTTCAGAGGTCGGTGTAAACAAGCCTGTGAAGTACGGAGTGAAATTGATGTGCCTAACAGACACAAGAAATAGTTCTTTTTACAATGCGTATATTTATGCAGGCAAGGACACTGATGGAATAGGTCCTTCAAGGGAAGATAGGAAATTTTCAAAGCCAACTCAGGCAGTTCTTGGTTTATCAGAACCAATACAAGGCACCACTAAGAATATAACAGCCGACAATTGGTTCGCCTCAGTAGAGCTTGTTCAAGAGTTCAGGAAAAGGGAACTCGCTTATGTTGGGACAGTAAGGAAGAACAAGAAAGAAATTCCAACTAACTTCTTACCTTCCAAGTGGAGAAAGGTCAGTTACTATGTGTATGGCTTCACAAAAGGCATTACTCTTCTCTCACACATTCCGAAAAGAAACAAGGCTGTTTTGTTAGTATCCTCTATGCACCATGGGAAAGCAACTGATGTGAACACAGGGAAGGAAGAGATGATTCAGTTTTATAATTCTGCCAAGTGTGGAGTAGATACTTTGGATGAGATGTCAGCCAAATACTGCATAGGTAGAAGAACACGAAGGTGGCCGATGGCAATCTTCTCCTGCATCGTCGATATTGCAGCTGTGAATGTGAATATCTTGCATCAGAATTATCGTGAGAGCCCCCAAATGACCAGGCAATATTTTTTGAAAGAACTTGCCACTCAACTCACTAGGCCACACATGATAAGATTACCAAACCCCAGGACCCCAAGAGATATAAGAGGTGCTATCCCTAGAATTATGAGCATCCCTGAGGAGTGTATCATCACTCCCGAGAAGCTTCAAAAACAGATAACTTCTCATCTGTGCCCACCAGCAAGGAAGAGGAAAACATAGTACAAGTGCTACAGATTTGAAAAACCAGTGTGCTTGGAGTGTACGAGAAAGATATGTTTTGAATGTGTTAAGAGAGAGTAACACTGAAGGCCAACTTCAGTGCTTGCAATTTCCATCCCAACAAGAGATCAGTCTCATGTGTGGTTAATTCCAGTGAAATGTTAATCAAACATCTTTAATACACAAGTTATAATCCATTTCTGCTGATAGTGTACAGGATGTGTTTAAATGGAACAGTGCATTCTGAGTAATGTAAATTGCTATGACTGTAATCTAAAGGTACGAGGGTTCTATAAATTAACAAATGGAAAATGTTGTTGTGATTTTGGGTTGAATAAAGTATAGTTATTCAAATGAAAACAGCTAGCAATCTCATTAACTATCTCTTCTGTAGTCACATTAATTTTGATGCGGTCTCTGTGACCTCATGTCCATGTTGATGTAACTGAAAATGTACGTCCATAGTTAGGGTTCATTAAGGTACAGCCCCAGCATTAAAAAGGAGGTTCTTCTTCAGACATGGAAAGATAAACGTGAGGTACAAATGATTTCTACCATTCATGTAGCAGATATCAAAATGGTTCATACTCAACAGGGAGTAACTGTAAAGAAACCTACGTGCATACTTCATTACAATAAGTACATGAAAGGTGTAGACAAGGCAGATCAGTACCCTTCCTACTACACACTGCTAAAAAAGAATCAAATGGGGAAAAAAAGTGATGGTTTGGCTAATAAATTGAGGCCTCTCCAATGCATTTAGACTCTATAGGTATCAGTATCCAGGGAATATGACATAAAAGAACTTTCTAATGGCAGCAGCAAGTTACTGGGCAGGGTTTGAGATGCAAGAAGGAAATGAAGTGGAAGAAGAGGTGCATGAAGCCCAGCAAACACCAAACCCTAGAACACCACAGCATGATCCCCAAGGATGACTCTCAGGGCAGCTCACAAAACACAAATTAGACTTTTTTTACAGCATTTGCCTGGTGTGAAAATGGGAAACCATCTTCAGGACTGCTGACAGTGGGGTTCAAACCCACTAACTCCCCAAATTCAAGCTCACAGCTGCGCGCCCCTAACCGCAAGGCCAACTCGCTCGGTGCTCAAATTAGAGTCTATTGAAGCATCTGGAACAAAGAAATACCCAACAGAGCCATTCAAAGAGTGCATTGCCCACCAGAAGAGGAAGGAGACAAGATATGTCTGCAGTTTCTGCAAGGTCCCACTGCACAAAGGTATCACACCGTGCAGAACTGCTAAGCAACCTGACGAGTACATGTCTCAGGTTTCAGGTCGATATCTAGAATACTTTTCGAGTTACATGAGATTGAGTGCAACAGTGTAATTTTCTTCTTGCAGGCTTCGACTATCCGGTCAACAGGGGGTTGGAGCCTCCGTTCAGACCCGCTCACCAATGTGTTAAGAAGGAAGCCGTACTTTCCAGTGTCAACTCAGTTAAATGTAACTTAAAAGCTTTTCACTCTGTTGAACACACAAGTTCAATATAAATATTACACTATTGAATACCTGTAAAAACCACACTATTAAACAAAGAATAAAAATACACAGTATTAAACAAACACTTGTTTATCAACACGCAGCATAAAGGATGGCAACCTTTACAGCAGAGCTCTATGCCATCCTGGAAGCTCTGCAGTATGCACAGTCAGTACACACTTCCTCATGTGTTCTGACTCTCCGAATTGTTAACAGTCAATTGATATAAGTTTCCTGAAACTCCCTTTGGTGCAGTGTATTCATAACCTGCTAGCTGGATTAATTAACGTCAACACCAGAATCACGTTTATGTGGCTCCCTAACAACATGGGTAAACTCCCTTATGCTAAGAGTACAACCTTACTCTTTCTCCCCTGTTAATACCAGTTATTTTCTAACTGTTGGGTTCGATTCAGTGTCACTAACCATACAGTTTAGGGACCTACTTGCCAATACAACATTTTACAGTTACTGTTAACCTTGCATGTTGACACTATATAGTCATGGTTTTTTTTTTTGTTACTTGAGAGTTTACATATTGCCACTGCTGTATTATCAAATCACTAGTGTTACATTTCCGGGTATAAGTAAAGCATATTTTCTTTTTCTGTAGGATTGTAAATCTGTTTGGATAATACCACGTAAGTAGAATTATGGCATGTTCAAATAATACAATTAATAACTAAGCTGGTGTTAAATTATGAGCACAGCATTTTAATAATACGGTCTTATTTAGAAGCAAGAAAAGTCTGCAAGAACTCCTCCGAAAAGGAAAGCAACATTACCTCCTCTACAAAGATCAGTTCAGTTGAAATGGAATGTCTTGTCACGACTTTGGTATGGTTTGCAGACTTAGCCTTTGTGTATTTTCACTGACTTACGGCATATGTACATGTAATATATTTACTTGTGTGTATTATTACAGCAAGGTTTCACTTCAGTCCGAAAAGTAATTTCAAAATTCAAGAAGGGAGCTGAATTATTTTCACCAGGCAAACACAGAAGAATAGGGTTATAGTAATGCTTATATCAAAACAAAGTGAGGGCGAGAGTTATGTGTATTTCTTTAATTCCTCACTGAGCTTGAAAACCAACTTAATTATGAATATCTTGATTGATCATTTACTTGAATAAGGGAACCTCCATTACTGATACTTACTAAGGTTGGTTTTTGATGGTTATGTCTCATGATTTCAATACGTAACTGGTCAAGTTGGCAGCACTGATTAGCCACAAAAAAGACTGCAGCGGCAATATTTGTTTTTTAGTGTATAGTCTTACGTGACTAGTACTAAATCGTGGGGACAAACTGGCTGATAAGGCAGCATGGGAGGCAGTTGCACTGTCGCCATTAACTTACAAGGCTTCAGCTAATGATATTCGCTCTCAGCTGAGACATACTTTAATGTCTCATTGCGAGGGAGAGTGGCAGGCCACTTCTACTTCCAACAAGCTGAGAACAATAATGAATATAATGAAGGCACAGAAGAACTCTTTTCGAGATTCCCGGAGAGGAGTGGTATTGATGTGTTGTCTGAGGATCGGCCACAGTGTAGCTATGTACTTTTATCTCTAGGGGAAAGAAAACCCCCAGTGTGTATTTGTGGCTCCCAACTCCCTCACAGAGTGTATGGATCTGGCTAATCTCTGAAGAAATCTGAACTGCCCCTGACACCATCTCCCTCATAGTGCAAGATGATGAGTAGTCAGTGGAACTAGTCATCAGCTTTATGAGGGATAGTGGTTTGTGTTATAGATTTTAAATGAAATTTTTAGTAAACACAGATTCCTCCATACATTGGAGCCTCGATCAATCCATCAGTCTCTTAATCGTATCACTCATTTTAACATGCTTTTTAAACTTTTAATTGAATCTCTTATAATTTAGAATTCAAAATAAGAGTTTTAAAACATATCTTTCTAATATGATAAATTTGATGTGGCATAGCATTAAAATGCAGACTTATTTTACAAATCAGTACCTTCTTTACTTTTAATTTCATTTTATTAGTCTTTCTAAATCTATATATATATATATATATATATATATAATAAGAGTTTTGTCTGTACATTGCTCAGAATTTGAAAAGAATGGTATTTTTGTATCGGTCATGCCCATAGTAACAAGAAAACGTACTTTTTACTTTTCCGTAATTTCTGTCTGTATGTATGTACACGCATCACCAGAACACTGCTGAAAAGAATTTAATGAAAATCGGTATGTAAACTCGGGAGATGAGCTGCTACAATCTAGGCCATAAATTATTTTATTCACGCTGAGTGAAATGGTAGTTTAAGGGAAGGCCTTAAATTTAATTATCGAATATTTACATTATTAGTGGTTGTGTCGATAAATACTATATAACTAAAGTTATATAGAATTAAATTTCCAATCAATTATGTCTTATACATTTTTACCATACCGGCTCTGATAACACAGATATTAATGAATTTGTATTTTTGTTGTTAAGTCCATATCAACGCCGAGCCACGAGAAAGTGGGTTAACAGAATTTAATGAAAACCGCTATATAGAGTCGGGGAATAAGAAACTACAGTCTACGCCTGTAAATAATTTTATTCGCCCGAGATAAAATGGTAGTTTAGGGGAAGGCGCCTAAAATTTACTTTTTAAATACCGGTACCTATATTATTGGTGCTATCGAAAAGTACTACATAACAAATGTTATAGACAATACAATTTCCGAACATTTATGTTTCATTTGGTTTTAATGTACCGACTATGATAAGAGTGGTATTTCAGAAGGCCTACAATATTGAAAGCGCATAACACTGATCAACAATAACTTTATATTGACCATTGTTTGTTAATGATCAACAATAACTTTACATTGACCATTGTTTATTGTGATGTTCTTCCTTTCTTATGGTGCCGCTCAACTCCGATAGATGGGATTACTACTGCGTACCGAGGATAACAGCCCGACTGAACATTGGCGGGTAATCGCTGGGGAGTTGGAAAACTTTCTTCTTTAGCATGCCATTTCTCTGGTTCATACATTTTCTGATACTGCAGGTACGTAACACACTGGTTCATCATAGTATTCCAGCTATTCGATCCCTACTCTGACGGGCTGTTTTGAATGAGCTGCATGCACACGTACGGCAGAGGCTCACTTAGTAGTAGTAGTAGTAGTAGTAGTAGTAGTAGTATGACCTGGTCTAGAATTACAATTTAAGCCTATTTCAAATTATAGCAACACAATTCACTAAATAACTAAAATGTCAACACTGAAAAGAGCCGTTTCTTTAGAAAAGCTTCTTCTTCTTCACGTTTATTAAATTCTACATTCATTTAATTCCAAATTAGCAGTGAAGAGGGGACTTCTCCTCTGGCTTGGAGGAAAAAATTGCCTCCGAGTCAGATAGATTTTTCCGTTGCCATTGTAGTGAATTGAGATTTTCCGACTCATCGGGTACTCCTAAGAAACAGATTAGTAAAAGGGCATAGTTTTTGCCCTGGTACTCTCCACTATTCGCCTCCCCTTCCACCCCCACCCCCCACACCGCCGAAAAAAGACGAAGAGTGTTCACAGATCAGAGCTGTCTGCGGCTTGGTCATTCCAGCTCTGGAATTCCAGCATAGTAGTTGGTTAAAAGTGAGAAACTGTGTGGTCTTTCATTTGATGGAGTATTTCTTATGAAAGCGTTGCTTTTATACGCGCCATTCCTACTGACGTCATTGCAATGACCTATGTTCATTTCAGTTGGGAAAACCATTAAGACAGTCTTTCTGAGGATGTAAAATGACTGGTGGAGAGTGTCTGCCATTATAATGAAAACTCCCCAACCTGATGGTGACTGATGGTAGGCAAGCGGACCTATCATTACAATGAAAATTCCCCAACACAGTCTTCATATGAGAAAAGACGTTTGGTGACTTCCCCGTCGCATTTCTAAGGTAACGTTAAGAGCTATGCAATTTAATACAATCTTGCTCACAACGTGTACACTACCTAGCCTAGAATTCTGTATACAATGTAGAATTCCGTAGCGAAGCACGGGTACATCAGGTAGTCATTTTATTAATAATAATAATGTTATTTTGGTTTACGTCCCACTAACTACTCTTTTACGGTTTTCGGAGACGCCGAGGTGCCGGAATTTAGTCCCGCAGGAGTTCTTTTACGTGCCAGTAAATCTACTGACACGAGGCTGACGTATTTGAGCACCTTCAAATACCACCGGACTGAGCCAGGATCGAACCTGCCAAGTTGGGGTCAGAAGGCCAGCGCCTTAACCGTCTGAGCCACTCAGCCCGGCAGTAATTTTATTAAACTTAGGCATTGGCATTAGTCTTTCTGACTATTTTACTTACATTAACATAGTCAACTTAGTCTGTGGATATGTTTGGGTAATTATTACTCATTTCACTTCATGTCTTCAGAGGATGATGACCTAGCTGTTACATCCCCTTAAACATCATCATCAGTTAAAAGCATAGGCAGTGAGCACAAGTTGGACATAACTAAGAATTTAAATTTTAAACAACAATGCATCATCAATTATGTGAAATTAATGGTATTTACCAAAAATATTTAGAGTTTGTGATAATTAGAGAATTATTGCTGTTAAATAAAACATTTTCCCACTGGTCTGGACTTCTTCGATAGAAAAGTATCTTTTTGCCAATGCTGATCTCTTCACCAATATTCCATTAATTTCACAACAAGATAGTAAACTCGTACCCTCGTCCTGAGGTGGTACAGCTCATTTCAGACACACCCCCAATGGAGGTGAGCTGCATGTACCATTTTAACCACCCTGGTATCAGGAAAGAACACGCTGGACTGACAAATGCCATAGTGTTGTCTTAAGCGATGAACTGTGGAACTAGAAAGTGAAATGATTGCATCAGTGCCGAAGCTCTGTCCTGCATGCTGAATTACAGCTTTGCTGTCCCACTCCCTCTTGGGGTTGCAATTTCCATTTTGCTCAGTGTATATTCACCATACAGCTTTCTGCCTGCCTCTGGCTGTGACAGCATGAACACAACAGATTCAAAAGTTAGCAGTGACTAATAATGTGACAAGCAGCAAACAATGTATGGAGACATATACAGTATAGCACAAAACACTTCATTCTACGACACATCCATGAAGAAGCAGGGATTAAGATAACTTAATACATGAAGTACATATATAACGTACTATTCGTCCGGTACCCCAGTACGGTAATGAGTCTACACTACAGCCAGGGTCTCAGTGCCAAGTGTCTAAATAACCCAATCCTCTAAGGGGACCAACGGCTTGAGGTGGATGAGTTTCCTTAGGTGGGGAGAAGGCCCCCCACCATCAGTGTAGGAAATAACACTGGAACCCGTCGAGCAACAACTGATCCCAGGTGAGGGGTGGCTGCAAAAGGCATCTGTTCTCCATGTAAGGAGTGGCCTAATCACCCGCTGGCAGCAACTCTAAAATGCCTTGCCTTTGGGAGTGGAAAATCCCTCACTATAAGAGCCTAAAAGTAAAATGGTACCTTTAAATCAGCCTCTAAAAAAGCCATGACGTTCCCCAGAGGAAATGCACAGTTCTTATGCTGGGGGAACTGTGAGAAATGGACAGCCAGTAGAGAATATTATGGAGGTGGCAATAATCAACCTCGTGTCACTGAGTCATGAAGAAGGAGAACACAGCTATGATGGGATTGAGTAAAGTTAAGTGGAGAGGAAAAGGAATGTAGTAGTTTAGAAAAGGATACACTCTCTACTGGAGTGGAGGACATAAGGTAAAGAATAGAGGTGGGGATAACAAACAAGTTCTAAGATAAGCATGTGGATAAAGTGGACTACATAAGAGATAGAATAATAAAGATACAGGTAAGGATGGAGAATGAAATACAGGATTTCATCTCAGCATATGCACCCCAGACGGGATGCAAAGAAGATGTAGACAAATTCCTGGAAACAATGGAAGGGAGAAATAAAGGTTGTGGAAGTGACTGTCATGGAAGATGTCAATTAAATGGTGGGATGCAACAGAAAAAGAATGAAAGAAGTAACTAAACCTTTTGGATATGGAAAGAGCAATGAAGATGGAGAGAAGCTGGTGGATTTTTGTGTGAGAAATGGGTTAAGTGTGGGCAATGCACGGTTCAGGAAAAAGAATAGTATAAAGATTAAAAGAAACAAAAGGCCATGTAGACGTTCTTTTGCAGCAGTGTCCAGACATATGGGGAGGACTACTTCTTGGTGGAAAGAGCAAATTATAGACAGTTGATCAATGTAAATTCCAAGAAAAATTGAAACACTTACCCTGAGTTGAGGTGGACAGGACAAGAGTTAAATGGGACTTGTTCAAGAAGACATCTGTAAGCTGTGCAGTGTGTGCTTGTGGTTGAATAGATGAAAGAGTGAAAGAAAGATTTTTTTTTTTTGCTATTGGCTTTACGTCGCACCGACACAGATATATGTTATGGCAATGATGGGACAGGAAAGGGCTAGGACTGGGAAGGAAGTGGCCATGGCCTTAATTAAGGTAAAGCCCCAGCATTTGCCTGGTGTGAAAATGGGAAACCATGGAAAACCATCTTCAGGGCTGCCGACAGTGGGGTTCAAACCTACTATCTCCCGAATACTGGATACTGGCCGCACTTAAGCGACTGCAGCTATCGAGCTCGGTAAAGAGTGAAAGATAAAGAGAGCCCATGGTGGAGTGAGAGGGTAAAGGAAGTAGTGAAAAATAAGGAAACATGGCGAGACCAGAAAAGGGATATAATGGAAGAAAGTATTAGGGACTGAAAAGAACATCAAGAAAGTAGTATGTGAAGAAAAGCTGGAAAGGATTTACATGAGAGCTGGAAGAGGATGTACATAATGGTAAAAGGATGCTATATGGACTTGTAAGAAGGAATAGTCTACACAAAAGAGGTGAAAGGCAGGAAAAAAAGGAGAAATCATAACACAACAAGAGGAGATAAGGAAAAGGTGGATTACTTTGATGAATTCCGGAATGTAAGAAGGGGTGTAGACGGCATGTGAGAAGACATTCCAAGAGTGAAAACACAATGGAAGAGACTGCTGTCAAATGAACGAACGTTGAAAAAGTAGCAGGAATGGATGATGTGAGTGTGTAAACGATAAAAACCAGCAGATCCTGTTGGTGTACAATGGCTGTATAGGCTATTTAGATATATTTGGAAAGAAAAATCAGTACCAATTGACTGGACTAAATGAGTAATAATAGCTACAGTATATTTATGAAGGGGGACAGGAAGATATAAGATAATTATCGAGGAATCCTAATCATGTGTCAGGTACTAGAAGAGAGAATGAGAAGAATGGAGGAAGAACAATTATATGAAGAGCAATATGGTTTTTGAAATGGAAGATAAACACTAGACCCCATCTCAGTATGAGAGAGTTAATGGAAAAACATTAGAAATACAGAAGAGATATGGTGAAAACATTTAATTGATTAAAAAAAAAAAAAAAACAGTATCCCCAGAGCAAAGGTACGGAAAGTAACACAACAGAAAGGATTTGGAAAACAAATGATAAGACATTCTTTTGCAGCAGTGTCCGGACCCATGGGAAGGACAGAGTGGTTTTGGAATGAAACTGGACTACAACAAGGAAGTGTGGGATCACCACTGTTATCCAAAACGGTTTTGGACAAAACTGTGAAGGAGACAAAGGAAAAATATGGGGACCGGGAGCTGAAGGTAATACTGTTTGCAGATGATATTGTGGTGTATGGAGCAAACAGGGAGGAACTACAAGAGCAACTTGGCATGTTGAGCAAGATTTTAGAAAATTATGGAATGAAAATCAGAAAAGAGTAAGACAATGGTGTTGACTAGAGGAGAAAGGGAAGGGAATTATAAAAATTGAGGGACAAAAGCTTGAAATTGTGGGAGAGCTTCAAGTACTTGCGAAGCAAACTGATGCAGGATGCAGGGATGGACATGTAGATCAGCAAAAGTATTCAACAGGGAAATGCATTCCACCAGAATGTGAGAAACCTGGTGTGGAGGAAGTACCAATTAAGTGAAAAGAGGGGGATTGTACTACTGCCCAATACTGACCTTGACATTAACAAAAAGACAGGATAAAAAATTCCAGGCCAATGAAATGAAATTTTTAAGTATGATAAGAAAGACAACAAAGGACAGAGTAAGAAATGAGGATGTCAGGAAGGAAATCGATGTGGAAAAGCTTTAAGACAGAATGGAGAAAAATCATCTTAGATGGTTTAGACATGTTAAGAGGATGGAAGAAGGAAGGATACCGAAGCAGACAACTGAGACCCAAACTAAGGTGGTTGAAAATGATCAAGAATAGTATAATCAGAAAAAAACTGGATTGAGATACAATTGCGGAGGAACAATGGAGGTTGGATTCCAGGAACATAGAAAAGGTTCCATAAACATCCCAACCCAGCAGGAGCTGGACGAGGGGAAACTTCTGTTATATAATGTACCAGAAAACATTCACATCATCTTCTGAATAATTTACCTGGCCTAGCCCCTCAAATGTTCATGATGTGGCCATGATGGCAGTAGATTTGATGACACAGTGGAACTGCAACATACAGATTGTCACAGCTTGCAGTATTAAAATCAAATTAATCTTACAATAATTACAACACATTTCTCTTCAGTCACTGCCACTGTACAGCAAATTTGCCTGGAAGAAAAATTTGAAGATTTTTTAAAAAATCACTCCTTAAGACATAATTCATCAAGGATAAGTATGGCAAAGTAACATGAGAAGATCCCAGCAGCAGAAATGAACAGTACCTTTCTACTAACAAGAAATATTCCAATATTAAGCAATATTTCTCAGCTAAGAATTCTGAGAATATACATCAAAATAAAATGCAGGTTAATACGAAGTTATGCAAAGAAATATTCACAGATTAAAAATCTCTGAACAAAAGAACACATTTTTTCAAATAAAGAGAGAAGTGTACGGTTGTTCAAAAAACTGATTGCATGGTGTAAGTTCCTCACAGGCACACTTTTCTTGTTTGTTGCTTGTAATTTAAAGGGGCCTAATATCTAGGTCATCGGCATGATTAATTTTCTTCAAAACAGCTGAAGCTATAGATATGTTTATCATGGGTATCTATAAGATTTGTATCTATATGGGAGGTGAATTATACTTTGATAATAATTAATATTAAGTCTAATAAAATGCTCAATGCGAGGAACATACAATACTATGCATTCATTCTTCTTTTTGCAAGACTATACTACAGTACATCTGTTAGAGCTAATGAATTCAATTTTCTGTGGGATACATATACTACCTTGAAGAAATTACATTACTGTGCAACCTGATGATACAGACCTCTACTCCATGGTCTAACAAACAAACCACTGACTCAATTTTAGCATTACAGCTGGAGTATTATGCTTTCCATTTCTCAAGCACACTGAAAAATTAATCTTAGTTAAGCTTAAAAATGTTATAACAGAGTTCCCAATATCAGCAGTGGCTACATACAACCTGTGACAATAAAGTTCAGTGAATAGTCCTGTACTATCAACATAGATGAACAATGCACGACAGTGACCTTACTGTTCTTCGAAACAGTCCACTCCCATAACTACGCACTGCTGAGATCGGTGATACAGCAGTCCTGGAAACTTTGCAAGAAGGCTTCCTTTGGGATGGTGTTCAAAAGCCTCGTCACGTTTCATTGGATGTCAGGAATATCGTCAAATCTCTTTCCTTTCAAAGCAAGTTCGAGTTGTGGGAATAGGAAGAAGTCTGGAGGCTTGAGATCTGGCGAGTATGGGGGATGTTAAAGTTGCACCACCCCCTTTTTTGCCATGAACTGTTTGATGATATTGACTGTGTGTGGGTGAGCGTAGTCATGAACAAAAAACCATGAACCTTGTTGTGCGTACTGGGGTCGTACCCTGCGTAGACGTTTCATGAAACGGGTCAAAATTTCAATGTACCGTGCAGCACTCAACGTCGTTCCCTCAGGTAGAAATTCCTTGTGGATAATGCCTTGATTATCGAAAAAGGTGACGAGCATTGTTTTGATGTGTGACTTTTCGGCTCTGACCTTTTTCCGACGAGGTGATCCCGGAAAACGCCATTCCATGCTTTGCCATTTCGTTTCAGGGTCATACCTGGGACACCAGGTTTCATCCTCAGTGACTATACAGTTCAAGACATTTGGTGTCGCATCCGCCGTTTCGACAAAATCCTGTGAAGCCTCTAAACGTGCCTGCTTCTGATCGTCAGTCAAGTGATGTGGCACAAGACGAGAACACGTTTTCCTCTTCCCTAACTTCTGGGTTACAATTTGTCGCACAGCTTCACTGTTAATCTGCAGTTCATCCGCTATCATGCACACAGTTAATCACTGATCGTTCATGATTAATGACCTCACCTTCTCAATGTTTTCGTCACTGATGGCAGTCGCCGGTTTTCAGCTACAGGGGTTATCAGAAACACTTTCCCAGCCTCCTTGAAAACTGGCGAACCACTCATACACACACTTCAAGGACAGTGTTGCAGTTCAGAACCAATGTGCTATACAAGCACTGTGTCAAACAGGTCTTACACGGCACACACACGATGCCCAACTGAACAACGTTGGGAGCAAGTGGTCAAAACCTGCGGCTGCGCAGGTGCAGCGTTGTGTGTTGCCAGTGTTGCTGGATAGACTGTTCTGACTTCATTCACCGAACTTTATTGTCACAGGTTGTATATAATATATTCTCATTCTATACACCTGGCGTGCGGTTGGAATGT
This sequence comes from Anabrus simplex, assembly GCF_040414725.1. NCBI lineage: Eukaryota > Metazoa > Arthropoda > Insecta > Orthoptera > Tettigoniidae > Anabrus > Anabrus simplex. The sequence continues at coordinate 981,514,551 of NC_090266.1, forward strand.
ATGTGGTATCAATCAAAATTGATGAGTTTGTTCCACTGGAAGAGCAAGCGAGAAGAAAGCAACAAACTGAGTTTTCTGCAGGTAAAATCCATTAGACAGACATAAGGTAAACACTATTGTCAATCAATCACCATTGATATGCATTTAGGGCATTGTTTTTGCTAGTGGCTTCACGTCGCACCAACACAGATAGGTTTTATGGCGATGATGGGATAGGAAAGGCCTAAGAGTTGGAAGGAAGCGGCCGTGGCCTTAATTACGCTACAGTCCCAGCATTTACCTGATGTGAAAATGGGAAACCACGGAAAACCATCTTCAAGGTTGCCGACAGTGGGATTCGAACCCACTATCTCCCGGATGCAAGCTCACAGCTGCGCGCCCCTAACCGCACAGCCAACTCGCCTGGTGCAAAGAATTTAGAAATTTATTAAACATCCCCCTTGGTAAATGATTCCAATCCCTGACTCCTCTTCTTATAAACAAATTTGCACAAATTTGTCTTCTTGAATTCGAACCTTATCTTCATACTGTGATCTTTCATAGTTTTAAACACCACTCAAACATATTCGTCTACTAATGTCATTCCATGCCATCTCTATACTGACAGCTCGGAACATACCACTTATTACATGTTATAAATCTCATTTTTGGTCTGTATTGAAAATTTACAGTTCAACAACAATAAAGGTGTTTTAATTTAATCCACCTATTCAATACTTTTATTTCCACTTATAGTGGTTACATAAATAGACTCACAGTTAAATGGGACATGTTTTGCCCTCAATTAAGGGCATCTTCAGCCTAAGAACAATCAAGAGTACAACTAATATTAAAAGTAGAAGCTAAAAGTTTAGCCAGTTATTAAAATTCGGGACATAAAAATGTGAAAAATGATACAATATATAAAGATGCTAATGGAAACACTGTCATTGATTAAACTATAATCTTGTCAGAGACTAAAACTTCTTCCATTAAAATTCCAATTAAAACAGTTCATTTAAAATGTTAGTGGAAAACCAAAGTGGTAATAGTATAAAGCCAACGACATGAGGGCGTGAACATAAGCATAAACATGATTGTCATAAATATAATATGTCCAAGGCCGCTGATGAAATTTGTCAGCATGAAGTGAGACAGAAGCATCAGTTGAAAAATTGTAAGTGACCCATAGCACCGTAGGTAATACTATTAGCTGAAACCTTGCCAGGAAATGTCAGTAGATACTGAAATAATGTTTTCTGTAAGAGAAGGAAAAGATGAAATAAGAAGTTGAACGTAAGGAGAGAATTCGGATTACATAAATTAAAACAGATGAGGACTTGCATGTTAGTTGAAATTTGTTATTTGTTACCTACTGTTGTGTTGGTTGCTGCCCTTCTGTTGGCTCTGAGTCTCTAATACTCCTCCCATACCTACAGATATTAAGCCCATTTCCAGCAATATGGTTGACTCCGCCCCTTTGTCAGCTTCGTCACAATTGACTCCACCCATCCTCTCCTCCCTTCCACACTCCCCTATTCCCTCCCCTCCGAGTTCACTGCCGCCTCTGCAGCACAGTTACAACACCAGACTCAGAGCCAACAGAAGGGCAGCAACCAGCACAACAGTAGATAACAAATAACTTTCAACTAACATGTAAGTCCGCATCTGTTTTAATTTATGTAATCCGAATTCTCTCCTTACGTTCAACTTCTTATTTCATCTTTTCCTTCTCTTACAGAAAACATTATTTCAGTATCTACTGACATTTCCTGGCAAGGTTTCAGCCAATAGTATTACCTATGGTGCTATGGGCCACTTACAATTTTTCAACTGATGCTTCTGTCTCACTTCATGCTGACGAATTTCATCAGCAGCCTTGGACATATTATATTTATAACAATCATGTTTATGCTTATGTTCACGCCCTCATGTCCTTGGCTTTATACTATTACCACTTTGGTTTTCCACTAACATTTTAAATGAACTGTTTTTAATTGGAATTTTAATGGAACAAGTTTTAGTCTCCGACAAGATTATAGTTTAATCATTGACAGTGTTTCCATTAGCATCTTTATATATTGCATCATTTTTCACATTTTTATGTCCCGAATTTTAATAACTGGCTAAACTTTTAGCTTCTACTTTTAATATTAGTTGTACTCTTGATTGTTTTTAGGCTGAAGATGCCCTTAATTGAGGGCAAAACATGTCCCATTTAACTGTGAGTCTATTTATGTAACCACTATAAGTGGAAATAAAAGTATTGAATAGGTGGATTAAATTAAAACACCTTTATTGTTGTTGAAACATACCACTTAGTCAAGCAGCTCGTCTCATTTCTTCCAAGTCTCCCCAGCTCAAACTTAGCATCATTTTTGTAGTGCTACTTTTTTTTGTCAGAAATCACCCAGAACAAATCAAGCTGCTTTTCTTTGGATTTTATCCAGTTCTCGAATCAAATAATCCTGGTGAGGGTCCCATACATTGGAACCATACTCTAGTTTGGGTCTTACCACAGACTTATTTATCCTCTCTTTTACATCCTCACTCAAACCCCTAAACACCCTCATAATCGTGAGCTGAGATCTGTGCTATTTATTTATAATCCTGTTGATGTGATTAACCCAGTGAAGATCTTTCCTTGCTAACACCTGGGTACTTTCATCCCATGAACACTGTAATTAAAACTGAGAGGACTTTCCCTATTAGTGAAACACGCAACCTGACTTTTAACCCTGTTTATCAACATACCATTGTCTGCTGTCCATCTCGCAACATTGTCGAAGTCTTTTTGCAGTTGCTCAGAATCTTTTAACTTATTTGTACTCTATACAGTATAACATCTGCAAAAAACCTTACCTCTCATTCCAGTTCTTTCATTTCATTTATATATATAAGGAAACACAGGTCCAATAATACTGCCTTGAGGAATTCCCCTCTTAATGATTACAGGATCAGATAATGCTTCACCTACTCTAATTCTCTGAGTTCTATTTTCTACAAATATAGCCACCCATTCAGTCACTCTTTTGAATATTCCAAATGGACTCATTTTTGCCAGTAGTCTCCCATGATCAAGATGGAGTGCGAGTAAACTAGCTCTGCAATTCACCTGCCATATTAGCAAGTGAACCATTGTTTTATAATTCAAGGGTGTGCTAGTACATCACTTTAATTGTCAGGTTGAACAATAGTAAAGTACTATGATGCTGAAGGCCATGAAGGAACGTCTGACGAAGTTTGAAAATCAGATATCTAATTTTCAAGTTTGCTTGGAGCAAGCCATGGCTGCTGGTGCGGCAAGTGCTGCCAACCCCAGCGACACTAACTGGCCTTGCATCAGACTTTGAGGCCTACCAAAAAATTATATCTGCGGAATTAAGTGACATGAAGAAGGAGGTAGGCCACCTGCAAGAACGTCTAGATCAGCAGGATAATCTACTTGACAAGGCAGAACGATACAGCAGAAGGAACTGTCTTCTCCTTCACAGTGTAATTGAGACTGAGGATACCTATGCTGTGGTGTTAGAAACTTTGAAAATCAAGCTGAACATTCAATTGTCTATGGGCAGCATAGATCAGTGTCACAGACTGGACCGTATGAAGAGGATGGCAGCTGAGATTGTGTCTGTGGGCAGTAGACCTATTATTAAATTCCTCAGGTACCATGAACGAGACCGCATCTGACATGCCAAGCAAGCTCTGAAAGGTACAAAGCTGCTCATCACAGAATCCCTTACGTCCACACGGAAGTACTAAATAAAGCATGGGTCTTCTGGGGAATGTGCAGGGTTTTGACGCAGGATGGCCGCATTATTATTCATCTAGATCAGGCACTTCAAACAGTGCCCACATTAAGAAATCGCATGGCCTAGAAATGACCTTGCACGCCTGTAGGCAGAATTTCTCCTCTATAGGTAGGAGTTAGAGAAGTTGAACAAACGTACTTTCACTCACAGTAGGGATGAGTAAACTGGAACTCTTCATGCAAAGTGAAACAAAAGGATGATGCAAGATGAATGGTAAGAGGAAAAGGTACGGTAGATTTGTTCCAAAATGATTGCAATTTTTGTAAGTCGCAAACATGAAGGTGAAGCTCAGTGCTTAGTGTGTAAAACGCAATCATCTGCAAAAGTTTAATGGGTTTTTTTTTTTTTTTGCTAGTGGCTTTACGTCGCACCGACACAAATAGGATAGGAAAGGCTTGGGAGTTGGAAGTGGCCATGGCCTTAATTAAGGTATAGCCCCAGCATTTACCTGGAGTGAAAATGGGAAACCACGGAAAACCATGTTCAGGGCTGCCGACAGTGGGATTCGAACCCACTATCTCCCGGATGCAAGCTCACAGCCTCGCGCCCCTAACTGCACGGCCAACTTGCCCGGTAAAGTTTAATGTTAGGTGTCATGAGCTGTATCTTGCACATCAGTACAGTGATATTACTGGCGATGAGAGGCTGAAATTAACAGTGGAACCATGAAGTACTTTGAAAGCTGTAAGTATAGTTAAGTGATGAGTTAAAAAAAAAGTAGTTTGCTAGGAAAACACGAGACAGTAATGTCTAATCAATGGTAGCTCCAAATATTAGCTTTTTTTAAACAAGAAATCCTGTCAATCTTTGAAAGTATTTACAGATGTGAACAGTTCTTTTCCAGGATGAAGATCAACAAATCAAGATTCTGATCTTAGCTAACACACATACATCTCAATGCAGTAATAAAAATAGTGTCGGCAATCACCATCTAGCCTAACACTGACCAAATTATTGCCAGCAAACGTCAACAGGGCTCAGGTAATTGGTCACTTTTAGGCAACTTATTTTTTTATTTTTCAGAGGAAATGAAACCACAATGGCCAGGGTGTAGACAAATGCTCACCAGAATGTTTCTAAGTCATTTCATCACTCTTTTGTTTTGTCAACTAGAATACCCTTTAATTTATTTCTTTGTGTGTCTTGAGCATGTCAGAATTTGATTCTTCGTTCAATATTTAGATAAAGTGTGTACTATTTATGTAGCCTACAATTCTCTTGTCTTTGTAGATATCAATAATGTGTTTATTATTATTATTATTATTATTATTATTATTATTATTATTATTATTATTATTATTATTATTATTATTATTTCATGTAAATTAACAACTTACGGTGCCTTATGAAAGATATTGGTGAAGGGCAGTTCTCATTTAGAGGTAGCACACTTCGTTCATAATGAAGGAAGGAATACTGTACACTCCAAAGACATCTCCTTCGACTTTCTCTGCTCAAGTCAGTGTGTGCCAGCCGAGACCGCATGGGAGTAAGGAAACCCTGCACGCAGATCGCCTGGCGTGCGCTTGATCTTGACATGCCTGATCTAGACGATGGAAAGAAGATGCAAATTATTATACCTTGTGAATTGAATTCACACTTGAGGCGACTAGGTGGATTATCGGAGGGATGAAACCATTGTGATGTGCCTTCAGAAAATTGTTGGTATTACGTTGATTTTGTGTGTGTGTTTGTTTTCATCAGCTTATCCAGGCAAGATTTCTGTCTTAGTTCAAGCATGTCCGTTACCAGTTAATTACGGAACCACCCTCTTGACAGTAACCGTAGCTCTAACAATAGCACTCCATTCAAGCCCATTGATACCGGTAGCCATCTGAAACAAGAATTTTCACTGTATCCTCATGCCCTACAGTGTTGTCATTTGAACAGCCTAAGCTTACTCGCACACCTGAATGAAATTAAGGGTATATTTAACAAACATTGTATCCATATGATAGGTACCAGTGATAGTTGGTTGTCTCCCTCAGTTCCAAATAGTATGGTTCACCTTGATGGCTATAATATCCATCGTCAAGACCATACCAATAAGAGGGGTGGAGGTCTCTCTCTTTAATGTAGAGATGACCTCAAGAGCAGTGTCATTTGCACCCCATCGACCAGTGCGTTACCGAGGGTAGAGTTCTTGTTCGTTGAAGTAATTGCGAGTGGACAGAAAAGACTTATTGGAGCCTCGTATCGCCGAATTTGAGATGTAGGCTATCTCCTTAATTTACTACCAGTGTGTGAACATGTTATAACATTAGGGGACTTTAACACTAATCACGGAGTTATGACACTAAGAAATTAGAAGACCGTTTTCGTCACATAATATGACGATCCTTCCCTCTCACCCAACTAACCAAGTGTATACTGCTAACCACATTTCACATACATTAATTGATCTCGAAGTGACTGATAACCCTCAGAAAGTTGTAACTCGTGGAAAACTTTCAGTTCCGGCGATGTCCACTCATGACCTTATATTTCTTGCTTACTCGCTTCGTATTCCAAAATATAAACGCAGATATGTTGATATGGAGGAATTTAAAAGACATCGACATGTATCAGTTAAGATTCGATGCCTACAGTCTTCCGTGGCATGACATTTTAAATCCAGAAGATATTGACACAAAAATTTGTAAATTTTATTCATTAATGCATAGCCTATATAACAAACATGCACCAGAGAGACAGATAAGAGTGACCCGGAAACCTAATCCATGGCTAACCTCCGAAGTTAAAAACATGATGTCTCTGAGTGATTCTCTTGTTCGAAGCTACAAATGTACTTGTAATTCCACATTCCAAGAACTTAGGTTTGAAACTTCCATCTGATTACCATCAAATTCCTATCCTTCCTGCCCTCTCCAAAGCACTAGAATGGTTGGTACATATTCAAATATAGGAATACCTGCACTCTCACTCCCTTCTGGATTCGCTACAGTTTGGTTTCAAGAAAGGCCGTAGTACAGCAACTGCCTAATTGAAAGTGACTAATGACATCAGACAAGCAAAGAACGAAAGACAAGCGACTATACTCGCACTCCTCGACTTTAGCAGTGCTTTTGACATGATCAATATCCAGATATTGTTAAAAAAATATCTTTAATCCTTTTCGGTACTTAAGCTTCAAAATTTTTCCGCTCTTACCTTGCAGATGGTAAGCAGTGTTATAGCTCACAGGAAGGCAGGAGCTCCACGGAATTCTGTCCTTTGTCTCTCCTGTTTGCCTCTATATCAATGATATCTCCTCTAAAATAAAGTATTATAGATATCACCTTTTTGCTGATGACCTCCAAATTTACTGCCACATTAATATAAAAGATATATTGAATGCAATAGGAGATATTAACTCCGACCTGCAACAAATCAGTGTGCACGCTAGTAAAATCTCTCTCCTCTTCAACACTAAAATATTCAAAACAATTATAATCGATTCTCAGAAATTATTAGCTTAAATGTCATGTATAAAAATTATACTATTCCTCCAGGGACATTAAATGCAACTGTAATTCCGTTCAGTAAGGAAGTGCAGAACCTTGGTATGTCTCTGGCAGACTCTTCACTGGTCTGCACACGCAAGAAATACATGTTGAACGATGTACGCAACGCTACACACTCTGAAATGACGTAAGGACATTTTGCCACAAGATGTAAAAATAAAACTTCTCCAAACTTTGATACTACCAATACTTGACTATTATGACATAGCCCACGTTGAGACAACCCATGAACAAACTACATAACTTCAACGGGCATTGAACTCCGGTCTTCGATTCGCTTTTCACTTGAGTTATGATGCTCACATAACCCCTAGCTACACAGCTCTTTCCTGGCTGAAACCCAAGAATCGACGGAAGTTTCATATACCTACGTTGGTATATCAGGAAAATCTACCCAAATATATTTCTTCAAAATTCCATTTATTATCCTCATTCCATAATTGTAACACTAGATCTGGCGCTTCCCTTGCTATTCCCTTCAACCATTCTTCAATGTATAATGTATCTTTCGTTGTGGATGGGTCATGACTTTGGAATTCACTTTCAGCTGCCGCCAGAAAAATCGAACTCAGTATCAAAATTTAAGACTGGATGCAGACATTACCTGTTGAATACCGCTGATTGTTTTGTGCGATTGAGGACGTATGATAGATTGTGTGATTGTGGTAGGTAGGGTATTAATATTGCAATTTTACTGTACAGCTAAAGAACACTGTTGTTTCTTATAATTAATATTAGGTTATTATTATTATTATTATTATTATTATTATTATTATTATTATAGTGTAAATGTACATAATATTTAGCTTTTAACTCCTGTACACAGATAACTGTTTAAGGCCATGCTTGTATTTCTGTTACTTTATTATGTATTGTGCTCTATTTACATACTGGTTATTGGAAAGGTAATGCGAACGACAGGAAGCATGACCAACAAGTGGCAAATAAACTAAAATGGGAAGGACAGCTGATTCAGAAAGTGATGGAACAAACTGGAGGGAAAAATATCCTAGACGTGGTGCTTGTAAAACCAGATGAGCTCTATAGAGAAACGGAAGTAATAGATGGTATTAGTAATAATAATGTTATTTGCTTTACGTCCCACTAACTACTTTTACGGTCTTCGGAGATGCCGAGGTGCTGGAATTTTGTCCCGCAGGAGTTCTTTTTACGTGCCAGTAAATCTACCGACACGAGGCCGACATATTTGAGCACCTTCAAATACCACCGGACTGAGCCAGGATCGAACGTGACAAGTTGGGGTCAGAAGGACAGCGCCTCAACCGTCTGAGCCACTCAGCCCGGCAGATGGTATTAGTGATCATGAAGCTATTTTGTCATAGTTAACAATAAATGTGATAGAAAGGAAGGTCTTAAAAGTAGGACTATTAGGCAGTACCATATTGCTGATAAAACAAGCATGACGGAGTTTAAAAAAAGTAACTATGATCGGTGGAAAATGGTAAATCAAAATGTAAACAGACTCGGGGATGGGTTTAAAGCAACTGCTGAGGAATGTGAAAACAGGTTTGTACCTTTAAAGGTGGTAAGGAATGGTAAAGACCCACCTTATTATTAAAGAGACTTAGGAGGAGGTGCAGATTGGAAAGAAATAGAAATGCCTAACTAAAGGAACTTACTACAAAATTGAATCTAGCAAAGGAGTCAGCTATGGATAACATTATGGCAAGCATAATTGGCAGTCATACAAATTTTAGTAAAAAATGGAAGGGTATGGATAGGTACTCTTAAGGCAGAAACAAGTTCCAAGACAGACATTCCAGGAATTATTAATGAACAAGAGAAGTGTGTATGTCAGGATCTTCAAAAAGCATAAGTATTCAGTCAGCAGTATGTAAAGATTGTTGGTTACAAGAATAATGTCCAGATAGAGGAGGTGACTAATGCTAAAAAAAGTATTAAAATTTACATTTGATAACAATGAAATTTACAATAAGATTAAAAAGTTGAAAACTAGATAAGCAGCGGGAATTTATAAGATTTCTGGGGATATACTAAAGACAATGGGTTGGGATATAGTACCATACCTGAAGTACCTTTTAGATTATTGTTTGCCTGAAGGAGCTATACCAAATTAATGGAGAGTTGCTATAGTAGCCTCTGTGTATAAAGGAAAGGGTGATAGGCATAAAGCTGAAAATGACATGCCAGTAAGTTTGACATGCATTGCATGTAAGCTTTGGGAAGGCATTTTTTCTGATTATATTAGCATGTTTGCAATATTAATAACTGGTTCAATAGAAGGCAGTTCGGGTTTAGGAAAGGTTATTCCACTGAAGCTCAACTCGTAGGATTCCAGCAAGATATAGCAGATATTTTGGATTCAGGAGGTCAAATTGACTGTATAGCGATTGACGTGTCTAAAGCATTTGATATGGTGGGTCATTTTATTTATTTATTTATTTATTTATTTATTTATTTATTTGACTTTAGCAGTGGTGAAGATAGGGCTCATCTGGTTTTACCAGCACCACATCCAGAATATTCTTCCCACGGGTTGGTTCCATCACTTTCTGATTAAGTTGTATTTTCCAGATTGATGATGCTTGTTTTTTAAAGGGGCCCAACATCCCAGATTAACTTACTTGCCATTTGTTGGTCAGGATTACTGTTTTCTGCATTACCTTCCCAACTATCAATTGATAAATTGAGATCACCCCCCTACAATCACGTTCCTTTGCGGTTTCCCACATAGCTGATTATCTTATCAAATAATTCTGAATCAGCATCTGTGCCACCCTTTTCAGGTCTGTACACACCATAAAGTCAAGTTGCCTATTATCTTTAGAGATGAGCATTACACCTAGAATTTCATGTTTGTCATCATCTTTTTCATAGCTTACAAATTCTCCTTTCACCAGAATAAATACTCACCCACCTACCATTCCTATCCTATCTCTACAATAAATACTCTAGCTCCGTGAGCAAATTTCTGCATCCATTATATCATTTCTCAGCCATAATTCAACTCCTATTACAATATCTGGTAAATTAAATTACTTAATTCTATTCCTTCTTCAGTTCAACACTAACATTTTTGTGTCTTCCCTACTTGACTTCCAGATCCCTGTACCCTTAGCACCGTATCTTAGTCCACCCTGTTTCCCTGAATGTACCTCCCTATAACCCTTCTAAGCAAACTTCCAAACTTGTACGTACCACTGCAGTTCAAGTGAAGTGCATCTGAGTGCAGATCACTATGTCATACCAAGCCATTAGGACCTAGAAATCTCACTCCATAGTTTCCCCACATAACCATTCCATAGTCTCATTTAAATCCCCGATCACTTTCCAGTCAGCATGAGTATTGTAAATAAAAGCACAGCATAGGAACTGGAGTGATAAACCTGAATGATATTTGTTGTTCTAGCGTCCCGGTACATGATTTTATAGATCTAATCCACCAAAACTAACTAGGCCTACTGAAGAAGTATGAGGGGCATGTGAAACTTATGTTGAAGACAATGAAGCAGCTGTAAAACACATTGAACAGGACTAGTCGAGTTCACCATTCACAGCCAGCAGAACTTTGGAAAGTCTCTAGAATGTGGATAAATAAACAATAAACATGAGCAAAAATCGTGATTTACTCACAAGTAACCCATCCCACTTTGAAGTTGGGAAAACACCACAAAGCAACTGGTTTCTATGCACAACCTCTTCCTTTTTCCCAGCCCTTTTGCCAATGGTCTGCGGATGGTACTCACGTGGATAAAGCCCAGTTCTCCTCCGTCCAGATTCTCTTCCTGACATTAACCCTATATGGAGGGATGTATTCACTATTGCATGTTTCTGCAGTTGTTGGTAGTGTGATGTGAAAATGTAAATTAAGATGTGTATTAAAACAATCACAGACACCTAAACTTCAAGCTAGAGGAATTAACCGACTGCAGCTAAAATTCCCAGCAAGCCGGAAACCAAATCCAGGACGCTCTGAACTGAAAGCCACTACGTCATTCAGTCAAGGAGCAAGACAGTTTGTATGCACAGTATTAACTTCTAATGAAAAACCTTGTGCACAGGAGAATGATTGAAAATTTACCATTGAGTGGTGAGAAAAGCATAGTATTATCAATAGAAGGTAACAGTTACATTTCACAAAGTAGTAATCTCGAGAATTCACAGAATGATCAGTGCAATCTTTTAATTTGCATTGTGAGCGAATAATGGACTGTACTGAGCATAAAAGTTCACTCCATCCAAATCAAAAGTGAACTCCTTTGATGAGGTGAACTACACCATATAACAAAAAAAAGATGCACCAGGAAGGAATTGTCCGATGGCGATAAAAATCGGTGGATGTGAGGAACAGACATAGAAAAACAAACGATCAAACGTGCAGAACAATCGAATGATTTATTGCGGAGTTAAATCGTTACAAAGTGAGGACATCTAAGGTGTTGGTCCACCCCTGGCCTGGATGCAAGCTGTCACTCGACGTGGCATAGACTGATAGTTCCCGGGTGGTGTCCTTCGGAATTTCGTGCCAAATGGTCTCCAACTGTTGGGCTAAATCTGTGACATTCTGGGATGTTCGCAATCGCCTTCCCATGACGTCCCAAATGTGCTCTATGGGAGAGAGATCCGGCAACCGAGCTGGCCAAGGAAGGATAGGGCAAATTGAAGACAGTTCATAGCAACACGTGCCGTGTGCGGCTGGGCATTATCCTGTTGGAAAGTAAGGCCTGGATGATGCTGAAGGAACGGTAACACAACCGGCCGTAAAATGTCATCAACATACCGCTGTGGTGTCAGTGTGCCAGGAATGACTACCAGAGGGGTCAGGCTGTCAAAGGAGATGGCACCCCAGACCATCAACCCGTGTTGTGCAGGTGTGTGGCATGCGATAGTCAAGGCAGGATCCCCACGCTGGCCTGGACGTCTCCAAACATGTCTGTGGTTGTCGTCTGGGTGTGATTGTGGAGCTACCTCACAGACCATCCACCAAGTAATTGCCGAGTGTCCACGGAGAGCATTTCAAGGTCCTTTGGAGGACATTCATAACACAACTGAGGAGGCCTTGAAATGGATCAATGGACTTGATTTGGAACTATAGGCTTCTGCTTGTATATATTGTATATATTGTATACTTATTTATATAATCTATCTGTGCACATCATACGATAAATAAATAATAACCGTTGGAAACTGGACTCGTCACTAAAGTCTATACGTCCCCGGTCAGCGCAGTTCCTCGAGCGCGGCATTACTAATCTGGCTTGACAGTGAACAGGCGTGAGTGGTAAGCGGCGAAGCGGGCGGAGCGAGCGCAAATTCCTCTCGTTCAGGCGTCTGTTGATGGTCATGGTGGACACGTGTGCGGGTCACACGCTGGATCGTTGATGACGACTCCGTTGCTGTGACAGCTGTTCTGACAATCGCTCTGTCTGCCCGTGCTGTTGTGGCCCTCGGTCGACCACTGTCGTAATGACGCTGATGCCTGCCGCTACTGACACATGCTTGCCAGCATCATCTGATCGCCGCATCACTTCGACCCAAATGTCCAGCAACAGCTCGATTCGACCAACCAGCTTCTGTCAATCCGATCGCACGACCTTTTTCAAACTCTGACATCTGCTCGTAATGAGCACGAATCCTTCGGCATGGCATTCTTACAGCCGACGTTAAGATAGCGCAGTCGAATGCAACAGCTACTTTGAGCATGCGCTTCAGAATTGCGCCTTATATACACCGATTGCATGCGCAGTTCGGATGTGCGGGAGCTCCCGGTATTAATTCATTGGACACGAAACTTTAATCACTTGCATGTTCGGTCCGAATGTCTTTGCATACGCAATTTCCTTACAATCGGACAACGCCTTCCCGGTGCGTCTTTTTTTTTGTTTTGTTATAGAGTGTATTTAGGGCAATCATATAGACTAAAGTCAGATATAATAGGTACAAGTGAAGTACGTTGGCAGGAAGAGCAGGATTTTTGGTCAGGCGACTACAGAATTATAATTATAATAATAAACTATGACATCCCCTGAGACATACAGACCACAACACACAGGCCGAAACCCCATTACATAACAGCGCAGGCAAGCCCCCACTACCTGGCTGTGACACATACCTTCCAGAATGCTCATGAGACAGCCAGGGCTTACGTCAGCCAGAAAGGCTAGGATATAAAAGGCCAATGCCAGGGCCACTCTAGTAGTGTAAATTGCTGCCCGGGAGACTGATTACCTTGGATCGAGTAGGGGTATTTCATTCGCCTTGACAAAGAATACTGCAATGTATTCGAAACGTCGGCAAACTGTACGTGATGTACAGACAACCACAACATGGTTCAATCCGGAAATTAAACCAAATAATTCTTCTTACTGTGGAAGCTTCACCTGTAAGGTAACAGAGTGCAGTCGATTGAAGTTGGGTGACATGCAGGAAATACGAGATTAGGAAATGAGGTCCTGAAGGAAGCAGGTGAATATTGTTCCTTGGGTAGTAGAATAACTAATGATGGCAGAAGTAAGAACATAAAATGCAGAGTAGCACAAGCAAGGAGGATCTCTCTTAAGAAAAGAAATATGCTCACTTTGAACAATGGTGTATGAATTAGAAAGATGTTTTTGAAAACTTTTGTCTGGAGCATGGCATTGTAAGGAAGTGAAACATGGGTGATAATTGGCTCAGAAAGAAAGAAAGAAAGAAAGAAAGAAAGAAAGAGAATACCAGCTTTTGAAATGTGGTGTTATAGGAGGATGCTGAAGGTGAGATGAGTATACTGAGTCACAAATGATATACTGAATCAAGTTTGTGAGAGGAGAATGATTTGGCAAAACTGGACCACAAGAAGACATAGAATGATAGGACACATCTTAAGATACCCAGGATTTGTTCAGTTGGTCTTTGAGGGAAGTGTAGGTGGTAAGAACAGCAGGGGTAAACTAAGGTATGAATACGACGGATTAGAGTAGATGTAGGATGTAGTTATGTCTTGAAGGCAAAGTTAAATTGTACGATGTAGAATTGATTGGCTTAAAAAGAGAAATTCCCCACTGGCGCTGGACCCGATGCTCTGGTATGGCTTAACTTTGTTCTCAAGTTCCAACGTGCTTTTCTACTAGGCTGTTTTTCTTCAATACTTTTTGACATTTAAAAACACTTTTAGGAGTTCTCCCATTTCATTTGGTCCCAATATACAATCCTAAGTGCTATATTTTCTGAAGAGGAGAAAAAACTCTACTACGTAAGAATAATGTTAACTTATTTTCATTAAATGAAATGGCGTATGGCTTTTAGTGCCGGGATATCTCAGGACGGGTTCGGCTCTCCAGGTCCAGGTCTTTTGATCTGACTCCCGTAGGCGACCTGCGCATCGTGATGAGGATGAAATGATGATGAAGTCAACACATACACCCAGCCCCTGTGCCAGGGAAATTAACCAATGATGGTTAAAATTCCCGACCCTGCCGGGAATCAAACCCGGGACCAGTGTGGCCAAAGGCCAGCACGCTAACCGTTTAGCCATGGAGCCAGACACTTATTTTCATTAAGACATCACATAACATATTTCACTTTTAGTGAGTGCTTTTAATTCTATGTACTTATTTTATGGTATACAGTAATAAAACTGCATTTCAGAGGCAAACTGACCTTTTCTCCACGACATCAGTGGCATGCTTTATGAACTTTAAAAACAATAGTGTTGGTATGCAGTACATTCAAGAGAACTATTTTAACCTTGAAAAATTCTGTATATTTTAGCGATGGAATTTTTGTCTAATGTTTCGTAGCGGAAGATCTCCTAAATCAGGATGAAATGTGTACCATTTGATACAATAACTGTATATTCCTTTAATTAATAGAATATAGTATGGTATGGAAAAGGTTTTCTGTCAAAAATAAGGTATTGCACTTTTTCTTTGTCAATAAGGATTTTCAAACATGAAGTTTGTTATATGTAACAGTAAAGTGTATCAGACACCTAGTATTCTACGAACTTACGCATAGAAAATGTTCAATACGAAATATGCTACTGCTTTCTCATGTTTTGATTGTGATATGTCAACCAAAGAGTGAATAAGATTTTTTTTAAAATAACTGGTAGGTTCTTCAGTCTGCCTAAACTAATCTTGAATAAATAAATTTAAAAAAACTACTTAAAAAAGAACCAGCTTAATTAAAAATAGAATGACATGTTTTGTTTTTGGAAGGAACATAATCAGATTCTATCAAATGACACAAAAATATATAGAAATGTATACACATTTATGTTTATTTCTCTTTTAAAACTTGGAAGTTTGGAACTTATCTCCTCACTTCTCTCCACTCTAGCATAGAATGCAAGTTGTTGCAATACCGGTACTCTGTCGTTGGCATGAGTCCAGCTGGCTAGTCGGTTAACCTTCTGCTACACCTCGACCCTGCTCTGGCTAGGTCAATGACACTCTAAAACTTTACTCTTAAGTGTTTTATTTTTCCTATTATTATTAATCATATTCAAATTGTTTTGTAGATGCAGGGGTTCCTAATGCACATTTTATGGGCTGCCTATTCAACCGGTAATTTTCTGTTGTGTCATTATCAGCTTACGGCAACTGTTTTGGAACTGTATTTGCAGTTTATTGTTATTATTATCATCATAAATGTATTTTATTTCTTTACTATGTTGAAGTCTTTGGCCTGTACTTGTAGTTTTTATTATTATTATTATTATTATTATTATTATTATTATTATTATTATTATTATTATTATTATTATTATTATTATTATTATTATTATTATTATATGTGCTTTCTGAAGGCTGAATGCAGATTGTATCTAATCACCCTTTTATCAATTCTTACTTTGCTCAATCAAGTCATTAACAAATTCAATCCCATGCACACAATAATAATGCTATGTATATTGTTCCATAAAAGCCATTCACATCAACAAAAATGACATAATGAAAATTAAAGGAAAACCAGACAGTCCATTCAAAGCTCCTTACACAAGCCATAGCATTGCAACATACATGAGATCATACAACAAAAACAATGAAAATGGTAGTGTAATTTGATTGAACTCAAATGTCAGGTAACAAACTGCTATGCCACTATACAGGCCAAGCAAAACAATTTCACACTTAATTTTTTTAAAGCGATTAGATACAATTGTCATTCAGCCCTCGGAAGGCACGCATACGATGATGATGATATACATGGGTATTAAGAAAATATTTATTTAATACAAAATAATAATACAAAGCAGAAAATGACATACGGTAACAGAAAATTACTGGTAGGCCTACAATAGCCTATAATGCTCACTAAGAACCCCTGCATAGTTCACAAAACAATTTAAATACAACAATAATAATAATTTCAAAAACAATTTAAATTATAACAACAACAACGATGACGACGAAAATAGTAGTGTAATTTGAATAAACTCAAATATCAAGTAACAAACTGCAATGCCAGACAGAAAGAGGAATAATTAGAATCTGCATAAATAAACAATATCATGTTAATGGACAATGGAGAATAACATTAAATAAAGCAGTCTGTAAGGAAACTGAACCAATATACAGCACGTTTAGAAAAAAAAAACTTATATCATTCTTTGAACATCCTGACACTGGAATCAGCAGAAGAATAATTGAAAAATTATGGAATAACAAGACCAAGATTAAATGGATTATGGAAATTAAGGATTATAATAAAGAACTCCAAATAATAGATGACCTTAAGAACAAAACAGACAAAATTAAAATACTTTAAGACACACATGCCAAGTTACAGACCAAGATTAATAAAAGGTGTAATGGAAGGGTGTTTTCAATTGCAGAGTCCAACTCAATGGCTAAATGGTTAGAGTGCTGGCCTTTGGTCACAGGGATCCCGGGTTCGATTCCTGGCAGGGTCGGGGATTTTAACCATCATAGGTTAATTTCATAAGTTATGAATTCCATTATGGCCCGTATTGACACTTTATCACTATCAAAGGGTAGAGAAGGGTTCACCTATGCAATACCATTAGTTTGTAGTCTATATTGTCTTATAAAACTGGGACTATTTTCGACCCCATATATATATTGGGTCATCTTCAACCACGCTCCAATTGGAAGACACATGTATACATACAAGCAGACCCGGCCAACACCTAGAAACTGCAGATGATGATGATGATGTACACATATAACCAATAATAAATTAAACAATCTGGTATGTCACAATTTACAAACTTAATTTAAAACATTTATGAAGGCCAAACAACACATCTAAACTTGAACCCAAATGACACATCAAAACTGCTGTGGTTGATGCCGAACTATGTCGTCGCTCCTACAGCAACCAAATGTTCCTGAGTTGATTTGGGAGCTGGCATCCCTATCTGTATAGACGAGCAACTTGATTTATAATTTATGTTTGTTGGAGGAGGGATGTGTGAGGGGGGCGGGTAGGAAGGTTTGAAATGATTGGTAACTTACCGTATCTTTTTTCCGCTTATATTTTGTGTATATAGGAATGATTATATCAAACAGAATATTAGATTTTTCATTTATTTCATTAATATTATGGTTAGGCTTAAAGTACTGTTCTAAATGAATGTAACAATTCTCCAATATGTTGAGCATGGTGCCCTTCTTATCCACTTTTAATACGCTTAGATCTTGGTCAATTGATGTAAAATTATGTTTTAAGTCTGTCGTGTTGTGCCATGGCAGAGAAACTATCGTACCTTGAAACATTCACATGTTCCTTGTATCTTATTAAAAAATTACGTCCCATTTACGCTATATATGTACTTTCACAGTTATTGCACTGCAGTTTGTAGATACCCGATTGAGAAAACTTATTAGTTTGATTGATAGTACGTGTATTAAAGAAATTGGAAAAATTGTTATTATTTGTTTTAAAAACTATTTGTTGGTTATATTTCTTGAATATATTAGCAACTTGGTATATGTTTATACTAGCAATTACCCGCGGCTTCGCTCGCGTGGATTTCGTAATTTGATCAATGTAATCATTCCTCGGCATTGTACCAAGACATTATATGAAAATTCCTAAAGTATAAAAACTCACCCAAAAATTGAGTTCCATTTACCCCAGAAATACTATGTAAACCATGTTTGTGGTATTGCCTTTTGGGGCTAAGACAACCATGTGACATAGAACTGTACATGTGAAAAACAGTCTTCTCTCAAGTCGAAAAAATAAATACATGTTTCTTTATTTTTAAAGGAGATTCCAAATATCTATTCTCAACATCTGTAACATCTTAAATTTTTGAGATATACCGTACATAAGTATCTAAAAAAAAAAATTCAACCCCTTCATCAGTCCTCCTCCCAACCTCACCCCCATCCAAGTGTATTTTCCAAAAACAAAAATACATGTTTCTTTATTTTTAAAGGAAATTCCAAATACTAATTTTACTAATTTTCATGTCTGTAACATCTTTAGTTTCTAGGTTATAAGTATCCTCATAAAAAAATTCAACTATTTTTCAATTCTTTTTGTCCCCTTCTCCAAAAACAAAAAGGTACAAGTTCCTGTATTTTTAAAGGACTTTACAAATACCAAGCCTCTTGTCTCTAACATGTTAAGTTTTTGACATATAATGTAGATATACTTGTACTCATTTTAAAAATTCATCCGCTTTTCCAATTATCAGCCCCTTAACTGGATTTTCCAAAAACAAAAAAATATGTTTTTCATTATTTTTAAAGGAGGTTCCAAATACCAGTTTTCATGCCTATACGTCTGTAACACCTTCAGTTTTTGAGATAAATGTATACTCATAAGAATAATTCAACTCCTCCTTCACTTCTTTCCCTCTCTCTCCTGCCTTAAGTAGACTTATGGAAAATTCTAAATTCCCATGGAGGGATATCTGATATGTTTTTGACATTTTTGACATGCTCTATTGGTGAAAAATATCTAATTCCCTCCATGGAAATTTAGAATTTTCCATTCGGAATTGCTAGGCGGGCAATAATTCCATTGTGGAGATTTATCTCCCTATGCAGTTATCAAACGGTGCCTCTTATAAGGGCTTCTGATAAGTTCACCTGCATACACCCTAGCATCAGTGGGTAGGGTCTGATACATCCCACTCTGATGAGTCTAGTGTCAGACCTAAGACGAAACGCTGGTTAATAGAGCAAACGCCTGAAAAGCCTTACATCTGATATGTTCTTGACATTAAGTGGACTTTCCGAGAAAAAAGTTTCCTTATTTTGAAAGGAAATTCAAAATATCAACTTCCACGTCTGCAACAGCTTCAGTTTTTAAGAAAAAGTATCCTCATGAACATATTTCAACTCATTTACTTATTTTCAACCCCACACCCCTTACGTCGATTTTCCGAAAAAACAAACAAACAAATGCACGTTTCTTCATTTTTAAAGGAGATTCCAAATACTAATTTTCACATCAGAAACATATTCAGTTTTTGAGATATAAGTAAACACATAAATGTAATTAAATTCCTTTTTCACCCCCTTCCTACCCGTTAAGTTGATTCCCCCCTCCCCAAAACTGCCAGTTGCGTTCTTTTTAAAAGAGATTCCAAGTACCATTTTGACGTCTTTAACATCTTTAGTTTTTGAAATATAAGTATCCTCACACAAAGAATTCAACTTATTTTTCAATTAATTCACCCCCATTAAGTGGATTTTCAGAAGACAAAAGAACACGTGTTTCTTTGAAAGAAGATTCCAAATACAAATGGTCATGCCTCTAACAACTTCAGTTTTTGAGATATAAGTATCCTCATAAGAATAATTCAATTCCTTTTTCACCCCAGCCAGTTAGGTTGATTTCCCACCCTCCAAAAATGCCTGTTTATTTATTTTTAAGGTGATTCCAAATACAAATTTTCACGTGTGTAACCTTAAGTTTTTGAGATATAAGTTTCTCCATAAAAAGAATTACATTTTTCACTTCCTTCCACCCCCCCCCCCAAGTGAATTTTCCGAAAACCAAAAAACTTGTTTATTTATAAAGGAGCTTTCAAATTCCACTGTAACATCTTCAGTTTGGAGATATATGTATCCTCATAAAAAGGAATTAAACTCCTTTTACACCGCCCCCACCCCCCAAAATGCATGTTTCTTTATTTTTAAAGGAGATTCCAAATACTAATTTTCACGTCTGTAACCTTCAGTTTTGAGATATACGTTTCTCCAGAAAATGAATTAGATTTGTTTTACTTCTTTTCACATTCCCCCACTCAAGTGAATTTTCCAAAACCAAACAGTACCCATTTCTTTAAAATAGCTCCCAAATACCAATTATCACGACAGTAACATCTTCAGTTTTTGAGATATATGTATCCTCGTAAAAGGAATTAATCTCCGTTTTCATCCCCCCCCCCCCCCCCGCCCTTCCAAGTTGATTGTCCCATCAAATGAGTTTTTCTTCATTTTTAAAGGAGATTCCAAATACCATTTTTCACATTTGTAACATTTATATTTTTTGTATATTTTATATATATATATATTCTCATACAAATATTTCAACTAATTTTTCAATTCTTTCACCCCCACCGTTAAGGTTTTTTCTCCGAAAACTAAAGAATACATGTTTCCTAAGTTTTAAAGGAGATTCCAAAAACCAATTTTCATATCTGCAACACGTTAAGTTTTTGAGATATACTGTAGATACGCTAATTTTAAAAATTCACCCCCTTTTTCAGTTCCCCTTAAGTGGATTTTCCGGAAAATTACGTATTTACTTTTACAGGATATTCCAAATACCAGTTTTCAAATCTGTAATATGTTACGTGTATGAGATAATTTGCAGATACAGTCTTTTTAAAAATTCACCCCGTTTCTCAATCCTGTTCACCCCCTATTCATCGGATTATCCAAAAACACAAAAATACATGTTTCTTTATTTTCAAAGGAGATTTCAAATTTCAATTTTCATGTCTGTAACATCTTCAGTTTTAGAAGTATAAGTCTCCTAATAAAGTGTGTTCAATCTTATTTCCCCTCCCCCCTTAATTGGATTTTCTGAAAACAAAAAAGTACGCGTTTCTTTATTTTTAAGGGAGATTCCAAATACCAATTTTTATGTCTGTTAACTTTAAAGTTTTGAGGTATAGATGTCCTCATTTCAAAAATTCACCCCCCTTTTCACCCCTTTAGCAAAAGAATATAAAAAAATCCTCCCTTAGCGAGCACCTATATGTTAATATGAATGTAGCCCCAAAATTTCATTTCTTAATGTCCAGTCGTTTTTGCTCGGCGATGATGAATCAGTCAGTCAGGACGAGCTATTTTATATATATAGATTACTGAATGTGAAGGAGGAATATGTTTCTTTTTTCTTTCTACTGATTCTCTGTTTAAAGTAGAAAATTGACATGTTAATTGTGTTGATGATTTTATTGACAAATTGTGCATTATACCAGTTTGATTTAGCTATTGATCGTATAACATTTAGTTCATTATGAAGGCCTCTTTTGGATAGGAGATAGTGAATGCTCTATATACCATACTACAGTATGCTGCTTTTTTATGGGATTGGGGAAGGAGAGAATCATTTTGGATTGTACTAACCGTTTGAGTTGGTTTTCTAAAGATACGATAAGATAGTTGAGATGTCTAGTAATACTTAAATCTAAATAATTTAGACTCTGTTGGGATTCAGATTCCAGTGTAAAATTGATATGCGGATCTCGGGCGTTTAAAATGGATAAGGTATTGGCCTCATTTTCAAGGTCTTGATTTAATATAGCCAGAACATCATCTACATAGCGAGCCCAGTAGCAGATATTATTTTATACAGGTTTGTTTAAGATCTTTGTGTATTCTAAATTATCTAAGTAAATTTCTGCCAATATCCCTGAGGCTGGCGATCCCACACATCCCTCCTCCAGCCCCTGCCATCATAAGCTATATTCCTGCTTCCTCTCAACAGTCAATCTGGTGTTGGTGTCCGTACCAGTTGCACACAACTTACGAAGAACAGAGGGGTGAGTCTCATATATTAATCTCTATCTTCTAGCTTCCCTTCTTTTCTTAATAATTTACTTCAAATTATTTCTTTTCAGACATTCACTTCAAACCAAATTAAACAATAGATCACTACATCTGATGAAAAGGAATACCTATTCAAGTTAAGAATGTTCCCCTTCAAGCTACATACAAGTCATTACCCATATTATTATTGAACAAACATAAATTATAAATCAAGTTGCTCGCCTATACAGATAGGGATGCTAACTCCCCGCTCAACTCAGGAACATTTGGTTGCGGTAGGAGCGACGACATAGTTCGGCATCAACCAAACAAGTTTTGATGTATCATTTGGTTTCAAGTTTAAATATGTTGTTCGGCCTTCATCAATGTTTTCAATTAAGATAGTAAATTGTGAAATAACAGATTGTTTAATTTATTATTGGTTATATGTGTACATATGTCTTCCAATTGGAGCGTGACTGAAGATGACAGAAACTAGTCCCAGTTTTATAAGACAATGAATTAGGTGGACCCTTCTCTACTCTTTGATAGTCATAATCGGTTAATTCCGCTGGCACAGGGGCTGGGTGTATTCATCATTTCATCCTCATCATGACACGCAGGTCGCCTACGGGAGTCAAATCAAAAGATCTGCACCTGGCGAGCCGAACATGTCCTTGGACACTCCCGACACTAAAAGCCATACGCCATTTCATTTCATTTGAAGAAAGGAGGGCAGCAACTCTCAGAATGAAAAAATACTGACTAGCCAGCTGGACCCATGCCAACGACAGAGTACCGGTATTGCAACAACTTGCATTCTATGCTCGAGTGGAGAGAAGTGAGGACTTCATTACGTAAGTTCCAAATTTCAAGTTTTGAATGATTTAAATAGAAATAAACATGAATGTTTATATGTTTCTAAATATTTTTAGTGTAATTTGACACAATCTGATGTTCTTTCAAGAATGAAACATGTCATTCTATTTTAATTTAGTTATTTCTTTCTCAGGTATAATTCTGTTGCCATGTTTTCTTTTTCAGATAGTTTATAAATTTATTTACTCAAAACAAGTTTCAGTAGACTGAAGAACCATACAGTTATAAATTAACTGTAAGTAGAAGCCGAAAAGAGATGGCTTCAGATATCACAAAAAGTTAATACCTTGCTCGGCTGATGTAAGATGAAGACATTCACGTTGTAGCCATCCAAGACACACATATACGTCAGATGGCAATCAAAGGGCTAGGGGTAGGATACCTGGCTATGTACTAATAGACATAGACGCTATTCACAGTAATGTCCATAACATAGCAACATACATGAGATCATCCACTACAAAACACCAAGTCAGACTGAAGGAAATCTGCGCTAGCAGTTGTCAGTGGTGCCACTACTGTTTCGGAGTGCTAACTGGCCAAATATTCCTTTGGCAACTTTCCCAAACCCAGCAATATATGTAGACTATTTTAACTCTTACAATGAAGTCTGGGTAAATGACCATAATGCCACTAATGGTACCTTGCTTCAGGATGGGATTATGCTTAAGAATATGCTATCTATTTACAGTGCTAAAGATGAAAGCGCATTCAAGATGCCAAGATGGAGTATACACCTGAATCTCACTACTACCATATGTTGATCCCAAAGGAGGTGGTAATGTACCAAAACGTCACGTTATCAACACATTACCTCAGTCAGCACTGACCCATATTGGTTCACTATGGAATGCAAGAATTTGCCACAAATTTCCAACGAAAGCCACATAGGAACTTCCAGAAGGCCGACTGGCAAGTCTTTGCTACAGATCTAGATCAAGTAGAATTTATTCCTGCACTTCCGGAGGCATTTTGCAAATGCCACTATTTCTGCAGATGAACACCACACTGCACACAGATTTCATAACCCACACATCCCTGGTTAAAATGAGCACTGTAATGAACACAATGAGGAGTACCAAGAGACATTTGATATTGACAGTGCTAAACAGCTTTTTATTGAACTGAATTTTCACCTAAAAATAAGATGGCAAAAAACATGGAAAACATCAACTTTAATAACAGATCTGTCCAAAGATGGCCTCCCAACGAGTGTTGATCCCTGCCCTCCTGATAAAGCTGGCAAGCAGAAACCAGTTCGTCAGGGGTTGAGAAGAAATGGATATGGAAGAACTGAGATTGATGAGGAAAGAGCCTATCTAGGACTACAAATAGGAAGGTCATATTCACAGGACGTGTGCATTAGTATGTTCTGAAAAAATGATTAGCATTTGAACCAGGTTCAAAGTCCACATCGATATCTTGGCGCACCACCACTGACTGGTAAAATGTGCCTGCGGCTCTCGTCGCTATAATCTGAAAGTAATGGATCGGTGTGACTTGAGCAGATGTGCAGGATGCCTCGCTGACATATGCGAGAACCGCACCGTCAAATGAGCAAGTTTGAAAGAGGGCACATTATTGGCATGAGAGAACATGACGAATCCATCCGGGAAACTGCTGCTCATGTGGGACGAAGTATGTTGGCAGTGCAATGGGTGTGTACAGAATGGTTCACAGAGGGCCATAGAACACGAGATGGGACTGGTCGCACCACCCAGACCATTGCCCAAGAAGATCAACACCTCGTCCAAATGGCATTGCAGGACAGATCTGTGTCCTCCTCGCTCTGGCGCAACAGTGTAACATATCGCGCACTATCAGGAGTGACAGTCCGTCACCGTTTAGCATGGTCTGGGTTACTGGCGCGTCGTCCACTTCCCTGCCTACCTTTGACTGCAATGGTGTATGGAACGAAGTCACTGGGGACAGGAATGGCAGCAGATAGTGTTTTCGGACAAATCCAGGTTCTGTTTGTTTGAAAATGATGGCTGCATTTTGGTTCGCCGCAGACAGGGGGAGAGAGGAGAGACTGCAATCGTACAAGACATACAATGCCAACTCAAGGCCTTATGGTGTGGGATGTTATTGGGTACAACCACAAATCACATTTGGTGCGTGTCCAGGGCACTGTGACCAGTTTGACCTACGTGAATGACATTCTGCGACCCGTAACAATACCCTTTCTGCACGACACACTAGACGCCGTATTTCAGCAGGAAAATGCGCGACCACATGTTGCTGCACGAATACGTGCCTTCTTGTTGTCGCAGGATGTCAGACTGTTGCTCTGGCCCACCCGATCACCGGACTTATCCCCAATAAAAAATGTGTGGGATATGGTGAAACGACGGGTGCGGCGCTATGACCCAATGCCAACCACCAAAGATGAACTGTGGAACCAGGTGAATGCAGCATGGATGGCTATACCCCAGGACGCCATTCGCGCCTTATAAGTGTCGATGCCATCACACATGGAACAAGTTATCAGTGCCCATGGAGGACCAGTGCTTACTAGGCAACAAGACACATGCTGAACCTAGGCAACTGAAATGCTACTTGTTTCTGCAGGCTACTATTGAACATGTCCTGTGAATATGAACTTCCTATCTCTAGTATTTCAAGGTGTTCTGTTTTTTATGAACATGAGTGTAGTTAGTATGTTTACTGTTAAAGATCTTACGTTATTGTTGTAATCATTATTTAAATATGTTAACTGTGGTTAATGATGTTATTGGCTTTTCCCACTACCTACTTTTACAGTTTTCAGAGACGCCCAGGTGCCAGAATTTAGTCCCGCAGGAGTTCTTTTACGTGGCAGTAAATCTACCGACACGAGGCTGATGTATTTCAGCACCTTCAAA
Organism: Anabrus simplex; assembly: GCF_040414725.1. NCBI lineage: Eukaryota > Metazoa > Arthropoda > Insecta > Orthoptera > Tettigoniidae > Anabrus > Anabrus simplex. The sequence continues at coordinate 981,540,515 of NC_090266.1, forward strand.
TGCCACCGGACTGAGCCAGGATTGAACCTGTGGTTATTTCCTGTAACAGTTTGTGTATTATTTCTAAGGGGTTGGGTACTAGCCGAGGTATTTCAAATACGCATATTCAAATTGTGTCATAACATGTGTTTCGTAAATCATTTTTAAAAGTTTGTGTATACACTTGACATTTCACGTGCAGAAACCATTCAAATTATGCCATAACTTGTGTTCATTGTTTGTAAATCATTTGTAAGAGTTTGTGTGTATTTACTAGACATTTCATGTACAAAAGTCAATTAAATTGTACCATAACAGTATAAGTTGACACTCCGCAGCCGAAAGTTTATAACATTACAGTATAAGGAAGTGAAAATAATGCAAATCTTACAGTCTTTCCGTGCACAGCTGAATGTAGTGAGTATTGGCTGCAAAGTATCAACCATTGATGAACTCTCTCCTAGGAACTGTTCTCCCAACTGAATCATGCTTGTAATACCCTTGAAATAAACTCATCCTGAAGATGACTACAGCTTAACACACTCGAATACACATTTTAGGCTGCTTGTTGACTCATCCAATCCTACATTTTTCTTTCCATAGAACAAATAATTTACCAGTTTATTTGAGATAATATGTAGGCATGATTTCATAACTCTTACAGTACCTATTCAATTTGTGATGTTCTTTTCACTTTAATTAGCAGGTCTACAAACATCAATGTAAGCTAGACTGAGAAGCCCTGATAAGTTAGGCAATAAGTCATGTGAAAGTGGGTGTTTTTTTATTTTAATTAGAAATGTAGCTCTGTTGATCTTATAATGTCACTACTATATCTAAATGATACTTTTCAACAATTCATAGACTCTCAACAAAACAGGATCTATCTAAAAAATAATTTCTTATTTAAAGTTATGCTTGAAGTGAGTTGTCATACCATGGTAAATAACATACAAGAGAATATTTTCTATTGCCATTATGCCCAAGACTCAGCTTAAAGCCATAAAAATCAAGATTAAACATTACCACAGAAAATGACATTACATTGGCTCTAACAGTAGGCTGTTTTAAAAATTATGATTAGTAAATCAGAAAAAGTGAACAATTCAGTACCAACAGAGTACGAAGATTTCATGAAAACTTACACTTTAGATCAATTATTCGTTAAAAAACTCAAAGTGAAGTAACAAACATTAACATTGTCTTAATGAAGGCACATTAAATTACAAAATGACTACTATTTGATTAAAAAAGAGACAGCACAATAGAGGTATCCAGAACAGTTTTTAGATTGCCCGAGTAATTTTTAACAGAATAAGAAAATATATTCGACGATGAACAAATTAACTATACGATGACAGAATGGACGAAACACGATATGAACAAATAACCACAATAGTTTAATAAAAACGTACCGTAGCATACACAAAATGACATTTATAAACACTAATGCAAAACACAATAAATTCTGAACTGCCGTATGGTGATTTTGCTGAAAGTTTCAAATATATATTGTACGGTGAAAGTACCTACTTAGCGATTCTCAATACCACCATTGAATATTTATCAAAATATTGTAAAACAGCCAGGCCTAACTATAGGCTACATGTGAGAACGTAAGGAAGGGGAACAAATTTTCACTAATCAATTTATTGCATATACCTTCGTATTCAGCTTTCATTTTCTCGGACTGGAATTCCTGTAAAGCACATAATAGTGCACTTCTCTCTTCACCTGTAAGCCGCAATATCAGGTCCTGCGCTTGACGTTTCGTTAAAGGAGCAGAAATAGATTTGTCCACTCCGGCTGACATAGGAGAGGTATTGAACAAAGCTATTAACTCATATCTATAGCTTTTCTTCGTCTCTCGATCATTATAATAGCGAAAATTCTTCGTCCATACAGACTTTGAATACATTGTTCCCCAGTTTAAATTTGGCGCCTGACGGAAAGAATGAACTAATCTTCGCCCGTATTTCATAGGAGCAGAGCCACCACAACTCCAGAAACTAAATAAACTCTTAATACCAGCATTAATTTCACTACAGTGATATCTAGGAATTACATTCACAAGCTTCACCATACTACCTAGTGGCGCATGCGAACGCATCATACAATATTACAGCCGTTCCAACACATCCAATCATGCACTGAACATATTCACACCCTGCACCTGAAAACTTCTGAAACACGGCTATAATCAGTGTCGCCATTAGACATGAATGAAATTACCCCAACATTGTAAAAAAATTACCCTAAATTATCGTAGATATTTAATAATAATATTATTTTTGTTTATGTCCCTACTATTTGACGGTTTTTCGAAGACGCCGAGGTGCCGAAATTTTTTTCCGCGGGAGTTCTTTTACGTACCAGTTATAATACAAGGCCTGGAAACAGAGCCCGTAAAACGCTATGGAAGTGGTTAAACGTGTTCATTAACTGAGTTGGTTGTGAATGTATTATGTATTTGTCTGATGTTAAGCATTCGCAGTTCCAGTCATGGTTTATTCACGAAAAATTAAAGGTAGTGGAATTTCGTTTCACAAGTTTCCAGTGAATGTTCAATGTTCGAAACATTATACAGAGGAAGTATTACGCATGAGATACGACTTCAAGCTGATCGAAGTAGGCCTCTGTTCCTAAGTTTTGATCCGAGTTACGTCATAATAATCGGGCGATCCCAAAATTTGTCACTGGACTTTTTAAAAACTATGCTACCGTGACTGGCAATCATTTGAGAGGTATCTTCAAACTCAGAAATCTTAAATTAGAAAACCAACGAGGAAAATAATTTGCCCAACAAATTTCACGAAAATGAATGTAGCAAGAGCTAAAAATATTGTATTTTCCCCTGAAACAATCTCTGATTTGAAAAGTATGGAGGTGGTTTTCTCCCGAGAGCATAAAATACAGTTTAAAATAAGCCATTTGCTTTATGGAGCATTTTATTAAATTGTTCAATACGCATAACGTCTGCAACACCTCACATGAGACATATTCAGGAACGAGAACAAACGAGCATCTTTTAACGGGGCGAGTTGGTCGTACGGTTAGGGGCGCGCGGCTGTGAGCTTGCATCCAGGAGATAGTGGGTTCGAATCCCACTGTCGGCAGCCCTGAAGATGGTTTTCTGTGGTTTCCCATTTTCACACCAGGCAAATGCTGGGGCTGTACCTTAATTAAGGCCATGGCCGCTTCCTTCCAACTCCTTGGCCTTTCCTATCCCATCGGTGCGATGTAAAGTCACTAGCAAAAAAAAAAAAAAAAAGAAGCAACTTTTAGTACCGTACTGAAGATGAACTCCTCAGTTGGTTAATTAATGATTTCCTGTCATATATTAAGAAACTTAAAATGCATTCAGAGAAGGTAAAAAAGATTCATGAGAGAAATGTATCAGGCATAGATCTTGACTACCCAGTCCATTGTGGCCTGCGTAAAATATCTCATAAGTATACATTTGCATTATGCATTGACGAGGAACCTAACGAGCTATTACATCGAGCTCTTCTTCAGCTACCTAAGACGCCAAGTGGAATACAATGACATTATGGTTCGTGTGGCAAAAGAAAAAAAACAGACTGTAAAGGCTGTTTAGAACATATCTGTTCTCCAACTACTCAAAGTCCAACATTGTGTCTTATTAGTGTTCAAAATCGAGGAGCCCTCAGATAGGCCCTACCGAAAATCATCGTCTGTGGCACTTCTGCAGTGAACGAAGGAATTTGTCACTTCCGCTACGCAGTACTTGTCCCGAAGACAGTTACTAAAAGGTGTACGTTTATTTTTTCGAAAGACATGCTCAACAGTGAAATTAAGTGTGGAAAGTGTAAAAGCGACAAAACACCTCTTTTTCTACTCTGAACATTTCTGAGACCTCTGTTAGACAACATTGCTTTGAGCCACAGAAGTAGAAGAGAGAAAGTTTTGAAACTTGTTAAGAAGCCCCTCAGAAGGAAAGTTTTGAAACTTCAATGACATATCCAAGCCAATGCAGCACCGCTCTATAAATAAAGTACTGTCAATACTCGCAAAATCATTCAGTTCTTTTTATTTAGGATATCTTATTGACGTATATGGCCATGCGAATACAGTTCCGCTTTAGCCTTAGCACGAGCAACACGTATCTCGAGCAAGTGTGTACAAGTGTGGAGCCGTACAGTGAAGTGGGGAAAGCCCTTTTGGTTTCAGTGTTTTGCGTATTATACGCTTAGGGAACTAACGACATTACGGAACGATGATAGTTGAAAGGAAAAATACAATCGTCATCACTTTCACAGAACGAGATATACCAAGACCAGCCCCCTACGAAATCCACGAGTGGATTTTTGAAAATTTGAAACTTGATGAAGCCGACATCGAAACATTACAGCTCAACGGAATTTCCCGACAAGTCTTCATTAAGTGCAGGAGGCAAGAGCACTATGCAGGTGAGCAATATTTTGTTCATAGCAATGGCTGTCGTAGTAAAATAACTGTTGATTCGGCCGGCCTAGGGATTAAACTTGTGAGAGTTTTTAACCTCCCCACCGAAACATCTCATGGACACATTTCAGACGTTTTGCGTCAGTACGGGACTGTACTTTCAGTAAGTGATGAAACGTGGAGTTCCAATTTTCGATATAAGGTGCACAATGGCATACGTGCAGTACGCATCATGCTTAAAAAACATATCCCTTCCTACGTAGACATAGCAGGAAATAAGGCTTTAGTAAGTTATGATAACCAACCACTAACCTGTGCCAGCTGCAGTAAGATAGGCCATTATCGTAGTGAGTGCCCAACGCGCCGTTTACCAGTTCAAACACCTGCTACACCCGACAAGCCAACCTGGGCGACCTTGACTTCAGCCTTGGGGAAGCTACCGACGCAACGTATACCTCTCACAACAACACAATTCACCCCAGATTTTCCAGAGGTGGACACACGATCAGCTGATACACCAGACTCACATGTAAACACACCGTCCGCACAACAGGCAGAAATAACCACAGAAAAGGAAGAGACACAAGTAGTGCAGCCAGCACACAACCACCTTGAGGAGACAACAGAACCTGTTTGCGATAGAAATTCCCCAGTGGAACAGTCGCTCAGCTTATCAACCTACCAAAATAATACCCAGTTAAATGATTTACCGGTACTATCAGAACCACCCTCACAGCACCAGACACAACTTTGTGAACCTGTCAGCGAACCGTTCCCGACACGTACCAGTGACATGAATGGCTTAAAAAATGACACCACCACACAGTCTGTGCAGACGCATTCCGCACAGTGCACAAACAAAGTAGGCGGTGACGAAGGTAGTTTAATGGAAACGGAAACCACCAATTCAAAATCCAACCAAGCAGTTAGTCACAGGGATCCAAGATTAAAAAGATCGGTTGAGGGGATTGATAGGAAGAAAGTAATAAAATTAAGTAAATGTCTTTCACAAACCTAATCTGAGGAATATTTACGTGCTGTTGGGTAACGCCAAACGAGTATGGAAGCTGCTAATGTTCTTTTCTTGGTAATCTTAGCTGTGACGTCAGTAGTTAGCTGCTACGGTACTCTGAATGTGAACTGCCTCCGAAGTCAGAGCAAGCAGGTCTTGCTAAAAGAATTTGTTAAAGATTATGATTTAGACGTAGTTTTCTTGCAAGAGGTTAACGTCACGAACTTAGCTTTCCTTGGATCTCAATACAGTTATATAATAAATGCCGGAGAAAATTTAAGAGGAACTGTCATCGTCTATAGAGCTGGGATAAATATCAAACTCAGTGAATGTCACCCGAGTGGAAGAATTTCATGCATACTTACCGATGCTGTTATATACTTACTTACTTATGATTAATATATATCTACACTCAGGAACACACAGACGCCAAGAACGGGAAGATTTCATTCAGAAGGAACTGCCTTATTTTCTGCGTCACAATTATGATAACATTATTCTCGGAGGTGATTTCAACTGTGTATTAAATGCAAAAGATCAGACATGTGAATTCCATCCCTCCCTGGCATTAGGGAGAGTATATCGCGAACTTCGGCTTTGTGATGTGTGAGAAGTTCTTCATGGTAACAGAGTCGAATATACTTTCTTCCGAGGTACGGCTGCTTCACGTATCGACCGCTTTTATGTAAATAAAGAATCAGAGAATAATATCCGAGCAGTAACTGTTAATGTTGCACCATTCAGCGATCATCATGCAGTAGTGATGAAGACTGCGGGGCATAGACCGGCGGCACAGATGGGAAGGGGTTACTGGAAAATAAACAGCTCCTTACTGTCTGACGACGATATACAAAATGAATTTTCACTCCTGTGGAATGATCTGGAAACTCGAGTGCGAAGAGGTGGACAACTTTCGATCAAATCTTGGCTATACAAATTTAAGCCAGCTATTCAGAGCTTTTTCAAACGAAAGGGAGTAGAAAAGGCCATCAACAGACGCCGTACGCTGCATTCTTATTACGTGATTCTTCACGATCTTGTCACCCGTCAGCAAGCCGGAAATGACGTATCCAATCATTTGACCGCTGTTAAACGCCGAATCAACTCAATACAGGAAACTATTCTCCGAGGAGCAATCATTCGCTCCCGTGCAACATCAGTCATACACAAAGAGAAAGCACAGTTGTACCACCTTGCCTCCGAAAAGAATAAAGCGAAAAATACATTCACTCGTTAATTACAGATGACAATAGGAGTCTTACCACTACAAGAGACTGCATTACTGAAGCCGAAAAATTCTTCCAGAGAACATGTAGTGAAAGTGAGATATCGATACCCGACCAAAACAAAATACTATCCTACTTAGATCAACGTTTGCCTGAGGAAGGAAAACAGCAGCTGACCCGTGAGATCACCGAGGAGGAAGTTCTAAAGGCCCTGCGCACTGCAAGTGACAGATCAGCTCCTGGCCCAGACGGTCTCAGCTTCACCTTCTACAAAAAGTACTGGCCAGTCATTAAACATACGCTCGTAGAATTGATGAACATTCTATTAAACAACTCCGAAGAATCAACTGGATTCAGCGAAGGCATAATCATTCTTATTACAAAAGTGTCAATGCCCCGAACTTTATCAGACTATCGTCCTATAACCTTACTAAAGGCAGACTACAAATTATTTATGAAAATTCTGGCCAACAGGTTACGGCCGTTTCTGGCAACCATCATTCAGCTAGGGCAGACGTGTGGCATTCCGAACAAGAAAATCACTTTTAATGCTCACAATGACGCAGCAATACTTAATCGTGACTTTGAAAAGGCTTTTGATCGAGTTCACCATGGTTATTTGTTTACGATTCTCGATAAGTTTGGTATTCCACAGTCAACATGTAGTATCATTAGATCTCTATACACTCATGCTCATTCCCGAATTCTCCTCAATGGTCATTTCTCCAAACCTATTCCAATACGAAATTCAGTGCGACAAGGATGTCCTCTATCTATGATCCTCTTCGCCTTAAGTATAGAACCCTTCATTCGAGCTGTCCATCACCTCCTAAAGGATGTACCAAATCCGCACAAGATGTTTACCGTCCGAGCGTATGCTGAGGACATAACACTTTTATTACGGAACCGAGCCCAAGCGGATCAGCTGATTGGAATAATATCTGTGTACGAAAGAGCCGCCAACGCGAAAGTGAATTATCAGAAATCTGTCTTGTTACCTCTCGGTACCTGGCCAAGCCACATCACAATTGCTGGAATCCCTGTCAACGAAGAAATAACAATTCTCGGTTTGAAATTTACAGGCAAATTTCAGGAGACAGTCGAAAAGAATTGTACTGCAGTCATCAACACTGTCCGGAACACAATGACGAAGGATCTCAGCAGAAATCTTAATCTAATACAGAAAGTATGGCACATTAACTCATTCGCTCTGTCCAAGATATGGTACGCGGCTCAGGTCTTCCCCATTTCAGAGAAACATGCACAAAGAGTAGAACTTGGAATTAGTTACTATCTATGGAGAGGATACATATATCGCATATCAAGAAATCAGCTCAGAAGGCCAGTTGATCAAGGGGGCCTAGGACTCATCGCCGTCCCCGCTAAATGCCAGACTCTGCTTCTGAGGTCAATTCTACTGGCAAAGAACGGACTCGGGGATATTAATGATATGCATTTTTGGACATCACCTCGAACTGGAAGCTTTAAACGAGTACTGCATACTATTGAATCTTTCTATCCTCATGTGAATCAACAGTGCATTCCACCCACGCAAATCATCTACCGTCGTCTTTTAAACCGTCAACTTGTTACCCCACAGATCAAGGAAAAATTCCCCAACAGAAATTGGAAAAATATCGGGAAGCAGTTCACAACACAAGAGATCCCAACAGACTGGAAAAGTTCAGCATACATAGCAGTGGCGTGCGGTGGTTTTGAAAAGTGGGTATGCTGTCCAAGGTAGGACGTACTAATTACCGGACGTAGGAAGTATAATTTAAAGAGCATCATTATATAAACGAATGTAACCAAGCTGTAACCATATAGACTTACGGGTACCTATGTGTAATCTCATGAAAATTGAAGAACTTCTAACCAGAGCGTACGGTATCATGTCAAATCCTTGGCTCTTCAGGAAACACAAAATAACTAGTGACATCACATCTATAGATTTAAAAAATCAATATAATTTTTAAAGCTGCAATTAACTTATTGAGATGTATAGAAATAGTTTATTTATGCGCAATGACATTGCATAATCCGTTTAAAAAATAGGAAGACAAACGTGTCATTCTTGCATTTTTGTATAAAAATTGTTATTTTATTCAGTTTCCTACATCAAAGTACATAGATTAGTAGAAATCACGTCTATTTCATGTATCACCCCTCACTATTCAGTTTAAAAAACTCTTTGATCTCTTATGTATGTATCAGAAAACTCTCTGTCATGTTACACTTTTCACCCTTCAGCATAGAAGCCAACTTGAAATACCTCTGACACTAATGCTACAGCATCATGCATATTGCATTGTACATACAGGCCTATCAAAAATTGATAGTAACTTATTTGCTACGTGTTTGTGAGACGTTCTTCTATTGTCCACCGTATGCTCTACTACTAACAAAACTGTGCATTAAGTCCCTCCACAAGATTTTTAGTTGCTTTGAGTCTACTTGAAGGTGAAATCTAGTCGTCTCTCTTGTTTTGTGAATGTTGTGATGACATTATCATAAAATGTGTCTGTGCTTTTGAGTTGGTGCAGAACTTCCTTTTCTATGGACAGAACTGCCAAGCCTGATAGCCGCTCTTGACTCTGTGTTGACCTCTGATAAGTCTTAATCCTCCTGAGGGCTGAATACAATCTTTCAACTGACGCTGTTGGTGCTTGGAACAGTTACTATAAGTACACCCAATTTGTACACTTCAGACAGGGCTGTATCTAATTGTTTGCTTTTCAGAGAACACACTAACTGATGGGGGTGTTGACCATAAAATTCATCAAACGAATACAGCACGGTAAGTTCATTCTTCAATCGGATAAAATCAAACAAGTCTTTATAGGACAGTTTAAGACTTTCAAAAGCAGAATGAGGAAAAGTAGCTTTGTACGCTTCATATTTCAGAGGATCCAACAAGGAAGTAAACTGTAATTCGTTTAATGACCCAAATCGTTCGTCTAATTGTACAATAATGTTGTCAAAAATAGAGCGGTGAAGGAATTTCCTTGACATTATTAGATCTTCTTCCCGACATTGTCGTTTAGTTGGTAGAGAGTCTTCGACACCATGATAGACCAGAGACTCGGCTCAAATTACGTCGCACTTTTTCCTGAGGTTTAGTATCTCTCTTTTGATTTCCTGAACTTTTTGGGAGCAATATAGGACGTCTAAATGCTTGGATTGAAGGATATTGAAAAGGATATCAGTGAAGGTGAAAATGTTGCTCAAAATCAGTAACAAAAAGGAAGTTTCAGTGCTGGTTAGAAATTTCATGAAACCTCATGCCGCTACAACTGTTTCACTGTCCCAGTTTGAGCTTTCATCTAAAACATTCCGAAAGAATTCAAGGAATGAAGTGCGATGTTCTTTCACTGTGTGAACAAGACGAGATGAAAAATTCCACCGTGTTGAAGCATTTCTAGGCATCGTCTTTGCGGTAAATTATTTCAGTTGATGAGATCGTTTAGAGGACTTGTGAAAAAATGATCCTAATTCCGTTAAGGTCTGAAAAAATATTCTACATTCCTTGATAGAGGAAAATGACTGTGACAAAAACAGATTAAGCTTGTGAATAAATAAATATGTATAAATATGGCCTTCGGAAAGAATTCTTGTACTTGTGTGGCCGCCCATCACAGCTGCTCCGTCGAACGTTTGTGCAACCAACATGTAGTTTGAGTCAAACTCAGTAACAATGTTCTTCACATGTACAAACAAACCACTGGCTGTTCGATCTGCGCTGACATCAGTGAGAGAAATGAACCTTTCGTGAACTTTACCACTTTCAGAATCAACGTATCTCAGAGTGGTTGATAGTTGAGACAAATTCATAATGTCTGAAGTCTCGTCAAGAAGAAGGGCAACGAAAATAGCGTGTTTTATTTCTGACTTCACTTTTCCAAAACTACATCACTGACTGCCCTTATTAAGTCATTTTTTTATCCTGTTTGAATTCCCGCGGAACACGGTCAATGTTTCTAGGTGTGTACTTAACGTCGCATCGTAAGTGGCGAGTAAGTTCAATGCACCCAAATAAGCACCCCTGTTCAAAGAATCTTCACCCTCAGAATGTCCACGGAATGGTGATTCTTGAGTAGCTAAAAAACACACAACATCAATCAATCGCTTGAGCACCTTCCTGTTTTTCCGAACGGTCTCATTATATTGCACAGTGCTTGCACGCAATTGAGCATCAAGCTGAACATCAATTCTAGATTTTCCAAACGTAATAGTGCAGAAATGTGTGACTGCGATTTTTCATGCTTTTGAATGGCATTGTGCAAGTTACTCAGATTATCATAACCAGTGTCAGACCAAACAGTCCGGTCTCTTGCAAAGAGTAAACATGGCCAGCAAACAGTTTATTAAATTTGGAACTTCCAGCAATCCATTCTATTTTACTGTACTGTGAAGTTTGGAAATGACCCAGGTACTCTTGACTTTTGTTTTTATGCGTCCCTTTAATGTTGGGCATATCTGGAGAAGATTTTCCAGATTGAACAATTTCTAGTTTCTCACATGGCAAATATTACGGTAGTTGAAACTAATAAGAAATTACCGTACCGTATATTTCACTAATACTTCTACGTAAATACACAATTATGCACTCACGACACAGCATTGTCCACGTTTCATGTTATTATTATGAAAATTATTAGAACGTACACCCCTACAAACATGCCACATGGTCCACAGCAACCCTGGTACCTACTATATACAGTAGTAGGCAAGTTTTTCTCACACTGTTACATTTAAGAAAAAATAATTTTCAATTCTAAAATGAACTGGGTATTCGTACTTTTAAAACGTTCTTCACTGCTGTCAGTTATCACTCGCAAGAGCTGTTTCAGCAATAGGCCAAATTACAATAAATAAACGTATCATAAACCAGCACAAAGTTGCTTCACACTGCTACACTATGCGATCAGCAGCGGGCAGCGTTGAGCTGTCGGCTTACCAAGCTCGCTTACTGGCGCGGTTACTACGCATGCGTCACTTTGAACTCAACGCTGGGCAAGCCAAGCGGTAGGTGTGTCGCGTACCCTCGCTAATGCAGAAATTCGTACTGCAGAATAACCTTCCTGCATACTGCAGAAAACCATACTGCAGCAAATGCTCTTAGTTAAAAAAAATAGTATTGCCAACTGACAAGATAAAATTATTCGTTGCACTTACAGTTGCATTATTGCTTACTTTGCTTCTCAAGTCCAACGGGTAAGCCCGGCTTAGCCTGCATACCCACAATGCACGCCACTGATACATAGCCATCCAAGATGCCATACCAACCGAGGAGAAAAAATTTCGCCACAACTTGGTCCAGTCACCCTTGTGCCACAAATGTGAGATTCCAACTATTGACACACAACTCCACAGACTAACTCGATGTGATGGTATGATGGACGTTTGGCGATGGACACTGACTCTGGTGCAGCAGTTAACATCTTCCAATAACCCTAACGATATATATCGTATCTTGTTAGCTTTGGACATACCCAACAGGAACAACAAGTTTGCCCTAGTATGGCTAGCAATGGGCTTTCTTCATTATGCGCAGACCAACGAGAAATGCTCTGTACAAGGTTTTAGGCAGTGTCTCAAGACAGCGAGACAAAAACTGAAAGTGTATAGTGCTTCTGGAGGTCAGGAGAAATTCAATGAACTTTCTGTTCTTAACTTGTGATGATACAGATTGTGTAAATAATACTTTGTTTCTGTTTGCATTTATTTGTTTCTCTATTTAATAATCTAAATTAATGATGTAATTGTATAGTGTATCGTTCACCGACGAAAGTGGATCGCCTTCCCGTTCCTCATTAAAGTGATGGATCACGTGTGTTAATTATATATTTTTTAAACAAGATATCTTAATGGTCGTGATATCTCTCAAGATTTTGTTTGGTGTTTTTTTTGTTGATTTTGTATTTGATGTTTATCTGTAACAGTATGTCTAATTTACGCAGCACTGTAATTAATTATGTATCCTTTACTTTGCTCTAGAAAATAAAATAATTATTTGAAAAAAATACAGGGGGGAAAGACCGCGATCCTAGCGGCTGAATGGTGAACTAGGAAGCAGCCCGTTTCCACGAGTGCATTTCAAGGCCTTGTATTATAGCGTAGGCAACGATTTGAGCACCTTCAAATACCACCGGTCTGAGCCAGGATAGAACCTGCCAAGTTGGGGTCAGAAGGCCAGCGCCTCAAACGTCAGAGATCGTAGATGTTTAAAAAGCCGAAATGTTTTTAAAAAAGTGAATAACTTATGTTAAAATTAATAGTTTATTTAAAAATAGGATGTAAGTACCGGTATATACAAAGCTTACAGCTGGACATCTTTCTTAAAACTGACCACAACCAGAGCCATCTAAGCTAAAGACGGAAGGTGCGCTTGGCAACGCTGTACCTGTCTGTCAAGCGGAGGTCGAAAGAAAAGGGAGCGGATCCGACTTTGAAAGACTTCACCCATATTCACTACATTTAGACCAACACGATGATCACGATAAATGCACACTCTTCGTAAAATGATGCTAAGAAACAAACACATCAGTAAATGCATTCAATGAAGTTAGAAATACACATTTTACGTGAATAATAGCAAAACACAAGAAGAGTACTCACAAGCTCAATTATTGGGGAGTGTTGACAGCTTCCTCCGCTTAATGTTTTTATCCTCACTGCTGGCATAATTCTTGTTCTTCATCTGTTTTCTATAATTATTTATCAGGACATTGGAAAATGTAGACAATAAACAATCTAGCAAACCATTATTGTCACGCCCACAGTGACCACATTCAAACCAGAAATGTTGATTTTCCTAAAGCAGCTCTAGATAGAGAGAAGAAAAATTCTTTATGATTTTCACAATCCAGGTAGTCTTCCTTGTAGTCTGCAGATACTAACAAGGTAAATATTCCGGCCACTGTTACTCAGACACACGCAACACAATCTGTACTCTGCAGTAGACAAAAAAAATGTGTCACAGCTTATCCTTCTTGATATTGTTCTTACTACATACCCAGAAATGTACAGTATATTTCCCCTGATATCTCAAAATGCCCACCAAATATTCAGATGATAAAAGTGAGTCTAACTTGTTTGTTACTTCCATATTGGGCCCAATTTAACTTGTCTTGATGAAATCAGACATTTCTAATTGGCTACAACCAAACTGCGTTTTTCCATACCACCACCACTGCAAGCCTAGAACGCCCTTAATCCTAATTTTTATCCCGCTTTCTAGAACTGGCAGTGTAGTAATATTGTAACTACAACCACCAAGCTATATGTACTGACAAAACCTTCTAAGTTATCACTTTGGAATTTCCCTAACAGTAAATTCTTTGGTTTCACATTTACCGGGCGAGATGGCCGTGCGGTTAGGGGCGCGCAGCCGTGAGCTTGTATCCAGGAGATAGTGGGTTCGAACCCCACCATCGGCAACCCTGAAGATGGTTTTCTGTGGTTCCCAACTTCCCATCAGGAAAATGCTGGGGCTATACGTTAATTAAGGCCACGGCCAATTCCTTCCCACTCTTAGACCTTTCCTATCCCATCGTCGCCATTCTAACACGCCTCCTTACATTTATTTGGAGAGACTTATATTAATTTGAATTCAACAATTCTCTAAATTTTACAAATTTGGCTTTACATGATGACTTAGTAAATATATTGGCAATGATTTCATTTGAATCTACTTTATGATTGCCTATTACACCATTCATATACCACTCAGTCATAAAATAATAGTGTACTTTAGTACAATTGGAGTATTTTGAAAGGTACCATATTTTGCAATATTTACTGCCCCTAACTTATCTTCATGCACTTGAACAGATTACTTAAGATTTACATTAAAAGTTGTTAGTACATGTAAGACTAACCTAAGTTGAGTAACAGCTTTCGATAATGTCACATATTCTGCAAAAATGGAAGATTTAGTGACAATTCTTTTTTCTCGATTTCTAATATAATGAGTTTCCAAATAATCCAAATACATACCAGACGTAGCTTACGATCTACGCCATCAGCGGTCTAATCTGCGTATACAGAGCAATCTAAAAATTCCACGTTTTAATTCTTACAAACATTTATTTTCAAATCTTTCGTTAAATACACATACGGTACTTTAATACTCTTAACGTACACTTGAAATGGGTTACATTATAACAATTCTGCAATCTGTTTAACTGATATCTGGTTTAGTTCCTGAACTGATGTACAAAACAGCACCTATCAAGTTTCTACACCTGATGTCTCGACATACTCCATCGGTGTATTATACAATGTTGAGTTAACAATTTTATACTTTAAAGCTAAGGAATTTACGTAATTTTCTTAACTCAAACTCATAACATACTTTAATAAATAAAGAATTTATTGCGGCCGAATGGCCGTAATGATACATATATGTCATATTCTTTTTTAGAATTTGACGTACATAGTAATACAGCATATTTCCTAGTTCTGAGCGGTCATGCCACTCCTTGCTATATTCCACTATTGATCTGGTTCGGTTTGGGCACGTGGTTATGTGGTAAGTTCCGCATGTATTGTTACATAGTTCACACAAGCAATTTTCAT
The DNA here is from genome assembly GCF_040414725.1 of Anabrus simplex. Classification (NCBI taxonomy): domain Eukaryota; kingdom Metazoa; phylum Arthropoda; class Insecta; order Orthoptera; family Tettigoniidae; genus Anabrus; species Anabrus simplex. The sequence continues at coordinate 981,555,737 of NC_090266.1, forward strand.
CTGGATCATGAATAACTTTTTGGGAGCAAATCCTGTGGTGGAAACCATGAACTGCAAGCCTGGTCACGACTTGCCTCGTTTCACACAGGGGTTGCGTCCATCTTCTGTGTAGCATTGCATTTGTTGTGTGGAATTCCATCGGTATAACCCGCTTTTTATTCTGTAGAACTTGGAGGAGCTTGTTATAACTTTACGTAGTCGGTAGTAGTAGAGATATCCGTAGATCCTCTATTAGGAACGTTTCTCTTGCAAGCTCGTACACCAGTCTGGATCTGGTTGTCTTTGATACACCAAGGGCTCTTTTGAGATATCTGGATTTTGTCTTTTCTATCTCTTCCAATTGCCTGTAATTAAGGAATTCCCATATTAGCTCTAGTCCACATGTCAGAACGGGCAACACCTTCGTTTGAAAAAGTGCCATTGCTGTTTCCAGTGAAATTACATTTAGATGTCCAATGTCGTTTATAGCTTTTATTGCTGCGGCTGTGTTTTATTTTATGTGTAGCCTAAAACTTCTTCATGTAACCTGTAGGGTAATGTCTAGGTATTTGAAATTGTTGACTATTTTCAGTTCCTTGTCGTTGCAGGTCACTTGGTCGGAAACTGCTGGCCTTCCGCCGTTTCGAAAAAATAACATTTCCGTCTTGTCCTCATTGACTGCAACTTCGTTTTTCTGGGACCAGTCACGTAATATGTCTACTGCCTTTTGAAAGTCATTTATCTGCTCTGAAGCTATTGCCATATCATCCGCATATATGTATAATTTAGCCTTTGTTGTTCTTCGAATTCTGTCACCAACATCATATGCGAGCACATTAAATATGGTGTGGCTCAGGGGATCACCTTGAAGTACGCCATTTGTTTGCATTATGCAGTTTGAATTCCCAACTCCGTCGTAGACTTGTATGTAGCTTTCTGCTAATATACTCGATATGAGGGTCATTGTTCTTGTTCTGCCTGTTAGCGTTTCTAACTTGTTCAAAAGTATAGTTCTGTTGACTAAATCAAAGACCTTCGAGTAATCAACAAAGACTACATACAATTTGCCGTTAGGTTTCTCCAGCGTCATTGTTCTATGTCGTAGTAGATTCTCTACTGCCATGAGTGTTGACCTTTGCTTACGGAAGCCACACAGATCTTCTGGCAGCAGTGGGTCTATAATTAAAATTATCCTGGATGTCATTATCCCTGTTAATAGCTTCAGGGCAACCGACTCCAATGCAATTCCTCGGTACGAGTTTGAATCATCAGTACTCCCCTTTCCCTTATACAGTAGCTTAATTGTTGATTTCTTCTATTGAATTGGTATTCACCCGAGTTCTAAACATTTGTTTAATAGCGCCATCCATAATGGTAACCGTTCATCTGTAGTCTGCTTAAAATGTTCAATTCTGATTCCATCCGGTTCGGGAGATCTATTATTTCTCATCTTCTGCATAGCCTTTAAAATTTCCATTTCTGTAATGGATTCCGTCATATCCTGGTCTTCTGGGGGTCTGATTTTGAGTCTTGATTCTTTCGCACAGGTTACTTCCTTGATATGGTCTTCCCAGATTTCCATTGATATGCTGGGTTGGAATCTTTGAATTTTTGGTCGTAGGGTCCTATACGGGTCTGACTCTGCTTCCGTAATGACCTTTCTTCGTGCCTCTTCTATGTATTCCTTTTCTTCCTTTTGAGCATGTCTTTATAGCTTTTCCTCTGTTGCCGGTATTCTTTCAATGTTTTGTTGTCTTTCTTTTGTCTCATGTTGTGAAGTTTTTTCATTGTCTCCTTCCTCTGAATATAGCATGATTCGTCAAACCATGGTTTTGCTTTTCTCCCTTGTACATATGGGGCTGCTGCACTATTGATGCAGTATTGGATCCATTTTGCAGTGTCATCAATATCTCTTTCCTTGATCTGTTCTACTATCGTTGGTATATCCTCCATAATTTCTCACACTTTGTCTATGTTTATTTTCTTGATTGTATTGTTATTTGCTGTTGCCGGAATATCGTCCTTAATTTCACCATCTACGTCTAAGCTCACTGGGATATGTTCGCAGATAGGAGCTCCTTCTGACAGTATTGTATTGCACTCCTTTTTCCAGGCATTCCTCTGGTGCATATAAGGTCTATTGTACTAGCCCCATTGTGACTTATGTATGTCCAGTCTCGGCTTCGTTTACGGACATGAAAACCTTCCATCCTTAGGTAACTGACTACTTCATTACTCATTGAATTTTCTATATCCATTCTACAATTTAGATCACCAACTAGAACAGCCTTTCTTGTTCCTTGAAAAGTATTTAAAGCAGCTCCAAGACAGTATATTATGTCCGTAGAGATTTGTTCAGGCTTAAAATAAGCCGCCACTATCACACATGGTTTTGTTTCTACAACTAATATATCCTCCTCTCTCCATAGTAGCTTTATTGGGGCAGGTGTGGTTTGACTATACAGGCAACGCCACCGGACGGTCTCCCTGTATTTGTGTATTGTCTTGCGTATGGATGAAAATTGTAGAAATTCGGAACGTCAGATCTCGATTCCTCTCTAACCATAGTTTCTGTGAAAATGCAATTAGGATTTCTTGTGATAGAAGGTTCAGTAGACTTCGTAGTCCTTAAACATTCCATGTTAGCATCTTTGTTGTCCCGCTAGTATGGGCTTTTGTATATCCATGGTTGTCGAAAGGGACGACAGTAGACGTCAGATGACCAACATTGCAGTTGTAAACTAATTCCCATTTCTCAATGAGTATGCCTACTTTGAAAGCCCGACTTCCAATTATTTCATTCACCATATCGCAGTGGATCCTTCCTTCTACTCCATTTTCAATTAAGAATGCAACTATGTTATCTGTAGTAGTGTCTTGACATATTGTATAATACTGTAATCTACAGAGGTGTGAAAATTATTAGACTTAAGTTGATTTTCTTTTAAAATGAGCACATTTTATTGTCTAAGAACAATTTTTCACCAGTTGAACAGTATATTAGTAGTTTGTGTGCATGTCTTTCTTCTTGGTGAGCAGTTCAACACTCCTTGGTATGCTTCTGTAAGTCTTGAGCATGGGTTTTTGATATCATAATCATGATGCCATATTTGGATCAGCTTCTCGATGAGTTGTAATGTTGCTTTTCCTCAACTTCTCCTAGACGCTTGCCCATAGGGTCTCTATTCGGTTCATGTCTGGGCAATTCCCAGGCCATGGCAACGTTTTTACGTTTATTTCAGCTAAGAACTGGGTAACTGACTTAGCCTTATGGCAAGGTGCACCATCGTGCATGAATAAAAAATCTCCCTCAGGAAACCAGTCCTTTACCTGGGGTAGAAGCCTCTTTTCCAGAATTATCCTATACAGAATTTGATTCATTGTACCTTACACAGTATAAAGACGGCCTGCACCCCTTGCCTACATGACACTCCACACCATAATAGATGTGGGATTTTTTACGGTTTGTGTTACACAGAGCTCAGAAAATTCCTCTTCAGTCTTTCTTCTCACATATTGGCTACTTTCTTCATGTATAGAGATCATAGACTCGTCAGAAAAACAGACCAGAGAAAGAAACAATTTATTCATGATAAACCCATGATTTTAAATGCTACATGCTTATATATACAGTACTGAACAGAGGAGAATTTCCACTTGCATTTTTGCTAGGTTTGTATTGAGATTAAATTATTATATTTTATGAGGAATTTCACATACAGATTTCTAAGTTCCTTTAATATAGATTATTTACTTTGCTCCAATCATCTCCAAACTGACTTCTGACTTCATGAGCCCATTTAAGTCTGTTTTGCAGCCATTGCCGGGGTAAGTTTTTTTGCATGAGCGACGTGACGGAAGACCTGCACTAATAATCAGTGGCGGATTTAGTGGGTGGTCTGCAGGACTGCAGCCCCCCCCCCCAGTTCTTCACACGTAATTTACACGAAGAAACATTACATTATCAATAGGGAAATATTGCCAACCTGTTCTGCGATTTCCTTTAACACTTCTTTTTCAACTCCGGAATAGTGCAATAATTGAACGCTACTCTTCACATGATAATGTCCTATGATTCCACTTCTCTCTCTTGGGACTGCCAGGACATGACTCTGTTTTCTGGCCATAAGGCTTTGAATCCGCTTCCCTCTCCGTGTGCGCTATAAGGCGCCCACCAACCCCGCTCTAGTGGTCTGCATGCAATGCAGACCAGTGTGTCTTATTTGTTGTCCACCGATCACGATAGTAGAAGTTCTAACAACAACATGAGTATTGTTAACTCAGTACAGTTTTTAAATCTATCAACTTAACAGTTTAACCCTAAATGACAAGTGTGATATTAAAGCTCGAGGAAAACCTACCCCAGAATTGAAAATCTCCCAGACTGGTAAGAGCCGTGACAAAGAGTACACAAGAATATACAGTCCAGATGTATATAGTAACATGAATGGTTGTGTGGGTGCGAAGTTCAAAATGCACGTTCTTGTTTCCCGTGCCTTAGTTTTGGAAGTGCCAGTGAAGGAACAAACAGTGCGTGGGTTGATGCCGGTGTTCGTGATCTGAAGAGACTTAGTGATAAAATAAAGAAATATGAAAAATCAGAAAAACATGTGAACAGTGTGCTAGACTTAGCTCTTCTAGGTTCCGTAGATGTGCGCCAGGGTTAAAGTAAGGCCTATGGGGAATCTGTACAGCGTCATAACAATGAAGTAAGCAAAAATCGGCAAGTACTATCCAGAAAAATAAACTGCATTAAGTTTTGTGGTTCAAACGAACTGGCGTTGAGAGGACATGACGAGAGGCCACACTCCGAGAATCCTGGCATATTTCTGAATTTAATTAAATACACCAGTGAATTAGAGTCTGTTTAAGTCAAATCTAGTGATTGCTTCGTGTTTCAAAGGAACATCGAAAATGAGCCAGGAAGAATTGTTGCAGTGTATGCTGGAGTTATGCAGAGAGGTTATTTTAAAAGAGGTATCCGAGTCTGAATTCTTAGCAATCGTGGCTGACGAGACGACAGATGTGTCGGATGGATTTCAGCTTGTTCTTGTGCTAAGGTACTGTTAAAGTTAAGGTAATGATGCAGAACGGTTTTGGGGAATTTTTAATCCTTCTGCTCAAAATGTAGAGGCTCTTTCAGAATGTATCCTTTCCCAGATTGGCTAAACTCATTGCCCAGACGTACGATGGTGCGTCTATTATGAACGGTGCCGTCAGTGGCGTGCAGACGAGAGTTAAGGAAGTGTACCCGAACGTCCATTTCATACATTGCTTTGCACACCAACTTAATTTGCTGATGGAGAGAGCTGGTAATCTAAACACGAAAGCAATAATACTTTTTGCAAATTTTTCTTCAATACCGGCATTCTTTTCCCGAACACCCAAAAGAGTGTCTGTTTTAGATTCTTGTGTGGCTAAACGGATACCTGCTGCTGGAGCCACAAGATGGAATTTTAAATCGAGAACTGTCAATGCTGTATTCGAGAAAAAAAGATGCTCTAATAGATTGCTTTGAACTACTAATGGAATCTGAGTCTTCAAGTGACATCACAATCAGAGAAGCATCGGCTTTGCACAAGTACCTTCAGGAGGAAGAGTTCAACTTCTGGATTAAATTCTTTCATCATATCATGCCTCATGTATATATTTTATACAGTCAATTTCAAAATCGGCAAATTCGTTTCCATGTTTCAAACTTTGTTAAAACTGTTAATGATGTGAGAAATACAATTCTGGACTCCAACGAAAATTCTGAAACCGTAAATGAAAACAAACGACGTCGTGTTCAGGAAACTGCGACAAGAGTGTCTGCTGCCAAGGAAGTCTGCGATGTCATCAAAACCAAGGCAAATAGCCGGTTTCAATTTACAAATCATCTCCAAGTGTCAACTCTGGAGATGCCATCATATTTTTCTACCTTCAAATCAGCTTTCCCTGAGAAAGGGCTAAACGACTGTTACGACTTTTTCCTACTTTTGACAAAGAAAAACTACAAACTGAACTATCTGTTTTATACTCCAGAGAAGAATTCGGATCACTGTCTGGTGCTATCCAACTGCTTCAGTTTATTATCACGAAGAAGAATCTTCAGTCATCACTTTCGAATGTAGTGAAACTTCTTCGCATTGCAGCAACTCTGCCAGCTACAACGAGTAAATCAAAAAGGCCATGGAGAGGATAAAAACGTACCTACGCAGCACTACGGGTGAAGAAACACTGACAGCTCTGGCAATGCTGTCAAGGGAAACAAATTTAATGAGAAGTATACCAAATTTAAATGAGAAGGTTATTAACATATTTTCAACCTACAAGTCCCGCCGAATGCAGCCCATCTATAAATAAGGTAACATTCAGTAATTATACACGCAGCCCCTCCCAGTGTTAAATGCACGAGCCGCCACAGCTAATAAGCCTTCTGCGAACTGTGGAGGTACAAACGTCGACTCCATACGTCTCCAGATACTTCTTTAAATCTTGACTGGTAGCTCTTCTGTTTTCTTTGGCCATCTGGACAATTTTGCGTTGAGTTCTCGGAGATAGTTTGCTCTTGCGTCCACACTTCCATCGACGTGCAGGAATGAAGTTATGTCCATCTCTTGCTGCCTGGCAAATGCGGCTTACAGATTTTTGAGAAATTTGTAACCTATTTGCTATTACACGCTGTGATTACTGTTTTTCTCCCAGTAACAACTTTACAGTTGCAACTTTTCTTGGCGATAGATCATTTTTCCGACCCATATCCCACAAAATCTGAGAATCACTCATAATAATGGAAATATATCTATATTTCAGGCTAAACTGCGAACATAAATACTCATAAGTTATTATTTAATGAGTGATTTAAAATTAAACACACCTAGAGCATCTTCCAGATGAATTAAACCCGCTCTAAAACAGAACCAACCATGTTCTCGGCACTCACAAAAAAGATAGTTGACTAGGGATGGGCGCGACTGAAGCCTGGAATCGAGAGCGTCGACTCCATCGACTCCTAACACCGGTCTCGGTTCGCATGAAGCCTCTCGACTCCAAATTAACCTGATGCGCATTGCGGGGCCGCACGGTCGCTTCGCATGAAGCCTCGAGACTCCAAGCGAACTTGACTCTCATTGCGGAGCTGCTAGCGTGTCGAGGCGCGGAAAAAAAACATGAAATATCCTACTAGTGGTGCTGGTGAGGACGGAGCGGTTCGGTTCGGAGCAAGTACTGTGACGTCATTACTCGGTTAAACCGAGCACAGAACCGAGTACGACTTTATAGCGGTAAATTTAAACTTTATAATGACCTTCTAAGCTACAGTTTACATTCATAAAGAAGATTATCAATTATTATCAGTGGTACAATGCTCCGTACTATTTATTATTGGTTATTTGCACAATTTTTATAATGTAATATAAATTTAACAGATAACGAAACAAAGAGTTAACTACAACTCTGTGCTTAATATGAGGCATATCAAGTAGACAGTAATAAAGAAATAAACATACAAATGAATAAATACATACAATAAATATTAATGCATATGGATGAACGTACAGTATTCCATAATGTGATCATTGACGAAACGAAATCTAGTGTTTTGAAATGTGCCTAAACTCATATAATGTCAAACATTTAATTTATAACTATGTGGTAAGGAGTTAAAAGAAAAATCTGTTAACATAACATCAGTAATGGATCATTAGTCCAGCCCGGGAGGCACTCACTCGTAGCGACTGTCGTTTGTTTCCTCGCTCGCGGCCTACTCGGAAAGGATGTTCTCTAGCAGTGCTCAGTGCTGCCAACCTCTGTACTTAGGAACTATGCTTGCTTCGATAGTTGGTAGTGGTGGTGGTGATTATTAGTTTGATTCTTGCCGTGGACAAGACCATTGGTCTGGATAGTTAGGATTCTTGCCGTGGACAAGACTATTGGTCTGGATAGTTAGGATTCTTGCCGTGGACAAGACCATTGGTCTGGACGGTTAGAAGCCGCGAAGCGGCGTTAGGCCCCTAGTTTCTTGAGGAAAGACGATTGGTCTGGACACTTAGAATTCTTGCCGTGGAGAAAACCATTGGTCTGGATAGTTAAGATTCTTGCCGTGGACAAGGCCATTGGTCTGGACGGTTAGAAGCCGCGAAGCGGCGTTAGGCCCCTAGTTTCGTGAGGAAAGACGATTGGTCTGGACGGTTAGGATTCTTGCCGTGGCGAAAACCATTGGTCTGGATAGTTAGGATTCTTGCCGTGGACAAGACCATTGGTCTGGACGGTTAGAAGCCGCGAAGTGGCGTTAGGTGCCTAGTTTCGTGAGGAAAGACGATTGGTCTGGACGGTTAGGATCTTGCCGTGGAGAAAACCATTGGTCGGGATAGTTAGGATTCTTGCCGTGGACAAGACCACTGGTCTGGACGGTTAGAAGCCGCGAAGCTGCGTTAGGCCCCTAGTTTCGTGAGGAAAGAGGATTGGTCTGGACGGTTAGGATTCTTGCCGTGGAGAAAACCATTGGTCTGGATAGTTAGGATTCTTGCCGTGGACAAGACCATTGGTCTGAACGGTTAGAAGCCGCGAAGCGGCGTTAGGCCCCTGGTTTCCTGTGCGCGGCCCTAGTCCTCTTCTGTCGTGGTGCGCTTTTATTGTGCTGCGGTTGGTAATGCATTATGATGAAGTTCCTCCTCGGGAAGGAGATCACGTGCCAGTTTACATTGGCCAATAGGAATACAAGAAGCTACTTGAGAAATGAATATGGCGTGTAATAATCTTACTTAGGTTATAAAAGTAAATGTACTTTTTGGGGCGGGTTGGTGGGTTCCTGGACATCGCAATGAACACATCTCTCCTCTCGGACGCTCTCCAAGTAAGATTGCATTAATTTCCACTCACTTATAACATTAAATGTAGTGCCTCCCGGGCTGGATTAATACCAGTAATGGAAATAAGTAATGTATACAAATGAACCCAATTCTTCATCTTGTGACAAGCATTAAAATCAAGACACAACACGTTGTGCATAGACAGTGTGGGAAGTACCGTTAGTGTTCTGTATTGCATGGAACAGATGTTATATAGGAGGGATTTCCATTCAGAAATATCAGAGTTTCAGCTCGTTTTGCTGAGAGCGACGACCTTCGGTCTGAAAGAATTTGTCCAGCACATGAAAACACCTCCTATGCGGGCACAGATGTAGCAGGTACGCTAAGGTAAGCAAGAGCAAGTTCACTTAAGGGTCAATGAATATTGAAATTTCACGATCGCATTGTAATGGAAATCGACTTTCAACATATTAGGTCGTGTTACGTAGATTTAGTACGTGTTGAAGAGATGTTAAGTACAGAAAAAAATGACCAACCGGACACCAATGGGATCCGAACCCACAACCGGCCGACTTCGCGTTGGTAGCTCTACCACTTGAGCTATGGTGGCCTAGTTCTCTCTTGTTCTGTTGGAAAGGATCTAACGGACAGGTCTGGCTCTATCCTCTTATAACCCTCAGTGACTTCATGTCTTCGCATACAAAAGTAGCCAAACTCTTATGGAACTTATTTTTTTTTTCCTGCACTGTCTCATCCATGCATAAGAATGGAATTACTTTCACGACGTGCAACTGTATTTGTACCATGTCCTTACGATGCGCCCACTTTATGTGATTCCATAAATTTGATGTTCCTCCGCCTGTACAATAGATTTGATTGCAAATTTTACAAGTAGCGGATTTTCTACCTTGACTGCTAGTAAAATACTGCCATGCTTGGGACGACTGTCATGGCATTATTGGTTCTTTCTAATACATACATCGGTAGACAATATAGCACAACAACTTTAAACAAATATATGTAGTCCGCCTCTGTGGTGTAGTGGTTAGCGTGATTAGCTGCCACCCGATTCCCGGCTCTGCCACGAAATTTGAAAAGTGGTACGAGGGCTGGAATGGGGTCCACTCAGCCTCGGGAGGTCAACTGAGTAGAGGTGGGTTCGATTCCCACCTCAGCCATCCTCGAAGTGGTTTTCCGTGGTTTCCCACTTCACCTCACTTAAGGTCACGGCCGCTTCCTTCCCTCTTCCTTGCCTATCCCTTCCAACCTTCCCATCCCCCTACAAGGCCCCTGTTCACCATAGCAGGTGAGGCCGCCTGGGCGAGGTACTGGGCATACTCCACAGTTGTATCCCCCGACCAAGAGTCTGAAGCTCCAGGACACTGCCCTTGAGGCGGTAGAGGTGGGATTCCTCGCTGAGTCCGAGGGAAAAGCCGAACCTGGAGGGTGAACCTGAAGAACCGAAGAACTCGCCCCGTCCCCACCACTATACCTATGTTGCCATTGGGTTTTTGTATTGTAGAGTGAAGTACGATATCGTTAACGAAGACGACGAGCGTAATGGTGTAGTTGAAATAAAACTAAACGTGTCAAGTCAGGAAGTATCGGCATAGCAGACCACGGACATTTCATTTCATGTCTTTATTTGTCGTGATCAGGAAATTGATAAAGAGATATAGATGGTAAATTATTATGAATTGCACATGAACGATGAAAACAAATCTAATCTAACATGATTCGAACATAGATTTAACCACAAGAAGCCTCCGTGGCTCAGGCGGCAGCGCCTTGGCCTCTCAACGCTGCATTCCGTGGTTCAAATCACGTGAGAGTTGTTTTTCTCCAGGTACCGGTACTCCTGTTTTCCCTGCCATCTTTCATTTTATTCATTCATTTCATTTCATCTGTCAGTCATTCATCATTGCCCCAGAGGAGTGCGACAGACCACAGCAGCCGGTACAATTCCTATCCTCCATTACTGACCTGGTCACTCATCATCATCTTCTGTTTACCCTCCAGGTTCGGCATTTCTCTCGGACTCAACGGGGGATCCCACCTCTACCGCCTCAAGGGCAGTGTCCTGGAGCTTCAGACTCTTGGTCGGGGGATACAACTGGGGAGAATGACCAGTACCTCGCCCAGGCGGCCTCACCTGCTAAGCTGAACAGGGGCCTTGTGGAGGGATGGGAAGATTGGAAGGGATAGGCAAGGAGGAGGGAAGGAAGCGGCCGTGGCCTTAAGTTAGGTATCATCCCGGCATTCGCCTGGAGGAGAAGTGGGAAACCACGGAAAACCACTTCCAGGATGGCTGAGGTGGGAATCGAACCCACCTCTACTCAGTTGACATCACGAGGCTGAGTGGACCCCGTTCCAGCCCTCGTACCACTTTTCAAATTTCGTGGCAGAGCCGGGAATCGAACCCGGACCTCCGGGGGTGGCAGCTTATCACGCTAACCACTACACCACAGAGGCGGACGACCTGGGGCCTATTCCACGAACGAACTTTGCAACTTTTCACTTTTCACTTTGCACTTTTCAGTTCAGATTTTGTTCCACCATCACTTTTCAGATTTAACTTGCAAAGTGAAAAGTGAAAAGTGAAAAGTTAGGAATCTTTTCACTTTTCAAGCCTGTTATGTTCCTCCATTGGTACAGAAATGCAAAGTGCAAAGAAATGAAGTGAAAAGTTTTCATAAATCTTGCAAAGAGATGATTCCCTTTTCATATGTTAATTAACAAGTATGTACACTAGTTTCTCGGCGTAGAATTTGGTTTAGTGATATAAACACGTTACGACGTGAGCTTTTATTAGCATTAGTGAGGGCAGTGATGAAGAATACAATAAGAGAACGTACAAAGACGAGATTAATTTTCATAACCTCACTTCGACGGACTTTCGCGAGTGATTTCGTATTACCCCAACACAGGCTCATTATATTCTTGAAATGATCGGACATTTATTGAAACATGTAACAAAAAGAAGTCAATCCCTTCCCGGAAAAGAACAAATTCTTATATGCTTACATTGGTTAGTAAATGGTGCCCAGCTGCACGGTGTAACACCAATGCATGTGACATCAAAACAATTATTTGCGAACTGTTACCACAGTCGTAGATGTTATAGTAAATGTAATATTTCCTAACAGTACGTTGGCCTGATAATCCACTCAATATAGCGACGGCATTTCTAATGAAGGGTGAATTTCCTTCTGTGTGTGAATGTGTTGACGGCAGCCTACTCTCGTTAATATTGATGTGTCATAATTTGAGAGGTTATCTTTAAAGTTGTCGAAAAAGTATGTCACGTTTCTCCTTGACAACTTCCAGCACAGCCAGCTACTTGTAGTAACCTTTTTTCCCATGATAGAAACGTAAACTGTACGACAATTATACCGTCAAATTCGCCGCGAAAAGTAAAGCATTAAAATCGTAGAGTATTAGGCCTATACAGTTTGCTCATGGAATAAACTCGATCGTATCACTCATTCGCAAAGACTTTTCACTTTGCGAAAAAATTGAAAAGTACAACCTAGACCATGGTGGAACAGAAAGACTTTGCACTTTGCAAAATTTGAAAAGTGAAAAGTGCAAAGTTGAAAAGTTGCAAAGTTCGTTCGTGGAACAGGCCCCTGATCACTCACTGGCTGGAAAGCAGGTTGTAGGTTTTCATTATAAATCAAGGACCACGTTCAGTCTTGTTGCATTATTATTATTATTATTATTATTATTATTATTATTATTATTATTATTATTATTATTATTATTATTATTATAAGCAATAACCGATTGTTGTCATACGTAATACGCTCGCCGGTGTTTTGTTATTATGTAATTGAATTTCATATAGGCGATTACTTACGATTCTGTCATAACAATTGGTGAAACATGTGTTGTAATATTCCATTAGTACATGAAAGTTGTTTGTATTATGTACTTCAAGTTCACGTTGGCGATTATTAAAGATTATTCTATCAGAATATATAATTATTATTATTATTATTATTATTATTATTATTATTATTATTATTATTATTATTATTATCATCATCATCATCATCATCTGTTTATCCTCCAGGTTCGGTTTTTCCCTCGGACTTAGCGAGGGATCCCACCTCTACCGCCTCAAGGGCAGTGTCCTGGAGCTTCAGACTCTTGGTCGGGGATACAACTGGGGAGTATGACCAGTACCTCGCCCAGGCGGCCTCACCTGCTATGCTGAACAGGGGCCTTGTGGAGGGATGGGAAGATTGGAAGGCATAGGCAAGGAAGAGGGAAGGAAGCGGCCGTAGCCTTAAGTTAGGTACCATCCCGGCATTCGCCTGGAGGAGAAGTGGGAAACCACGGAAAACCACTTCCAGGATGGCTGAGATGGGAATCGAACCCACCTCTACTCAGTTGACCTCCCGAGGCTGAATGGACCCCGTTCCAGCGCTCGTACCACTTTTCAAATTTCGTGGCAGAGCCGGGAATCGAACCCGGGCCTCCGGGGGTGGCAGCTAATCACGCGAACCACTTCACCACAGAGGCGGACATTATTATTATTATTATTATTATTATTATTATTATTATTATTATTATTATTATTATTATTATTGGTAGTAGTAGTAAAAGTAGTAGTAGTAGTAGTAGTAGTAGACACAAAAGCCCCTTTTCGCGACAGCCCTGGTAGGCCTTGGCCTACCAAGTGACCTCTGCCCAGCTCGAAGGCCAGTAGATTTCGCGGTGACGTGTGTTCAGCACGACGAATCCTCTCGACCGTTATCCTTGGTTTTCTAGACCGGGTCTCTACCTCACCGTCATCACGAAACCTGAGATACAGATAAAAATCCCTGATCTGACTGGAATCGATCCCGGTGCCTCCCTAGACTGCGGAGGCGGCTATTATGACGTACAATGTTTGGTAAAATATTTGTTGTAAAGTCATACTCTACGCACTCGCTTTTTTTCTGTTTTATGCCCCAGGCCAGGGGTATTAATCATTTACAATTTTTAAAAAACTAGCCAGGCCGGGAATCGAACCGGGGACCGCCGGGTAACAAGTGGACGCGGTGCTCCGTACACCGTGGAGCTGAACTCGCTGAAGTTAATATTGGCGAGTATGTAAACGTATACTGTCAGATAATTATTACCACTACTACTATCGTCATCATTATTATCATCGTCGCCAAAATAGACTTACAACATTAACACTAACGATGATAAAATCCCGAAACAATATTTAATGTTTGCTGGCTAATAATCATCTTGTATTCATCGTATCACAAGTTACCAAGGGAGGAAAGTGGAACTATACGGTAATTCCAAGCAGTTCCGACAATAGTTGTTAGATGGCGTTAGTGCATCAGTGGAGTCGACACTGGAGTCGAGGATTCGCGACTCTGTTCGGCGTCAGTGCTGCCAAATCTGCATTATGCATTCAATTGAGTAAAGTTGTCAATATCACGTGGCTAGTGAGGGAAACTAGAAAATATCAAAGTTTTTGCTTTGAATCTAATAATTTTCACACCTCTGTATATTAATTCCAAGATGAGCTTTTACTTGAAATACGTCTTGCATTTTGAATTGCATTGTTTTAACCACAGATTCTTAAAGTTTTCTATTTCGTTCCTTTTACTACAACAAATTAATAGGTCATTAATGAACATGATTAAATAAATTACAACTTCTCCATCTATCAAAGTATACAGACAATAGACAAATTCACATCTTGTAAAACGTTGATTTCGGAAAAGTCATTGAAACAATCATACCATGATCGAGGACTTTCTAGTAAACCATACAACGCTTTATTCATCTTACAAAATTTATCAGTAGCATACTCATTCCCTTCCGGCTGTTTTTTGAAGTCTTCTGACAAGACTTTGTTATTAAGAAACGCAGTCTCTACATCCATTTGTTCAATAATTATAACATTTTGAAAACAGTATGGCAGCAAAGGTTTCAATGTCTGCATCTTAGCGACTTGTGAATAAACACCATGTACAACTGGTCTTTACTGTTTGCTGAAGGTCCCTTACAACTAACCTTGCTTTATAAGTGTTTTCTGATATATATTTTTTGCACAAACACACTTAACATTCAGAACATTGACATTCTCTGGTTTAATGTCTAGTTTCCATTTTTCGTTTTTATATAAGCAATCAATTTCCTTATCCTTTGCTTGTTCCCAGTATTTCGACTCGTTACAATTAATCGCCTCCTCAATATTTTCTGTACTATCAGCACTGCACAAGTTTACATAAAAAAATTTACTACAAGCAAAATCAATAAATCTATCTGGCATTTTATGTTCCTTACCTGACCTTCTCAACTCGTAATTTTGATCATGTTTATGATTCTTTAGAACCCCTTTAACAACTCCTTCTTCCATTTCCTCATTTACAAATTCACTTTCATTTTCCGAGTCAGTCTAACCTAGTCAGCGTTCGGTGACAGCCGTACTGAGTGAGGTGCCGGTAGAGCCGGTGTGGAGTGTGACCGGTGAGTGGAAAAGTAAGACGGGTGGGAAGAGGAAGATGATTGGTGTGGATCAATATCGTGCAGCTATTGGAAGGTGGCAGGGGAGATGGAAAAAGGAAACAGTTAGAAATAAAGGAGGTAAAGTGGAAACAAGAATGATGGGCGAGATGATACTGGTGGCAGCGGTGATTATGGTACTGTTAGCCATAGGAGGTGTGGAGGTGAACCCTGGCCCGACTTCCAGTGGCAACATGAACTGGGAAGACGTCGAGGTCATAAGATGAGTGGTGAAAAAAGTGGTGGAAGAAGTATGTCCGTTTGAGCAGTTTAAAAATATGATGAAAGAACAAATGAAGGAATTTGAACATATGAGGCTTTGGATACAGGGAAAAACAGACGAGATAATGAACAAAGTGGAAAACAGCGAGAGATAAATGATATCACTGAAGGCAAAAATAAAGGAGATGGAGGAAGAGGTGGTTAAGCTGAAAGCAGAAATTGAAGACAGCAACCGAGAACGCAGGAAGAAATGCTTATTTTTATAAGGAGTGCCGGAAGACAAAGAGGAAGACAAAGTGCTGACAACCTACAAAGTTGTGGAAGTTATTCAGAAAATGATGAAAATTAACTTTAGTGAAGTTGATATTGATGATGTGGAAAGGATAGGTAGAAAACGGGGTGATAGTCCGACAAAACTGAAGTTGTTTTCCACCCTGATGGCGGAAGTAGTGATAAGAGGCGCAGATAATATACGTGGCACAAAAATTTGGATTAAAATAGACATGGGAAGAGAAGGGGTAAAGAATATAAACACTCTGAAAAAACACGTAGTCAGGGCTAAAATACAAGGTTAAGAGCCTACATTAAGGGTCTACAACTAGTAGTATCCGATGGACTATGGACCAGAGTGTGGACAGCGAAGAAATTACAGGAAATGGAAGAGAATAGGAAGGACGAGGGGGTAGTAGGGAAGAGAGTGGAAGAAAGGCAAGTCAGAGACAGTAAAGTGGGTGAAAACGGACCTGGAGATAAAGAAAGAACCAAAGAAAATAAGACACTGGACCCAGGCTCGCAGCAAGAAGAAATTAACTTGATAGAATCTATTTACAAATCGATCGAAGAAGGAGCCAGAGAGGTAACAGCTGAGATGAGGAGGGAAATAAGGAAGGAAACCAGCGAGACCAGGGCATTCATTAAGTAGCTGAGGACGAAGGCCTGTGAGAGAGAAGAAAGGAAGATACAGGAAGTGATCGTGGGGACGGAAACACAAGATGTGACAAGAGCACACAAAGGAAGTGAAAATACGGCTGGGAGGCAGGAAGAAGAAGCAAGAGGTACCCTGGCGAAAGGGAGAAGTTTGAGCCTAAGGGAGATATGGGGTAAGAAGAACAAATTGGACGAAGACATAGTGGCAAGAAGCAAAAAAGGCAATTTGCAGTAGAAAGTAAATTAGTGTACACATGAGAATAGCGGAGTTTGTGTGTTATTCGTAACTATGACAAGAGTGAGTAAATAGTTAAATTCGTAGGCGGTAAAGTGTGCAGTGAATGAGGAAGAGAATGATTGTAAATTGGATAGGTGTTAAGGATAAAGCTAATATGTGGAGATGGTTGGTATATGAGCTGAGGGTCCAAGTTAATAGTGAATGAATATGGTTTTCAGTTAAGGTGGTGATTTGTCTGGATTCTATAGATAATAAATATAGTGAGACAATAGAGTTCAAATAGTGGTCAACAGTAACGAAACGTAAGGTGAAAAATTGCACACCGGCACTACAGTGGATGAAATACGAAGCCAGGTTTGCAACTTAAGTAGAAAACCAGAGAGGTCAGTGTTCAAGAAAGAATATGCTGAGTGCGAACCCGGCCGGAAGTGGTATACCTTCTGTTTAAAGTGCAGATGCAAATCTGACACAACATCGTACTCTACATAGCAATATGTTACCAGTTTAGCTTCTCATTGCCATACTGTCATACTGTCTTGTTTAAAGTGCAGATGCAAATCTGACACAACATCGTACTCTACACAGCTTTTTGTTACCAGTTTAGTTTTTCATTGCCATACTGCCATACTGTCTTATACTAGGGACAACAGACCATTCTGCTTCGTTGCCATTTGATTATTATTATTTATAGCAATATGGCTTTTTCCTCTTTTGGTGTCAGATATGTTTATTCTACAGCAATTATTATATGTGTATGTTAGATTAAGCTGCCTAGGTTGGGCATTATTATTTTTCTCCTTAGTAGATCAATAATGTTTCAATGCTGTAGATCGGAGGAAAATAAAGGCATTTACTTTACATTTTCCGAGTAACTAAAACATTCACTGTCTGAATCATAGCCCTTTACACTAATAAATCTGACATCACTCTCTACAATATGGACATGTCTTGCGACAATAATTGTATTGTTAACTAATACTCTGTAACCTACTTCACTAAACCTAATAACATTCCCATATCAGCTTTAAGACCCCACTTTGGCTTTATTAATTTTTCTGCTACCCGTACAAAAATCCTGTTCCCATATGACATTAGAGGTTTAACATTTAGTTTTTCCCTAATAAGATTTCGTAGAGAGCTTACATTTATATAGTATTAGTATAGTATTAGTTTTAAGGTACGCAGCCGCACAGACTACTTTAGCCCAAAATCCACAATCTACATTCGCTTCTGCACCGTGATATATCCATGACAGGACTGTTGTGTCTCTCAGCTGTACCGATTAATTCACGTAACTTACATAAGGAGGGTAAGCATTTAAAGCAATTCCTTATTCATTTACATATTGATATGTGTCTGACTTTAGATACTCTTTTCCGTTATCACACCTCAGTTTCTTAATAGACTTACCTGTCAAATTTTCAATTCCTTTAACATATTCGACAAAATAATAATAAACATTATTTTTAGACTTAACAGTGCAAACAAGAATTGCCTTACTATACTCGCCAATAAAAGTTAAAATATCTTTCTCCATGCGTGCGAAGGGTTGAATGTGGCCAATTTAAATTGTAAATAATTTCCAAAAAGATTCTCTGTTTAGCTTCTATTTTGTCAAAAGGTAAATTGTGCATCTTACTTTCTACACAAACTTTATATTTCATAAATTCTGCCTCTAAATTTTCAGGTAATCCATCTGCTAATTGATTTTTTACACAAAGTATTTAGAAAGTTAACATTTACATGGCCCAGTAATGTGGTGCCATCTCTCTTTCGCCGTCATTCATATCCTTGTTACTACAATGTTTACATTAACCTCTTTCTAAAAAATGCCACTTGTTATTTTATGCAGCCTTCCATTTCTCGAAGCATTTGCAATTAGCCTCTTATGTTTTTTGCAAAAAGTTTCATACATTTCTTATAGGTACAATTTTGTGTTTATTATTTTAGCATAACTAAGCAAATTTATATCCATGTCTTGAACACATAATAAATTTTTATTTAATTGGAATCATTTTATCATAAACTGGAAAATAACCAATTATATTTCAAAGTTTTACCGTCCACGATTTTTACATTTACAGGTTATTTTAAAGATATGCACTCGAAAAAATACCCCTCATTATTTACAACATGATCTGTAAAACCACTACCCAATAACTAATTCATTTGTATTTGATCCTTTTTATCTGACTCAGTTTCATTTTGCGCCACCATGGACAAAAAAGACCTACTACTTGTGTGGACTTAATTATCACAACAGGAACTCTGTCACAAAACGACTCATACCATATATTATGACTTATCCTTAACTGTGTGATCTGTTTGACACTCCTTAATCCGGTTTTAAAATTGCCTTATCATGTTCATTCACTTCAATTTATTAAACTTAAGAAGAAAGTAAGATAATGGAAAAATTACTTCATCCGGAACGTGGAAGCATTGACCCAGAATCGAGTAATGCTCAAGAAGAATGGAAGCATTGGTGCAGCACGTTCAGTAACTTCATTTTGACGTATCAATTGACGCTGGCAAGTTACGCATATTGATCAACCGTGTTTCACCTAACGTTTACGAATATATCAATGAAGCCAATACTTATAATGACGTCATTATTACCTTGGTTAGTATTTTTTCCAAGCCCATGAACGAGATATTTGTCTGAAACAAACTGGCTACTAGGAAGTCCTTATCTGGCAAAACTCTATTTATATAAATACAACCTTTAAATCTTCTGAGCATGGATTGTAATTTTAAAGCTGTGGCGATAGAAGTGAACAGAGATGATTATATTCGCGGTGTTTTAATGCCGGACTTCTCGACTCAAAAATTCGTCACAGGTTATTGGAGAGTCCTAACCTCACTCTCGAGGAGGCTTCGATTAAAGCAAAAGCTTTTAGTGTCGGCACTGGAACAATCTATTCAATGCCAACGACCTGTTTTAGTCAAAACTGTCCAGGAGCATCGTTTCTCTAGTTCATCTCAACCAAACGGCGATGGGCGTGAATGTAGCTCGACGGGTAATGAAATATCAGGTGAGGTTGTCGCTGCAATAAAAGGACCTGCTACATGTGTGGACTTAATTATCACAACAGGAACACTTGCCCAGCATGGGAGGCCACTTGCCGTGCCTACTCAAAAATCGGCCACTACGCAAAGGTGTGTAAGAGATCAAAATCTTCAATGTCCACCACATCTTGCCTTGCCATTGTCATACTATACTTCTAGCTTCTATTTCTTCGCTGGAGTGTTTACCTAAAGCTATACTACCCATCCGTTTGAATGGAATGAAGACCAACGCTCTTGTTTATACAGGCAGTTCAACAAGTTTTATTTCCGAGAAGCTGGCCCAAAAGCTCGAAGTACCTATTTCTGCTAAAGGTCTCACTGTCACTATTGCTTCAACGTCACTTAGCTCTTTGGTGAAAGGAGCCTGCTATGCAGAGACAAAATTAAAGACCATATTAACAAAGATGTGGAACTGAATATTGTGACAGACATTTGCTCTAAAGTCATTTTAGAACATGATATACGTGGCCGCCATTCATCTGTAGAGATTAAGTTTGGAGGTCACAGAGAACGTCTGAGTATTTGCGAATTAACAGTCGCGAAGTTCGAACCTGTTTGACTACTCCGATATACCTCCAGGTTGCAAGCCAATCGCCACAAAATCTCGATTCCACGCAGCATCTGATACCAAATTCATAGAAAAAGAAGTTCAGCGATTTTATAATAAGGATGATATAGATGAAAGATATTCTCCATGGCGTGCTCAGGTTCTTGTCACCCAATCGGAAAGCCACAAGCGCTGTATGGTAATTGAATATTCGCGAACAGTAAATCAGTATACCAAGCTAGATGCTTACCCATTCGAAGATATAGTCAGCAAAGTAGCAAATTATGAAGTGTTCAGTTCAGTTGGTTTGAAAAAGGCCTATTATCATATCCCCATCACTGAGGAGAATCGCCCTTACACAGCATTCGAAGCATGCGGTGGACTTTGGCAGTACAGACAGATTGCATTTGGCCCCGCAAATGGAGTACCTCGTTTCCAAAGGACAGTAGATAAGATCATAAAAAATGAAAGACTTGCTGGGGCTGCAGCTTTCCTAGACGACATCATTTTTGATATCAAGAACAAATAGAACACAATTTGAATTTGAAGAAATTCTTCAAAGCCGCGGAAAAGTATGAACTCACAATAAAGGAGAAGAAAATTATCTATTCGGTCAAAAATAAAGCTACTGGGTTATATCATCTCCAATCATGAAATTCGCCCAGATCCCGGTCAATTGACTCCTTTACAAGAGACCTATTACCAAATGACACTGCTTTTCTTAGAAGAGCGATGGGAATGTTCACTCATTTTGCCAATTTAACCCCGACATTCTCTCAGAAAATACATAACCTTACAAGTGGATGTCTTCCATTAAATGACAAAGGCATTGAATCTTCAAAAGCGCTAAATTATGTTGGGGAAATGCACTGATTTCAGCTGTAGATAATAACGATAAGTTCACTGTGGAGACTGATGCTTCAGAACACACCATTGTAGCAACACTAACACACAATGGACGCCCTATTGCTTTCTTCTCTCGCACACTCAACCGAACTGAACAACGACATTCATCCTTGTAGAAAGAAGCGCAGGCTATTTTTGAATCTGTGAACAAATGGAAACATTACCTGCAAGAAAAACACTGTCGACTCATCACTGACCAGACCTCTTGGTAAGGTGAATGAGGACATACTGCGCTGGAGGCTGGAACTCTCTTGCTTTGATTACGAAATAGTTTGCAGACCAGGACAACATAAAGAACCTGCAGAAGCCTTCTCCAGTGTTTGTTCGGCTGTTCAATGTTGCGGACCTAAACGAAAGATCCTCCATGCAGCATTATGTCACCCTGGTATAACACGGCTTAATCACTTTATTCAGTCGAAGAACTTGCGTTATTCACTGGAAGATGTAAAGAAGGTTATGTCAGCTTGGAAAATTCGCGCTGAATTGAAAAAAGGATTCATAAGGCATGAAGTTAATCTCGTCAAACAACCCGTCCCTTTGAGTGCATCTACATGGACTTTAAAGGGACCTCTACCATCCAAATCTAGAAACAGTTATCACCTCATATTAATTTATGAATATTCCAGATTTACCTTCGCCTTTCCTTGACTACATATCACCCCGTCCACTGTTATTTCTAAACTTAAGCAACTTTTCTCCATATTTGGATTTCCATCACATGTTCACTCCAATCGAGGCTCGGCATTCATGTCCCAAGAAATGAAGACACTCTTCAGGCTGTTGGTGCGGCGACGAGCAGGACGACACCATGCAATCCAATCCAATACAATCCAACATACCTGCTGTATTCGTGTGTATCTTTGTGTGTGTACCTTTTGTGTGTATCTGTTAGAGCATAATATTAATAATAATAATCTGTCTAAGCATTTACATACCATACATACATACATACATATCTTTATTGCCCACCCTAGTGTACACCATCGGCTTACAGGCAATAAAGACAGACAGAGCGAAACAAAGGAAAACAAGCAATAATAGCAACTACATCTCTCTTAAAACTACTTAACTACATTTACTACCTCTACATCTACTCAGTATCATCCCACACGTACGCGGATAGCCAGCACACATGCAGGACGATACCGCACTACTAACTACCCAAAACCCAACCCCTGACTACCACCTAAAAATAATATTAAAAAAATAATTAGACTGGTCGCTGCAACAGCCCTGGCATGGAACACACGCCCACCAACCCGTCTACAGCAGCCACCAGCCTTGCCACGTGAGAACTGGTATCGTATCTCACCGACCCTCGCTGACAAACACTGTGTTCCTTTCCTTATCATGTGTTACAAGCCACCCTGGCTGAAACCAGACCCAACAGGTGGCCTGCAACACACTTCCGCTATGTACGTCACACATACAGTACTCTTGTCCATTGTCAGCACACTACCTTCCCTATCCTTTTCATTTCCGTGCAGACATGCTCAAGTCTAACTTCTTTGGAGTGGGGTCAAGTCCCCCACCCCTCCCTCTTCCCTTGATACGTCACCCTCACCTCTCACGCACTACTCCCGCTATCTACATCTCACCTTATAAAACTTAAGACTTAAACATCAGGTAACAACCATTTAAAATCCCTCATCAACGCAACTAAAACAATTAACACTTTTTTTTACACAGACAAACTTTTTTCATTCGAAGTCCATTAGTTCACTCAGACTTCTCCACCTACCGCACCACACTTCATATATCAAACCGACTCACCTTATTAAGCTTCAGACTTAAACATCAACTAACAATCATTTTATATCGCACTTAAAACAATTTGACTTTTTTTAACATTTCACTTACACACAAACAAACAGTTTCCATTCCAAATCCATTAGTTCACTCCGTCTTCTCAGTCTACAACACCTCGATTACATCAAACTGTTAGATCCCATTTCTTCCATCCTATTAAACTTAATACATAAACATCAAGAATCCCTCAATTTTACACCCCTCATCTAGGCACCTGCACCATTTAAATTTAAAAAAATTTTATGACCTACTTTCATAATTTCCATACTGTCAACATTTTCTCCTTAACTACATTCCCACTTAATCTATCACAATTCTATCACATATACCTTCTTTATACTCCCTCCTCACACAAATACACTTAAACAATCCATTTTTTCACTCCTCACTTACACACCAACAGACAGTACTCCATTCCAAGTCCATTAGTTCACTCAGTCAACTCGCTTTTTTTTTACTTCCACCTAAGCTTTACACTTCCCTCAAACCTACTCAACCTCCCCTTTTCTCAGCGCTTACCTAATTTTCTCAGGCTTTCCCTTTGCCCCAGGCGGATCACCTTTCCACAGGGCAAGGTGTTCTCCCCCTTTCCCCTAACACTACAGCCCCTCTTCTGATATCATGATTACCATGATACCCTTCCCGCATTTGCTCAGGGCGGATATCCATTCCTCTGAGCAGAATGCCTTCCCCCTTTCTCCCTCAGCACGAACCACATTATCTGCACAACCCCTGTTACTCCCTCAATTTCTTTATAAATATAGCTCTGGCCACATTTAAGAATTTCGCTATATTCGTTCCTTTCTCCCACTCACTACATAACCAAGATGTTATCTTATAGCTTTCCCCTACCATATGCAGCTCCTTCTTACTTAGTAGTTTGATCTTTATCTCCGCCAAAGGTCGGCATTGATTAAAAATATGCAGGTCCTCCCACTTCTCTCCACATAACACGCATCTATCCCTATTCTCACTACCTACCCACCCCCTATTCCTCGGAACACCCAATAGCCACCAATACAAACCTCTCTTATCCCTTCTACCCTCAAACTCCGTTTTCGGGTTTATTACTTCCACCAATTTATTTAATACTGATAAAAAGACTCTCTCTCTACATTCCCCTATTAAGCTCTGTCTTTCAATATCTAGTAGTCTTCCCTTTATTCTTTCCCATACCCATTTATTCCTACCATCCCCCCAGACCTCTCCATGTACCCCCAATCCAATCTTTTGTAACCATTTTTTGCACTTATTCACCCAGTAACCTTCATTCGTCATACCTTTCTGAAAATTAAACGTTTATTGTACTAACGCCCCACCCTTCCCTTCCTCCAATCTAATCCAGTACTTGAACACCCTCTTAGCTATTTCAACCTCTATCGATTCTTTACAGACTAATCTGGCCCCGGCATTGGCTGTACAATTCGGTAGGTCCATCATGATCTTGCTAAATTTCGCCACCACCTGGTTTAGTTCACTCCTGTCTTCCTCCATTCCCCATACTTCAACCCCAAATAGCATTTTGCCCATTACCAGTGATTTAAACACCGTTTTCTGAATTTTGTATTTAACGTCTGGAAATTTCTTTTCTAATACTCCTACTACCGCAAGCGCTCCTCTTCCTTTAAGTTTTGCCTTCTTACACTGGTTTTTCCAAGAAGCATTCTTACTAATTATTACACCTAGGTACTCAATTTTTCCCCCTGGTTTAATTTCTTCCTGCTCCAGCCTCCAGACTTCCTTATTCTTTCTCCCACCCCTTTTCCTACACACCATTATCTGAGTCTCTCTTACATTTACTCTGAGAGACCATTTCCTAGTATATTCAACTACCTTGTCCAACCCTTTTTGCAACCCATTTGCCGTCAAAGCCAAAATCAATAGGTCATCCGCGAAGAGCAACCCCGGAACCTCCATTTTCCCTACCCAAGGGCATTGCCATGCGTCTCCACCATGACCCTCTAAAATATTATTTATAAATAATATAAATAACATCGGGGATAGCTTACATCCCTGTCTCACCACGCTTTTCGATTCAAAACACTTACTCAACCTTCCATCCTGCAATTTAATCATCACAAACACTTCCTCATAAATAGTTTCAATTGCCACCCTCATTTTTTTCGACATTCCAACCTCCCCTAATCTCAAAAATAGCGCCTCCCTACTGACCGTATCAAAGGCTTTTTCTAAGTCAATCGCTGCTATAAATAATTTACGCCCTGCTATCCTCACATACTTTGTAATCAAAGTGTACAGAATCCAAACATTATCAACTGTATTACATCCTTTCCTAAATCCATTTTGGAACTCAGATATCCTACCGTACTCTTCCGCCCAATTTGTTATCCTATTCGCCAAAACCCCTGTGTACACCTTTGACAGCGAGTCTAGGAGTGTAATTCCTCTATAGTTGTTTGGATCACTACTAGCTCCTTTATTTTTATAAATAGGGCATAATACCCCCTTCCTCCATTCTCTAGGAAATTTCCCCGTTTCCAGCAACCTATTAAAGAATTTCACAATCCCTCTCAACATCGGTTCATTTGCCCCTACCTCTTTCCATACACTATTGGAAATACCATTCACACCTCTTGCAGCCTTGGGTCTAGCATTTTTTAATACTGTAATTACCTCCTGCCTTGTTATCTCCCCATCCAATATTGTAATGCCTACTTCCAGTTCCCTTCCAATTTGTGACTTGTCTATTTCTCTACCCAATTTCCTCTCCCCTTCTAAAAGCCTTTTAAAATGCCTAACCCACTCGTTTTCTCCTATTTTATCCCCCTTCCCCTCCGGTTTCGTTCTTCTGATCTTGTTTATTGACTCCCAAATCCTCTCAAAATTCTTCTCTCTACAATATATATTTATTTTTTCAGCTTCCGCCTCCTTCCATCCTCTTTTCTTCGCATTCAATACTTCCTTATATTCCCTTCTCAATTTACAATATTCCTTCCTTTTTTCTTGCACACCCTCCTTCCTAAACTCCGCTAGGGCTCTCATTACAACCTCACGTTTTCTCCTACAGTCTTCATCAAACCATCCATTCATTTTATTCTTTTTTCCCTCTACCCTTCTCCTCACTTTCTTCCCCACCCTCCATACAGGGAGTTCAATTAGCACGTTATCCATATCATTCCCTTCTACCGCCCTTTCAATTCCTACCCTTAATATATCTCCCTCCACTTTCAAATGCCGTCTTAATTTCTCTTTAGTATTATCATCCCATACATACTTCCATCCTCATTCCTATACCTCTCCTTACTTTCCTCCATCTTTCCCTTCTCATCAGCGACCAACGTTCTCAATTTTATTTTGATGGGCATATGTTCTGTCAACCCATATTCTAACACCTCAAAACTTATTATTCTCCTTAACGCTATCTCTGAGCTTATTCCTATGTCCACCACACTCCCTCCATTTGTTGTAATATACGTCAAATCTCTCACACTATCCCCCTTCATCCACCCATTTAAAGTAAATAAATGTTCTAGAGCACATAACTCTAATAACCTTTCTCCATAACTATTTACAACATTATCCTTACTCTTCCTTTGCAGTACCCCGTCTACTTTTTCTTCTTTCCCGTATACCGGTACTCTATTGCTCACTCTCGCATTCCAATCCCCCAATAAAATCATCCCATCTTCTACATACATTCCTTTAATTGTGTTTATTTCTTCAATCAGTTCGTCAAAAAAATGTTTATTTGCATACACTGAATCGCTCGGATGGTTATAAAGCAGTGCCAGACAAATTGCTTCCGCTGCCCCCTTCCCCATTTTTACTCTCAACCACACTACCCCTTCTACCCTAGTCTGTAACGTCTCCACCCATTCAGCTATCTCATTTCTTATTAAAACTACTATGCCCCCTGGGTTTCGGCCCCTCTTCCCTATTTTTTTCCTTAACACGTTAACTACTCTATAACCGTCCCATGTAATTTCAACCCCCTTCCCTAACCACGTCTCTACTAGAGCAATAATCTCAAAATCTTTCACTAAATCCACAATTTCCTTATTCCCTAACTTCCCCATCAACCCCTCAATATTCAGCATCCCTATCACCATATCTAGTTATTTATTTCCTCACCCTCCCTCCCTATAATTCTGCATTTCACCACTTCCCCCCTTACTTCTCGTGATTCTTTCTTTTGGCTCAACCCCATCCCTCTCTTTCTTCTCACCCCCATCCTTCCCCTCTTCCGTGCCAGAGCCTTTTTTCCCACCCCATAGATCTTTTAAACTTAAGGATCTCGCCTTATTTAACGCCTGCTTTCTCTCCAGGTTTATTTCTGCATTATTCCTATTCGGGGAGGTTGAGTCACTACCCTGACTCCTTTCCCTTCCCGTCACCTCTTCACTACCTGTATCCACTTCACTTCGGTCTAGTGTCCTACTTGTTGATTCACTCCTTCCTGGGCTGTTCTGACTCACCAAGGACTCTGCTGTCTTCGCTACCTGCCCGCTGACACCACAGTCCCCTCTTCTCTCTTCCTTCTCCGTACTGATGTCACCCTGCTCTCGATTTCTGCAACTCATTTCCTCCTCACATTTTTCCATCCTCAGCAGTTCCTCCTGTGTCCACGATCGCGACCAATTTCTGCCTGAAGTTACCAGACACCTCCCCACTATCTTGACTAGCAATCCCTGCGCTCTAGCTCGCCACATATGCCGCTTATAGACATCCGACCGCATCCTGTCTTCCTTCTCTATCTCAGCCTTGAAATAAATGTTCGATCCTTTCAAATTTCCAGCATTCCTCAGAAGTATATCAGCCATCAGGGTTGATATTAATCTTAACTTCACCGGCCTATGTCCCTTGTTCCTTACCACTCTATATATATCATCTATATCAACTTCAGAAAAGTTTATCTTCATTTTGTTCGAAACTATGTCCACCACTTTCAATACTAATTCCACTTTTGATTCTGTTCCTTCCTCAGGTACACCATACACAAACACATTTTTTCTTGCTGATTCGTTCCTCGCTAACCTCACTTCTCTCTTCATTGCTGTTAATTCCTCTTCCAGTACCACCACCTTCTTTTTCAAGCTCCCTACCTCATCTTCTATCTCCGCTAACTTGTCATTTACACCTCCAATTTCTTCTTTTATAAAACTTTTTAAGTCCTTCATCTCCTTCATTTGGGTTGCCTGGTGTTCCTTCATCATTTCCTTAATTTCTTCTCCTTTGCTTGCTTCCTTCACCACTCTCTTGATCTCTTCAAGCTCCTCCCAGCCGAACGGTCCCTGGTTTGGACCCGGATTTTTTTCTATACCTCCTACCACCAGCAGCGTCGCAATAACCGTCGCACACAACATAATCTCCAAAAGTCCTTTATAACCACTAATTTCTCTTCCTCTCTCAACTCCACCTTCCTTCCAACACTGCCTTGCACCATGCCATCTTCCAATTCTTAGCCTGTATTGCTGTATCGTTATTCCCATATTGCGCACCTCAGCTCATTCACACGTCCGCACTTCCCGATGTCTCG
This sequence comes from Anabrus simplex, assembly GCF_040414725.1. Classification (NCBI taxonomy): domain Eukaryota; kingdom Metazoa; phylum Arthropoda; class Insecta; order Orthoptera; family Tettigoniidae; genus Anabrus; species Anabrus simplex. Next base: position 981,584,239 of record NC_090266.1, read on the forward strand.
CTCGTGACTGTGTGTCTAAGCATTTAGCTTTGTGGGTAATCATTGAGTACAGTAGTTCGTGCAAATTTCAAATTTGCAATTTTAATTTCTGTCTTTGCTTAGTAGTGACATACGGTACCGGTATTGTAATTAGGATACGTCTCAACGTAGCTTAAATTCATTGCATTGTACTGTACAGTAGTATACGAGTAATATCTTATTAGAAATTAGCGTGCTTATTTTATTATTGTAAAATATTTGTGTAGTATAGTATACGTATCTGTAGAAACTCTCTTACTAAAATTCTGTTGCTGTAATTAGGATAGGCTTAACTGCAGTATAGAATTGTGTAATTCTTGTGTATTCTTTCGGTATTCAGTTATTAACAGCAGTTTTTATCTGTTACGGTGTTGTAGGATAAAATAGAGTACGACTAAGTAGTATTGTAGTGTAGTAGTATATTAATTACCTTATTGTTGGTGATCTTTGGAGTACTATCCTAGACAACATTTCTTTCCGTTCATTTTTTTGGTACAAAACAAGTTATTTTTCCTTTTCTTTTAATTTCTTCCTTAAGAATGGATAAGGAGTGCAAGTGTAGTAACTGTGGGTGTGGCGAGGCATTGAGGGGTATGAGGGAGGAGTTGGAGTGTTTGAGGGAGATAATTTGGATTCTCACTGAACACAGGAAATAAGGTAGGCCTCCGTCAACCAATGTACAGGTTACAGCACCTGTAAAAGTCGGCTGGGAAGGAAAGGGGGAATTTTAGAACACAGGTGGTCTAATATTCTAAGGGGAAGGGTATTTCAGGCTAAGTGATCTATTCAGGATCAGAATTTAGGACAGGTGTCTGTGAGAAATCGGTACGAGTCACTCCAGGTAGAACAACAGAGGGAAGATGAGGAACAGTGAACTGTTGCTGAGATGCGTGGAAGTAGGAGGAAGGGAAAAGGTAGGCAAGGGAAGTGTATAGTAGAGGATAGGAAGAGACAGGTGAAACCGGGTCATGGGAGGAAGAAAAGAGAGGAGGAAGTAGCTTCTGCAGCTATCAGGAAAGATAGGGCGGACCAGGAGGGGAAGGGATCGAATGAGTTGGGTAGGGTTGAGGCTCTGGTCATGGGGGACTCCATTTTCAGACATGTGAGGAAAGTGTGTGGAGGAAAGGGAACCAGGGTAGAATTTTATCCAGGAATTAGGTTGAGGCTGATTTTGAGAAAAGTAGAAGAGAAGGAGCAGGGGAAGGAGAAGGTGGTAGTGTTTCACGTTGGTACCAGCAACCTAAGGCAAGCTGGTTTAAGTACCAACATTGTTGGGGATGTGTGAGATCTGGTAAATGCAGCACGGATGAAGTTTAAATAGTGGAGATTGTTATCAGTGGAATACTGTGTAGGAGGGATCCTGACTGGAGGGTGATTCGGGATTTAAATGAGACTATGGAGTAGGTATCTGGGAAATTGGGAGTGAAATTTCTAGATCCGAATGGGTGGGTAGGAGATAGGGTTCTGCGCTCAAATGGCTTTCACTTAAAGCGCAGTGATACGTATAAGTTAGGAAATTTGTTTGGAAGGGTTATAGGGAGGTACATTCAGGGAAACGGGGTTGTCTAGGGAGCGGTGATAAGGTACAGAGATCTGGAAAAAAAGTACGGATGTCATAAAAAGGTTAGTGTTGAACTGTAGAAGTATTGTAAAAAAGGTATAGAATTAAGTAATTTAATAGATATAGATTTACCAGGTATTGTTATAGGAGTTGAATCACGGCTAAGAAATGATATAATGGATGCAGAAATTTTCTCACGGAACTGGAGAGTGTATCGTAGAGATAGGATAGGAATGGTCGGAGAGGATTATTCATTCTGGTGAAAGAAGAATTTGTAAGCTACGAAAAGCTATGGAATTCTATGTGTAAGGCTCATTTCTAAAGATAATAGGCAACTTGATGTTTTTGGAGTGTACAGACCGGGAAAGGGTCGCGCTGACATGGATTCAGAATTATTTGATAAGATAATCAGCTATGTGGGAAACGACATGGAAAGGAATGTAATTGTAGAGGGAGGCCTGAATTTACCAAATATCAATTGGGAACGAAATGCGAACGACAGGAACATGACCAACAAATGGCAAATAAGCTAATATGGGAAGGGCAGCTGATTCAGAAAAAGACGGAACCAACTAGACGGAAAAATGTACTGGATGTGGTGCTGGTGAAACCAGACGAGCTCTATAGAGAAACCGAATTAATAGATGGTATTAGTGATTATGAACCTGTTTTTTCCGTAGTTAAGAATAAATGTGATAGAAAGTAAGGCCTTAAAACTAGGACTATTAGGCAGTACCATATGGCTGATAAAGCAGGAACGAGGCAGTTTTAATAGGTAAATATGATCGGTGGAAAACTGTAAGTAAGAAGATAAACAGACTCTGGGATGGGTTTAAGGCAATTGTTGAGGAATGTGAACACAGATTTGTATCCTTAAAGGTGGCAACGAATGGTAAAGATGATTTATATTATAACAGAGAATTAAAGAGACTAAGAATGGGTGCAGATTGGAAAGAAACCCAGTTAAAAATGGCTGTCGAAGCAAGAGGAAATTGAAGGAACTGACTAGGAAATTGAATCTATCAAAGTAGTGCAACCGCTCACCTTCTGAGTCCCAGGCTAGCATTAAGCTCAGGGGTGACCAGTTCTTAATACATGTCAAAATAAATCAGAATATAAATATAGGGGCACAAATAAACACAGGGATGAACGTGGCATGCAAATTAAGGTAGGGGAAGGCTCATTCATAGACCCAAATTAAAGGACTCCACAATGGGTCTGGAAAGTGGCATATTCCATGGGCATATTAGACTAACTACAATAAAAAGATATGAAAACTCTTTCCTATTGAATTTGTTATAAGGAGCAATTTATTAACTAAATTCGCAAAGAGCTAGTGATGATTATTATTACACTTTAGAAATTCCATCCTGAAAACGAATGCATAAATTTGGTTTCACCTCACTACTCTGGTAGTGTGAATAACATTTGGTGAATTTGACCCGCGCATCACTGTGGATCGAATTCACGTCCTTATGAGTGGACATTTCACCACTGGATATCCTATTTCGGAGACGCGGGCATGAAAGTAAACATGATTTACCATCATCTCCACGTTCCGTGGGATATGAGTCACCTCCGGGTATAGACATTCAGGTAGGCCGGTTTCCCACCGTGGAAATGTCATCGTATCTAAAACGGGAATTAATTGGACGGACGAAACATAGCCTACATAACCAGATTTACGAACATGCCAGACATAGCTCGTCAACTCAAAGCTTAACTCAAATTTACATTTGTCAATACGACAATAACGTACGGGAAGTTTATTAGTTATGCTCGCATAATTATGATATGTGCCGTCCGTGGGTTAATTCTTCCATACTGCCAAATATCTCCCATGTGGAGTATCAATTACGTTTCCGACTAATGCGACACACGATGGCTGTCTCTATTATATTTTCCTATTATTGTTATATAATTATCATTATCATGATTTATCTGAGTATTAACAAACATTTTGATTACCATCATTTAATTATTATTACTTATTTCGAATATCGTCCTTTATTTTTTAATTATCATTTATCATTCGGGATGGGTAGTGATTAATGATTTAAGAGGAAGTACACTTCTATTCCTCACCCTTGTTAATAAAGTTCGAATGCCATGATTTTTAAATTCTAACTATGGTGTTAGAACAGGGTTTGAATCCATAATGTTTCTCCTTAACAAAATATGATGCAGGGCAAATGTATCCCCTGCTGAGTAGTAAAATCATTGTATCTGCACAGTGGTATGATTTTTACTCTGTTAAGTTAACTAAATACAATACAGATGTTGCATGTGTTCGAATCCCTCAAAATCCATCTCCTTAGGACAAATATTGTTTATGGTACCCCCTGCTAAGTAGTAACTAAAATCATTTTATCTGCAGTGATTAAGAAGAAGTATAACTGTACGTCGGCATCTGCATGGTTTTAGTGATTATTGATTTACGAGGAAGTACACTTCTATTCCTCTCCCTTGTAAACAACGTCCGAATCCCATACTTTTTATTCTAACTATGGTGTTAGAACAGGGTTTAAATCCATGATTTTTCTCCTTAACACAATATGATGTAGGACAAAGGATTCCCTGCTAAGTAGTAAAATCATTTTATCTGCACAGTAGTATTTTTTAAAATTCTGTTTCGATAACTAAATCACTCTACAGATGTTGCATGTGCTCAAATCAAGCAAAATCCATCACTTTAGGACAAAGGTATCCTCTGCTAAGTAGTAATCATTTTATCTGCAGTGATTAAGAAGAAATATGTCGAATAGAGATATAAAACATTTGCAATTCTATGTGTGCACGCTGATTGCGGAGAAGTGCGTTTGCATCAACAGAGATCTTAATCCTATAATGTACGTACAGAACAGAGTTCGAATCTCATAATATTTTGCGTTATAATTATTTCTGTTCTGGACACTAATTGTTTACATGACTTGTTATGTCGGAAAAAGACATACAACATTAGCTTGTTCTACAAACAATTCTAGTGTGTGCTAATTGTAACAGGATGGTACTTGTCTTGTCAAATAGACACATGGAGCACAATAACTATTATGTTTGCGTTATAAGTATTTCCTGTTTAATAGTCAACATATTTTCTCATGTTGGATGGAGACATACAGCATTAGCTTTTTCTACAATCAATTCTAGTGTGTGCTAATTGTAACAGGATTGAACTTGTCTTGTCGAATAGAGACATACAGCACAGTAACTATTGTGTTTGCGTTATAAGTTTTTCTGTTCTAAACACTAAGAGTCAAAATGTTTTCTCTTGTTCTGCAATCAATTCGTGTGTGTGTGTGTGTGTGCTAATTGCAATAGGATTGAACTTGTCTTGTCGAATAGAAACATAGAGCATACTATGTATTGTGTTATAAGTTTTTCTGTTTTATAGTCAACATGTTTACTCTTGTCGAACGAAGACATACAGCATTAGCTTGTCAATTCTATATTTTTGCTAATTGCATTCTGTAACTGGATTGAAACTGTTTTGCCTTGTCGGATAGTAACATGAAGCGTTTGCTTATCGTATATTCAATTCTATATTTTTGCGTGCTCATTACAATCGAAAAAAGTATTACATTTTCCTTACCGCATCCTCCTCCTACCGCTCCCTCCTCAATCGGAAAGGGTAAAATCTTATGCGACGAGAACAGGAAGACAACGTTACACCAGTTTAATAACGTAAGTATATCTGCATAATTATTTGTCACATAACGTTCAGTTCAGGCAGGCATCTGTCCGTATGAGGAGAGATTGAGCTAATCTCAGTAACTGTAAGGAGGAGTTGCCCTCTTGCGAGGAGGAGGAGGAGCCTTTTGCCCTACAGATAAGGAGGAGGTGTCTTTTTCCCATTTGCCCTTTTCCTACACGGATGAGAAAGAGGAGGACTAGGGCAGCTGTGTCCCGTGATCTTTTGCCCTTTTGCTATACGGATGAGGAGGAGGAGGAGGAGGAGAAGGAGGAGGAGGAGGGCAGCTGTGTCACGTTGGAGGAGGAGGAAGAGGCCATAAGATTCTATGTATAGCCGCCATCTTGCGCAGTAGCCCCTGGGCTAGCGTTCTCCATGAGAGCCTGTGTATAGCCGCTATCTTGCCCAAGCGCCCTTAGGCCGTCTCCTTAAATCCCGTATCCTCTAGACCAGCTTTCTCGGTAAGAGTCTATGTATATCCGCCGTCTTGCGCAGTAGCCCCTGGGCCCAGGTTTCTTCATAAGAGGTTGTGTATAGCCGCCATCTTGCACAAGCGCCCCTAGGCCGTCTCATACGAGCTTATGTATAGCCGCCATCTTGCACAGTAACCTCTGATTCAGGTTTTAGGAGTTAGTCTCATAAAAAACTATGTATAGCCGCCATCTTGTGTAATTGCCCATGGCCGTCTTCTTTCTCCATAAGAGCCCGTGTACAGCCGTCATCTTGTACAATGGTCCTTGGCCGTCAATTTTATCTATATAATAGTCTATGTATAGCTGCCATCTTGTGCAGTGGTCTATGACCGTCATCTTTCTCGATATAAAAGTCTATGTATAGCCGCCATCTTGTGCAGTCGTCCATGGCAGTCATATTTCTCCATAAGAGCCTATGTCTAGCCACCATCTTGTGCAATCACCCATAGCAGTCATATTTCTCTATATGTGTCTATGTATAGCCGCCATCTTATACAATCGCCCATAGCAGTCATCTTTCTCTATATAAGAGTATACGTAGAGCCGCCATGTTTTGCAATTGCCCATGGCCGTCATCCTTCTCTATATAAGAGTCTATGTATACCCGCCATTTTGTGAAATAGCCCATGGCCGTCAATTTCTCCATAAGGGCCCATTTATAGCCGCCATCTTGTGAAAGCGCCCGTAGCCGCCATCTTCCTCCATAAGAGCCTATGTATAGCCGCGATCTTGCCCAAGCGCATTAGACCGTCTCATAGCCGCCATCTCGCGCAAGAGCCCTTAGGCCGTCTTTGTATTACCGCCGTCTTGCGCACGCGCCCCTGGAAAGTCTCATAGCCGCCATCTTGCGCAAGCGCCCTTAGCCGCCTCATAAGTGCTGCGGTCATCATGCGCAACCACCCCTGGGCTGTATCATAAGAGCAGACGCCATCTTAAGCAAATACCCGTGGGTCGCCTCATAAGAGCAGCCGCCATCTTGCGCAGGCGCTCATAGGCTGTCTTTGTATAGACGCCATCCTGCGCAAGCGCCCCTGTGCTGTTTCATAAGAGCTTATGTATAACCGCCATGTTGCGCAAGCGCCCCTAGATCCTCTTTGTATAGTCGCCATCTTGCGCAATTAACGTAGGGAAGAGCATCTCGTAGTAAAACTGAGGTTGAGCCCTCCAAGATAGCATCTGTGAGGTTAGGCTCGCTCTCTTATGAGTCGAGAAGTGGATGTAGCCGTAAAACTGAGGTCATGCACCTCAGCATGGCGACTGTAAGGTTAGGCTTGCTCTCTTATGCAAACCCGCAAAATCGACATTGTACAACTACTATACTAGGGGTCAATGATCTCGGGTCAGAACCCGCATTGCTACACTACTATACCTCCGGTGCTGACTCAGTAAAAATAATTCTGACGCTATGGCTGTGAACTCTCACTGCTCCACTACTCATGAGGTATCTGATTATATGCCTGATTCAAATCCAAATTTTTTTAAATTTTGGCGTTTGCAAACCAAGAAAAACATGAGTGAAGGTCATGAAGGGGAACAGACTGAAGTACAAATTTACTGTTCAACATACGATAACCAACGATGGGACGAAATCCACGTTGCAGTTTAGTTACGAGGAACATGGGAGAAGAATTCGCAGATATAAAAAACGTATTACACCGTCAGCAAGCATTTACCAATTAAGGCCATAAGGGTTTTCATTTTAGGTGGAGACAGGCGATATGCAGGGGAACGAACAGGAAATTTGTCGTTCCCCTTAATTTATACTCTAAAACGTTAATTATAACTAACTTGTCGGTAAAGACATCTGGAAATTCATCACAGTTTTTCTTGAGCTGGTTGGCCTGATCATCAGGCAAATGATCAAAATCGAATGCTTTGGGTTCACCAGTATCTTCAGGAATAGCATTGACATGATAAGGAAGTATAGAGTGGCGGTTACAAAACTTATAGTTCTCATAGATAATTTAAAATGGATATCATCGAACTGCAGATCCAAAATCATTCTAGTTTTAGCAATATTTTTTATTACTATACACATACACATGAATTTGCAATATTTACATAAGCACTTAACAAGGGACATGATGTATAGAAAAAGAAAACGTGATATCTTCATTTATCACCCTTAGCACTTTTTTGCACCTCAGTGTCCTGGGCTTATCACCCTTATATCATTAACTATGCACTTACATCAAAATACATAACTCAACATAATACATGCAATTCACTAAGGAACACAGTCTATGCAATGCTACTTGTCGTTAGCCCCGATCTTCACTGTAACACTACGTGTCGCTGAAATTCGCACCGCTTTCCAGCACATTTGTGACATGGATTGAATAAAGAAACGTTAACACACACGAGATATCGTTGGAAAATCTGGACACGGGTGAGACAACATACCTGAAAATATCGTATACTTTGGAGTTCTTTTATAAGTAATCTGGCGGTGGGACTACCACATCTTGCTATTTTCCGTTGACATTCTCGTAAGTAGCTTCTGAAGGAAGTCAGGAATGCCTTGTCATTGGTTTGAGTGTAAAACAGATACCCCATACTAAGCCAAGTCAGAGCATGTCTATGAACACGTCTGCTAATGTCCAAAGTCTACATTGCACGATACACCTCATTCGGGTTTTTAGATCCCATCAACCTGTTGAACGCTACTCTGAGCCACTGCCAAATGTCCTTGACGGCTCCACAACTAGTCAGTCTATGAAACTGAGTGCCAATTACCCAGCATTTCGCACATAAGGGCGATTGGGTCATGCTGTGGAGGAATTTCTTTTCTTCTGTCGGAAGTAACGCGTTTACAACATTATAGCTAGCTACTTTCCATTCTAAGGGGATGCAAGACATTTGGAAAATTGTCCAAATATTAGTCCAATTGTAAGTGGAGTATTTGACCATAATATGTGGAAGATGTCCATGCTTCTGTAGCAATTTATTATAAATTAGTTTAACAGTGAGGATATTGTGGTTGGGAAGTTGCAAGCTGTGCAAAGCCTGCAGACACGATTTAAAACCAGACGATCGAAGATATTGATTATTTTCCACAATGGGGAAGACTGGAGTGCCCTCTCTTGGTCGGACGACGAATACTGCACAATTTCTCTGATCACGAGAGCTGTGCATTTTTCGGAGACTGCTACGAGGCCTAATCCCCCTTGGTCAATGGGTTTCCTCAGTTGTGGCCTGGCAATACGAAAATGATATCCTCTACAGAAGTAATATACGACACAAAGTTATATCCGTTGGGCAATTCTTTCTGGCATCGGTAAAATTTGCGGAGTGTACCATAGTCTTGAGAGTGCAACCAAGCTGATATGCCATACTTCTTGTATTATGTTGATTTTCCTGCTCAGGTGTATCGATAGGGTCGAGCGCACATTTTTGAGTAATATTGTTCCAGTTTAAGTCGACTATTTTTTCAGTGATTGAGGTAAAGGTGATCCCTAGGGTTTTAACACGCTCTTTGATTGGTACGTCAGCTAATATTGCTGCCTTCGACCATCTACCGAGAGGAAGAAGTTCCGATTTCTGATAACTTACAAGGGCGTTGGAAGCCATTTCGTACGTAGGTATTATTTCTGTTAGCTGTTGAGCGACTGCAGGGGTCCGAAGATGAATAATGACGTTATCTGCGTAAGCTCTAATGGTACACAGATTATTTGGATTAGGTATTGAGTTAATGACGTGATGAACAGCACGTACGAATGGTTCTATGCTCAAGGAATATAAGATCATAGACAAGGGCATACTTGTTGTACTGACTTCTGAATAGGAATCGGACGAGAAAAAACATTAAGTAGAATTCTAGAGTGGGCGGATTGATGAACATTATGTTTAAATGTTAAAGAGAGCGTCGGGGAAACCCATATACGTCTCATGACTCCCAACAAGTATCCGTGATGAACTCTATCGAAAGCTTTCTGAAAGTTCAGACTTAAAATGGCACCAGCAATAACTGTATTCCTTGCATAGAATAGCACCGTGTTCCTAATGCCTTGAAGATTGTGTGTTATTTTTCGAGTTGGAATACCACACGTTTGACCTTGTTTGATGACTCTTCCCATGAAAGCATTATACGACGTGCAAGAATTTTCATAAATATCTTATAATCAGTGTTGAGAAATGTTATTGGACGGAATCCTGATATTGTTTTGGGCATTTTAACCTTGGGGATGAGTATTATTATACCATCATAGAACCCGGTACAATCTGGCAGTTCTTCGAGAAGTACATTCATTAGCTCCACAAAGGTATTTTTGATAATAGGCCAGTATGTCTTTTAAAAATATAGCTAAGGCCATCCGGGCCTGGTGCGGACTTGTGACTAGCTGCGTGTATTGCCTCAAATACTTCCTCTTCAGTGATTGGACCGATCAAATGCTGTTTTTATTCTTCACCGAAGTGCTGCTCTACAAATGATATCATTTTTTGTTTCTTGGCGACTCAGTTCCCGTTATCTTCAAATGTTTCTTTGCAGTATTTCTCTGCTTCCTCTAGGCATTCTTGTGTACCATTGAACTGCCTACCATCTTCCTAGTGTATGGTTTGTACACATTTTCTCTGAGCCTTTCTATTCTCCATGGCTATATGGTAGAGTTGAGCTTTCTCTTCCGCCAGGAGGGAAGAAGGGCAGGACCGCACAAGGGAACCTTGAAGAATGTGGTCCTGGATAGATGCTATTCGACGTTTGAGAGCTGCTATACGTTGGAGGTATCAAAGCCTGCCTGTTGTCGAATCAAGAGGTCATTGAGGATTACATAGTAGGAATGTAGGGTTTGTCTTCTGTTATTTGCCATTTTCACCCCCATGTCGTTTAAAAAAGGATTGAATAGCAGGCTTCAATCCGTACAACCATGTTGATAAGTTGAGGGTGCCTCTGCCTTCGTAGTCGGTTAAGTAAGTCTGTCCACATCTGATTAACTTCTTCTTTTATTTCCTCCTTATTTAATAGGGAGTCGTTTAATTTCCAGTATCCCCTCCCTATCCTGGGTAAAGAATCATCAGATTGCATTTTCAGGACAACTGCATGATGGTTACTGAACGGTACGATGTTAACTGTTATGTCATGAACAGTGGGAATAGTGTATTTATTAACATAGAATCTATCAAGATGGGATACCGCTGATCCTTGGAAGTACGTAAACTGAGCAAGCGGGCGATATTTGGAATCCCTCACATCACGAAGTTGGAGAGCTGTATAAAGTCGTTCAAGCGCTGGCGACCAATTGAAGTGACCTTTTTGATCTTTGGATTGCAACACGCAATTATTCGCAAATAGTATGATAGCTGTGTGGTAACAAATTCCTCCCTTTCATGTCTTTTGTGTGTCCCTGAGTGTAAGTTAATGTTCATGTAAAGTGTGTTGCCTACTGTTAATATAGATGTAATCCATCCTCTGGGATGGCATTCGGTTAACTTGATGGGTATATTTGCTCTAAACAGTATAGTGGTACATCTGGACTCCTCTCCGTGGTTGGCAATGATGTTAACCTCGTGCAGGAAAATGATGTCAATGTCATGATCTCCAAATTCTCGGAGAAGGACTTGTTTACTTCAACTTCGCTGGCAGTTCACATTAAGGGTAGCGTAAGTGCTAAGGAGTAATATAAACAAAAGAAGAAATACTTTAGCAACCCACATTTGCCGATTTGTCTGGCTGGTTGAGACGAATATTACGTTCATGTTCCTTGATACGGGCACCAATGGACCAGCATGTTTGGTCAATGTATACCTTCCCGCAAGTACAGGGAATTTCGTGTACCCCAGGATGTAAAAGTGGGGACAGGTTTTTTTGTTATTATTCTCGCGAGTTTCTTCCAAATGAGAACTCTTCCAACGCAGAACAGCCGCCAGCAGTGACTTCACACCTGCTGAGATTACTAGTATTGGCGACGTCCCATCCACATCTACGTGGAATCTTGTAAGAGTCGTTTTAGCATGCGATATTCTTCACAAGTTATAAAGTGCCGGGCTTGAATGGCTTAGATTAGACAGAAGACTGGCTGGCCTTCTGAGCTCAGATTGGTGGGTTTCATCCGACTCAATCTGATAGTATTTGAAGGTGAAGCCTCGAGTCGGAAGACTGAGCAGTGCGTAAAAGTACTCCTGAGGGGTAAAATTTCGGCACCTTGGAGTCTCTGAAAAGTATAAAAAATAGTTAGTAGGGAGTTAAACCGGTATCATTAAGTTACTAAGCCCTCTCTGAACTACGATCAACGAAAATTAAGCAATGAAAATACTAGACAATAAAGTCGAACTGTTTCTCTGAGGGCGCGAAAAGCACGTCTCTGAACTGACCCATTTGCTAATTTTTCGTCGTCAAATGTTGGCAAACTAAGATTGATACAGGCGATAGACATTTATTTAGTGGCTATTAATTAACGGTTTTATATTACAAATGTTTTTGATAGTAGCTTACGTCAGTAGTTCTGGAGAGCAGTTATTTAATCATTTCTGAGCGAATTGGCCACGCGATACGAGTCTTGTTGTTGAGAACTTGCATTCGCCAGATGGTAACTAGATTCCTATTGTCGGCAGCTCTGAAGATTTTTCTGTGGTTTCTCATTTTTATACCAGGCAAATGTCTGGACTATTCCTTAATTAGGGCCATGGCCTTTCCTCTCGTATTGTCGCCGAAAACCCATATGGAATAGTGTGGCGTTAAACATAGCAATATACAGTATATAGGTAACATACCATGCCTTTGCTGGCAGGACCTAGTGTTTCTGGTATAGGCTAGAGCAATTTTGTTACTTCCATTCATCTGTCTCTGTCTTATCCTTGGCTGGACAATATGAAAGTGACTGATGTATGAGCGATGCTAGTAATGCCATTCCTTCTGCCGCCGGTCCCTGCTATGAATGGTGTGAAAACGTTGCTCTTAGGGTCGGTTGGTGCATGCATTTCAGTGGGCTTGGCAGACAGATATGTAATAGCAACTTCTGGCTGGGGAGGAAAGCAACGGGAAACTACCTCACTCCTCATTTCCCTAGTACGCCTCTTTAGTGATGCCTAGGCCATTTATGACAGCTGATGGTAGAGCTGTTGAGGATCCAACCAGCCTTAGGACTGAAGACTGAACATACATACATATACCCACATTTACTGACCATTTTTGATCTGGCCCCAAATTTTTTCTTGCGAGAAGTTTTTTAAGAATTTTCCGTCCTCGCTTATTACTGAAGTCGCAACGGGGCATTTTAAACTGGGGTCTCTCGAACAAGTGCCCGAAGATTTGATTATTCGGACATCCTGCTCTGTATTATCATGTGAGTTGGTTGGTAAGGAAAGTGTTTGTAGTTGACCTGTACCATTATCCAAGACCTGTTCCTGCACTAGAACATCTGGAGTAGAAGGATGTTCCGCTGGATCAGCTATCATTGCTTCTTCGTCTTCACCTATATGTTGTTGGTCGATTATGGATTCAAGTTCATGGGGAGGGCAGTTGTTGTTGTTGTTCTGGGACATCCAACGCCGAGGGAGAAGAATCTTGTTCTGTAGACTCATCAACTGATATTGAAGAGAGGTTTGGGGCAACAGTCACGGCGTCGCGTGGTATGTAGACGCCTAAGGCAAAGCTTAATTTGGCGTCCGCCCCCCCCCCTCCGGTAAAACTCGAATTTTTGTTCTTCCAGTTTTGATTCGGGGGGATGATACCCTAGCTCTACAGAGCCACTCCATTACCCACCAACTATGGACCCGCCGTGTTCCGGACTGGAAAAGCCGGCAGCTATCATAAATAATAGCATCACGGACCACCACCCTCCACAACATATTTTATATACATATAATAAGATTTGTTTTTATTTATATACAAAGTACAGTCTTTGAATTCTTGTCTTTGGTGCTCTTTTTGTCGTATATATGTACAAACTTCAAACTTTGACAGGCATTCGCCTGGCTTTTGCATGAGTAAATGTTGTCACAATTTCTCTAAAGTCTAAATATTTTTCAGTGTCATTTTCTATTGCTAGAATGGTGAGAGAGTTCAGCCTTTCCTGTGCCATTGTAGAGCGCAAATAAGTTATTATAAGCTTAAGCTCACTAAAGCTTCGTTCGGTACTAGCTACTGTCACAGGTATTGTCAGTAACACTCTTAATGTGACCCACAATTTTGTAAACAAATCTTTACTGTTTGTATTTTTTTTATCATAAACAAGACTTCTTTTGGTGTGACTTTGTTCTATCCATGATCCAAAATCGAACTTACATGTAAAAGTTCAAGATACAGTTTATTGCCGTTGATGTCAGTTACTTTGTTTGCTTTGTCAATTAAATGTCTTTCAAGGTGCAAACAGCTTTGTTTTGGCCGGGCTGAGTGGCTCAGACGGTTAAGGCGCTGGCCTTCTAACCCCAACTTGGCAGGTTCGATCCTGGCTCAGTCCGGTGGTATTTGAAGGTGCTCAAATACGACAGCCCCGTGTTGGTAGATTTACTGGAACGTAAAAGAACTCCTGCGGGACTAAATTCCGGCACCTCGGCGTCTCCGAAGACCTTAAAAAGTAGTTAGTGGGACGTAAAACAAATAACATTATTATTAGCTTTGTTTTAGATTCCCTTTCCCTGGAAGTTGAGCAAAATTACCCAAAAATCCCCACACTTGTTGGTGTTCTTTCAACGCAGTTGACCTCTTCCCAAGTGAGTTCAAACCTTATCCACAGATGGATAAAAAACTTCTCTCATGAAGGTTTCTTCAGTTGCCGATTGCGTTTCCTTAGAAGACTCATTCAAAAAACCGCGTTTTCGTTAGCGAATCATTTTTTCGGGAAAACAGGCTCAATACCAAGGTGAGCAGCAATTTCTTTAGCGGAGATTACTGCGTCCACATATCCATTCTCGCTAAATCTGTTTAAAAACTCCAAACACTTATTGAACTTTTCAGAATGCTTTTACTGACCAAATTAACATAAAAAAGAATGTCATTCCACAAGATCAAAGTAACGATGAAGGAAAAGTCATCCATCTGATTAGTCAAAGATTGAGCTTCAGAGGCTGTTTGGGGTCATCGATTTTGTTGCCTAACTCAATCAATCCATCCCTAACTTCCGCGTATTTGTATATAACAGGCTAAACAGCACTTATGCGAGATTCCCAACGCTTTTCACACACTTGCTTTAAAGTAAGTGCTTTAGTATGGTCGCTTATTGCACACCATCGCTTAGTTGAACTAGAGAAGGTGGTAAAGAGGCTTTGTAAAATACCAAATAAAGATGTAAACTTAACTGATTATTTTGTTCCATCAGCTATTACTATACTGAAATTCAAGTCAAGAGCTTAGGAAAAGTATCCTTCCGCATGTGAGCACGTCCCCTGTTCCCCCTTCCCGTCTCGTCGCCGTTCTCCATCTCCGCCTTATCATTAACGCCGTGCGTCCATCTGACAAGTACAGTACTTCATTCTGAAATCGTGAAGCATCAAACGAAATCACTCCCTTTCACATAGCTGTACATACTGTACTTTGATTACGTACTATACCTATTTATTCCTTTATTGACCATGTCAAACCTACAGATTACTGACGAATACCGAGGCATGAGAATCAAGGTTTATTTTTATTTCATAATGCAATTTGTGTGAGGCACATGGAGACTTACAACATAAGTATACGATTCCGCTCTCGTGCAACGACTGTCAGTGACGGTTTCTCACAGTTAAAAAAGCTGAAAAACCCACCCGTGAGTGGGATTGCAAAATACAATGCTTCCAGGAATGTTATAAATATTGTAGTCTCGTCATTCGGAAGGTAAAAACGAACTCATGATCCTCTCATGACAACATTTCTGCAGGTAGAGGGCGGTTACGAATATAAAGTAAAGTACACATTATTATTATTATTATTATTATTATTATTATTATTATCATGCAATAAGCCAAGGATCCTATTCCCATACCGTGTTAAGGCCCTTCCTGTTTTATCTACGGCGGGTGCTGAGCTGACACATCGATCCTTCGCTGGAGACTTGGATTTTCCGTGGAGTTTAAATTCCAAGCGAGCGGCGTAAACACTGTACACAGAAACACCGATCAGCTCGCGGTCTTTTTCACGTCTTTCACAGCCCACCGTGGAATCTAACCTCGTAGGCTGCTGTAAACGTTTAAAACAATTTGGTTTAGATTTCCTACTTAATTTTTCTTCACTTTTGTTAGCTTTAATGTATTTCACAGGGGACTCAAGCGTCACAGCATCACACACGTCTTGCTCACAGCTGGCAGCCATTATGAATACTTATAGTGATGGGAAGTGATTTGCAAACCTGCTACTAAATCACTGCTAGTGTGAAATCACAGTTTAACCTGCTAGTGGGTTGGCCAGACTAGCAGGTCTTAACTGCTATTGTGATGATTCGCAGAAGGCAGCGCTGCGCTGCGAGAAATCCTTAAACTAACGTGATCAACCAGCGTAAAACGCACAGCAAGGCCAATAGCAACCAGTAGCAGTTAGCAGTTAAGAAAGCAGTAGCAGTAGCAGATAACCTAATCAAGTACCGGCAGCGCTGCGAGAAATCGCTAAACTAACGTGATCAACCAGCGTGAAACGCACAGCAAGGCCAATAGCAGCCAGTAGCAGTTAGCGGACTAGCAGTTAAGAAAGCAGTAGCAACTAATCTAATCAGTAATCACAGCATCACACTCACAAGTCCAAGTCTAACTGTGACACACACCACAGTCGCAGTTGCGGCTGCACTGTGATTGTAAACACCTATTGTCGACATTGTCATACGATCACAGGAAGGGAAGGTGAATAGAATCTGTGGCCGTGAAAGCCATCTTGCCCATTTTTGAAAGGAGCTATTGTCGTGTTGTGGGATTTATAACCCCCCAACCTGTGATTTATTTTAGTCTTCTCATTATCTCATTCTGTTTATTGGGTTGTGGCTTGTGGTTGTAGGTCTAAAAGTGAAAAATTGTGATGGTAGCAGTTGAGTTGTCTAAGTATTTTAATCAGTGATTTGCGACGTTGCAGGCATAAGATTTTGCCTACCGTTTTTGTTTTTACACTATTGTACAGTAGTATAAATATTCGGTACTAAAATTAGTGGTATTGCAAACAAGAGAATTGGCAGCAGGCGAACTCTGAGTGAGTTTTGGGCATTTTATCAGAATAGTATTTTCCTCCTCCTGTCCGACTCCTTGGCTGAGTAGTCAGCGTTGAGGCCTTTGGTTCAGAGGGGTCCCGGTTTCTATTCCCGGCCGGTCGAGGATTTTAATCGCGTCATATTAATTCTTCTTGTATCCAGGAGATAGTGGGTTCGAACCCCACTGTCGGCAGCCCTGAAGATGGTTTTCCGTGGTTTCCCAATTTCACACCAGGAAAATGCTGGGATTGTAGCTCAATTAAGGTTACGACCGCTTCCTTCCCACTCCTAGGCCTTTCTTGTCCCATTGTCGCCATGCCCCAGCATTTGTCTGGTGTGAAAATGGGAAACCACGGAATGTCATCTTCAGGGCTGCCGATAGTAGGATTCGAATCCACTATCTCCCGGATGCAAACTCACAGCTGCGCACCCCTAACCACACGGCCAACTCGCCCGGTCTACCGAGTGTAACAGCCTACCAGAATATTGGCGCGAAGTAGCTGGGGAGTTATATAACTTTCTTCTTTAGCATGCTATTCCTCTGGTTCATAAATTTTCTGATGCTACTGGTACATAACACACTGGTTCATCATAGCATTCGAGCTGTTCAATCCCTACAGTGAGGCACCGACTCGAATGAGCAGTGTGCATATTTAACGGAATAATGGCAGAGGAGTCTTCACGGATAGTAGTATAATTGGATGGTTCTGGCGCCTCCTCCCGCAGGAAATTTGAATTCTGGCGGGTAATTTGAATTTTTGGCGGGAAATTTGAATTTTGGCGGGAGATTTGAATTTGTAAACAAAGCCACGTGCTTTTTGACAGCTGTCATCGACAACAACGCATCGCTAACCTCACTGCTGCCATCTTGACGGGCCTAAACCTCAGTAGCGCCAACTTAACCTAACTAGTGCGAGGTAAACAAAGCCACGTGTTTTTTGACAGCCACGTGCTTTTTGACAGACAACAACGCATCGCTAACCTCAGTACTGCCATCTTGACGGGCCTAAACCTCAGTAGTGCCAACTTAACCTAACTAGCGCGAGGTAAACAACGCCACGTGTTTTTTGACAGCCACGTGCTTTTTGACAGACAACAACGCATCGCTAACCTCACTGCTGCCATCTTGACGGGCCTAAACCTTAGTGGTACCAACTTAACCTAACTAGCGTGTGGTAAACAAAGCCACGTGCTTTTTGACAGCTGTCATCCGCCATCTTTAAACTACAGAGCACTGTGCTGCCCTCTTTATCGTAGTAGATGTAAATTCGTCACCTGTCATCGGCAGTGCTGCCATCTTGGCGGGCCTAAACCTTAGTGCTACCAACTTAACCTCACTAGCGTGAGATAAACAAATCCACGTGCAGCTGTCATCCGCCATCTTTAATCTATAGAGCACAGTGCTGCCCTCTTTGTGGTGGCGGATAATTTGAAAAATGCTTTTTGATAGCAGCCATCTTTGAGCACCGTGCTGCCCTCTTTAGCTACTTACCTTTGAAATGTGGTGGCGGTAAATTCCACGTGCTTTACAAACCTATATGCTTTTCTGACAGCTGTCATCCGCCATCTTTAATCCAGAAAGAACAGTGCTGCCCTCTATGTGGTGGCGGCAAATTCCACGTGCTCTTGTTTGGAAACAAATCAACATGCTTTTTTGACAGCTGTCAACCGCCATCTTTAATCATCGTGCTGCCCTCTTTAGCTACTTACCTTTGAAATGTGGTGGCGGTAAATTGTACGCGCTCTTGTTTGGAAACAAACCGGCAATTTCGTTAGCTGTCATCCGCCATCTTTAATGAACAGAGCACCGTGCTGCCCTCATGCGGGGCAATTTCGTTAGCTGTCATCCGCTCGCATACCCGCAGTGATGCATGTTTAGACTTGAACACACACATACTACTGTTCAAAACTTATTACAACTTGAACTGCATACTAGTGTTCGATGTTGATGAACACTGCATTGTATAACTAGAATCGAGCACTGTTTAGAAAGAAAAACAAAATATCTTTTCAACATACAGTGGTTGATCATATTATTAGGGCCACTAGGTGAAAGTTGAATTTTTTCAAACTTGATAAGACATACACAATTAAACTTCACTGATATACATTTAATTAATCTAAAATGGACTTTTGACAAATATATTACACTATTTTACATTTCAAATATTAATGAAAATCATGAAACACTAAGGAAACTAGGAAAATCTAATAATTTGTAACACCTCCCTTCGCAGCAATTGCCGCTTCGACTCTATCTGGCATACTACAAATGCATCTGAGGCAGCCTTTTTTAATTTCATCATCATGATGCCACACATTGATTAGTCTTTCGATCAGTTGGATCTTATTCGTGACATCATGAGCACAAATTTTCCTCTTCATTAGCCTGCAAAGGTTCTCGATCGGGTTGAGGTCAGGAGAATTGCCAGGCCAGTCCAGAACCTTCACTTTGTTGTCCAGAAGGAACTTTATCACAGTTTTAGCCTTGTGACAAGGTGCAGACTCATGCATAAACACAAATTTGCCATCTGGGAACCATTCACGAACTTGTGGAAGTAGCCGTTTCTCCAGAACCTTAATGTACTGGTGTTGGTTCATGGTTCCTTCGACAATATACAGGCGGCCGGTTCCATTACTACTGATGACGGACCACACCATGACACTTAACGGGTGCTTAACGGTCTTGACAATGCAGTCACTATTGTATTTCTCACCCTTGCGCCTCCTCACAAATACAGATCTGTCGTCAAGGATATGTATTGATGACTCATCCGAGAAGCAAATCTGGAAAAAATGTAGTTTTGTATTAAAACCTGTTTACGCCAAGTTCGGTTGAGCATAACAGGGAGGAAGTAAACAAATTACAATTTTTTGTAAACAGCTTACCCTTTTCCAATCATCAGCAGTCCAATTTCGATGTTGTTTTGCCCATAATAGTTGCTTCTTCATCATGGTTGGTGTCAATGATGGTTTCTTTGCTGGACGATGATAAGCGAAACCCAGCTCTTTGATCCTCCGACGAGCTGTCAATGAAGATACGTTGATCCCCGCTTGTCGAATCTTTGTTGTAATGACTTTCATTGAAGCTTTTCTATGTTTAATGATGATATTTCTTAACAGGCGCTCTGCTCGTGGAGAAGTGATTCTTTTGCGGCCACATTTACCCACCCATTTAGGTGACAAATTCGTGCCTTGGTCAAGTTTTTTCTTAATTCTGTCCACTGTTGACTTTGAAACAGAAGTTATAGACGCTATTTGTCTATGAGAATAATCAGTATTCTTTAAAAGCGTTTTTATATCCGAAATTTTACTAGGAGAAAGGTCTTTAGCTTTCCCCATGATTGTTTTCTAAATACCCGTATTTTTAAGTATATACTGAACTATAATTAACTGTATTCTACTCTTGTCACTTCACTGTATCACTTAAAGAGCAAAATTCGCACAAGAGATGCAAGGAAACAAATCTACAATAAATCACGTGTGTTACTCCAACAACAGTCAGCAAGCAACTGTAACATAATTGGCGACTCTCTCAATTCTTGACCAGAGTTTTCATTATTATGCTCCTTAATGTAGGGCTGATTGTTGAATTTAACTATGGAAATGTGTAATTAATAATATCCAACCATAAAAATAAGCAATAAGTAAACACTTAGAAAAGAATAATGATCCAAACATAAATTCTTCAATTTTTACCTAGTGGCCCTAATAATATGATCAACCACTGTACTTACTAACTGCTCTTCTTCCTCTATCAAGCTACATCTCTATCGAACGTGCATTGCAAAAGCAAGAGTATTGCAAGTTTAGACTTGAACACATACTACCGTTTATAGTTCGATGTTGTTGAGCACTGCATTGCAATCAAACACTGTTTAGAAAAAAAATCTCTTCTCAACATGAGCTAGACAATAACATACTTACGAATCTGCTCAACACCTTCTTTCTTGCTTTTCTTCTTTGAGTAATAAACAAAAACTCTATCTTGCAAATAAGGAGCGGGAGGAAGGTAATACCTAACCTAAAATAAAAGAATATGCCAATTCTACATTATTTATTTACATCTTGTATGTACAAGTTTTATCTCGAATCATTTTACCCTAGTGATGTTTGCGTACTTCTCGACGCAATTCTTGAATGTACAAGTTTAAACTTGCCGTACTACTCTCTCAGCGTACCTCTGCCTACAATATGTACAGTGAATTGTGATGTAAGACAACGTAACGTAAGTACACACCTCTAACATAATGTTTACACACACATCTGCTTTATGTAAAGTAGTACCTATCAATACTACTATGCCCCCAGGCTAGAGTGTTGGTAGAATTTGGAATGACAAACCGTTTGCAATCAACATTATTAAGGGCTACCTTACTAATTAAATGAGTGTACAACTGGTGCTTCTTGCTTCTAATGACAGGCATTTGCTTATGCAAAACAGGTGGATTACTTTTAATGCAATTGTTATAGTTTTCAAAACTTAGCTGATTCTGAACGACATTCTTTTTAACCCCCTTCAATCTCTTTATTTGTAATTCATTTAAGAGTTTTATGCAATATGACTTGGATT
This sequence comes from Anabrus simplex, assembly GCF_040414725.1. Classification (NCBI taxonomy): domain Eukaryota; kingdom Metazoa; phylum Arthropoda; class Insecta; order Orthoptera; family Tettigoniidae; genus Anabrus; species Anabrus simplex. The sequence goes on from NC_090266.1 coordinate 981,605,639, forward strand.
TAGTACCTACAAATGAATCGATAATATTCCCAGCACATTCATCTTTCATTTTACCTAGAACCTTTTTGTTCACTAGCGGTAGATGATATTGATTATTTACAGGATAGTTACTTGTATCAAACCTACCCAAGTCTGGCTTTATATCATTGTAATAGTCATCAGTTTTGATTTGATAAATAAACGAATCGGTATCTGTGTAGAGCAATTGCGCATTATGCGCGTACTTCTTCATCATACAATCGTAATGGAATTCATACATGAGTGTTTTAGCCAATTCAAGTACTGCAAAGCCGACGTAGGTAGGTTTGTCATACTTAACCTTAACACGATTCATCTGTATAATAACTAAATTCTCATGTATGATGGTGCAGCTGTGGAAATTTGGTTTACTTATTAAATAGTTAGCACCATACCTTTTCTTAATATTATCCCAGTTTGTAATCAATTTTACATCAACGCGTTTGTCAACATTTTCCATAGTCTTACCAAACACACTGTTATTCATGAGCTTGTAGAAATCTTTTTCAAACTCGTTAACCGCATTCGTTCTTAAATTATTGTTCAGATCGATATATGGCTTTAGCCACGGTGACTGATTAAATTCTAGTACGCAATGAATTTTGGATAACTTCAAACCATGCTGCAAACAATGTTTTAAATTTCGGTAATGAATGATATACTTAGATTTATCGCACAAATTAGCAATTAGCATTTTCGTCGTTGATGCGATGTACGGGGGCTTCATATTTTCAGGACAGAACGGTAGGTCATTATGAGAAGTGCGTAACTCTTTAGGATACTGTAAGTCAACTTCGAGGTAATAGCCTTTATCAGCTTCATCGCCTAGGGCGTGTAGCTGTAAAGCATCAATTTCGCACTGCGTTAGCCAGCGGAAACCACTCACCGGTAGATGCTGACTCATCGCCCACCCATACTGATTATTAGCATCGAGGTAAACGATATACTGAGATTCCTGACTAGAATCGAAACTCGGCATGTACTTATTATTTGCCTTGGAATACCGCCCGCTGCACTGACTTAGACCGCCTCGAATAGATGATTTTATAAAGTGCACCATATCAATATCAGTTAGCAGTTCCAAATTCACCTGCGTGTGTTTTAACATCGCGTCCCAACTTAACCCAGGCGCAGTAAAATACTGACATGGGTCAAGGCTGTAGGTTTTCTTGCAAACACAGCGAAAATTTTCAAAAACATCAGCTAACAAAAGTACATCCGTCTTTAAATATAAATCGGAGTATTCACCCAGCGTTTGAATGTGGAACTGCTCCCAGATATGTTGTGCATGTAAATAGTCATCATCACTAATATCTGCTGAATTCAGCGAGCTGTAAAAGGATTGTTTCGATGGTAAGGCACGTTCTTCGAGGCGTTCTAAGCAGTCAAGATATTCATAAAAAAACACCCTTATGCCGAAGTAAATTAAACTGCGCTTCTTCGGGAAAAACGCGTCGAATTTCCGTAAAATGTTCAGGTTGTAAATGACTAGAAAGTTTATCGAGGCTACTCGCCATAAAGCGAAAAGAGTCAAGGAATCTCAGTTTTATAGAATGCTCAGCATCTACTTTTACAGACTTTGCAAACGCAATGTACCGCTCTTTATTCTGAGGGATTATATCTACTTTTTCATCTGAAGCTCCAAATTGTGAAATGATGAAATGAGAGTCGTAACCAGATAAGTTATGAAAAATTACAGGGATAAATTTAGGAACGCTATACTTAAGATTACAGCTATAATGAGCGGCACATCTGTAGAAACCAGTTAAATGATCATGATCAAAAACTTTAGGGTCATTTTCGGAAAATTCCCCATCACAAATGCTACACTTTGTAGCACGTTCATGATCATTTAACTGAATTTCGGTGAGTGGCTTCATAGGAATATTACTATTTAGAATACGACCAAGACGAACTGCATCACTTTCAAGTCTTTCTAAAAATACTTTAGCAGCATCATGTCCTCGATACAGCTCTAACTTGTTAAGCGTACTATCGTAACTACACTTGATGTAATACGCGAAGCTATACGGGACATGCATGTGCGTAGTATTAGTGAAAGAGTTGTAAGGATTAGGTAAGCATGTGTTGCATGGCGTGAGGATGGCTTCAAAGTCTGCATAAATCACGAACGGTACCCACATCAGCTTGTGAAAATTTGTAAATTTTAAAACATTATTGCCTGTAGTAGGTATCTCTGTACGTACATGATTGCAGTCATTCTTGGGATGGTTCGTTAACTGATCTTCAGTTCTAAAATACTGCAAGCATCCATCACATAGCCACTTTTTGTTACACCTGTTTGACAACTGACTACCAACAAGTCTACTCAGATTTTTAATCCAGCAAAAGTGGCTATTCTCACTGTTTTCAATATAGAGTAAATTAACATGAGTACTCTTCTTATGACATGTATAATACAGAGGACCTACTACAGACTTTTTCTCTACACCATACACATTAATGCTAATGTTATTTAGTTCCTCAAAGCGCTTAATATCCTTTATCTGCACAGAAAATTCTATACTATCGAAATTTAGTTACGTTGAATAGTGTGGATACGATGATGTTCTATTCGCTACATTCCGTTTCACAGGATTTAAAGCCGACATCACCGCCCATGCAAGACATGCCTCGTCATTGTTTTGGATGTTTACAACAGCTTTTCTTTGCTGAATACATGTCGGCAGCTCGATGTACGATGAACCTCGCATGGGATTGTACTTATTGATGTTAACTTCTAGATACATTATCTCAACTAAAGCCCACCCTGATTCCTTTTCCTGAAATTCCTCGCTCTTAGTTGAAATAATGTTAGAGACATCCCTAAGTACATCACCAAAATTAGTCGACTCACTTATGACAAAATTCTTCGTATTAAATGATTTAATGTCCGTTATTTCGGATTCATCCGTGCTTTTAATGTACAAGGCGAAAAGTTCAAAATTAACTTTAAATAAATTATGATTGGACAAAGATTTAGCAAGAAGCTGTTGTACATCCGGTTGAACGTAATTTAAAAAGTTTGAAGTGCTCTGAAACTTTTGACTGGTGCGAATTCTGTAACTAGCAATCCTACTTTTAAATGCTGTATTAATTTCCTCGATGTTTGCGTTACTACCACTTCTACACGCATTATTTTTATGTGCATTACTCCGTAAGTGTCCCTGAAAATGCGAAGATGGTACATCAGTGTTACAGTGCTCGCAGTGAATAGTTTGAAGTTCATGATTTTTTCTAGGTTTTTTACTACTAGTACTTTCTACAGCTACATCAGTAGCTGCACGCTTTTTCCCTACTACTACCTGAGGGCAAGTAGATATTTGATGTACCTCTACTAAGTGAGCCTCGTATCGCTCTACGTTAGCGAAATACACACTACAAACTTTACATAAAGCAGATGTTATGCTAGGGTGTTTTGATTTCATATGGCGCATGAAGTTATCTCGCCTTGTAAACGTTACATTACATTCCCCGCAGCAGGGGAACATCTGAAAAGAGAACGACCAATAGAGATTAGGCGAAAGTTACGATGTTCGGAAGAAACCAAGTTTCTACGTATAGAGGTCGGACATGGCTGTGAGTTTGAAATTATAAGATTAACCTCTTCTATAGCATGAGGATTGAAGAGAACGACTATTTATGAATAGACTAAAGTTACGATGTTTTAGAAGAAACCAAGTTTCAGCCTGTTGAGGTCAGACATAGCTATGTGTGTTTGAAATTATAAAATTAACCTGGTCTATAGCATGAGGATTGAAGAGAACGACTATTTATCAATAGACTAAAGTTACGATGTTCGGAAGAAATCAAGTTTCAATGTATAGAGGTCGGACATTGCTGTGAGTTTGAAATTATAAGATTAACCTCGTCTATAGCATGAGGATTGAAGAGAACAACTATTTATGATTAGCTTAAAGTTAAGATGTTCGGAAGAAACCAAGTTTCAACGTATAGAGTTCAGACATTGCTATGAGTTTGAAATTATAAGATTAACCTCTTCTATGACATGCAGATTAAAGAAAATAACTATTTATCAATAGACTAAAGTTACGATGTTTTAGAAGAAACCAAGTTTCAGCCTGTTGAGGTCAGACATAGCTATATGTGTGTTTGAAATTATAAAATTAACCTGGTCTATAGCATGAGGATTGAAGAGAACGACTATTTATCAATAGACTAAAGTTATGATGTTCAGAAGAAACCAAGTTTCAGCCTGTTGAGGACAGACATAGCTATGTGTGTGTTTGAAATTATAAAATTAACCTCGTCTATAGCATGAGGATTGAAGAGAACGACTATTTATCAATAGATCAAAGTTACGATGTTTTAGAAGAAACCAAGTTTCAGCCTGTTGAGGTCAGACATAGCTATGTGTGCGTGTTTGAAATTATAAGATTAACCTCGTCTATAGCATGAGGATTGAAGAGAACAACTATTTATGATTAGCTTAAAGTTACGATGTTTTAGAAGAAACCAAGTTTCAGCCTGTTGAGGTCAGACATAGCTATGTGTGTTTGAAATTATAAAATTAACCTGGTCTATAACTAAAGTTACGATGTTTTAGAAGAAACCAAGTTTCAGCCTGTTGAGGACAGACATAGCTATGTGTGCGTGTTTGAAATTATAAGATTAACCTCGTCTATAGCATGAGGATTGAAGAGAACAACTATTTATGATTAGCTTAAAGTTACGATGTTCGGAAGAAACCAAGTTTCAACGTATAGAGTTCAGACATTGCTATGAGTTTGAAATTATAAGATTAACCTCTTCTATGACATGCAGATTAAAGAAAATAACTATTTATCAATAGACTAAAGTTACGAAGTTTTAGAAGAAACCAAGTTTCAGCCTGTTGAGGTCAGACATAGCTATATGTGTGTTTGAAATTATAAAATTAACCTCGTCTATAGCATGAGTATTGAAGAGAACGACTATTTATCAATAGACTAAAGTTATGATGTTCGGAAGAAACCAAGTTTCAGCCTGTTGAGGACAGACATAGCTATGTGTGAGTTTGAAATTATAAAATTAACCTCGTCTATAGCATGAGGATTGAAGAGAACGACTATTTATCAATAGATCAAAGTTACGATGTTTTAGAAGAAACCAAGTTTCAGCCTGTTGAGGTCAGACATAGCTATGTGTGCGTGTTTGAAATTATAAGATTAACCTCGTCTATAGCATGAGGATTGAAGAGAACAACTATTTATGATTAGCTTAAAGTTACGATGTTTTAGAAGAAACCAAGTTTCAGCCTGTTGAGGACAGACATAGCTATGTGTGTGTTTGAAATTATAAAATTAACCTCGTCTATAGCATGAGGATTGAAGAGAACGACTATTTATCAATAGACTAAAGTTACGATGTTTTAGAAGAAACCAAGTTTCAGCCTGTTGAGGACAGACATAGCTATGTGTGCGTGTTTGAAATTATAAGATTAACCTCGTCTATAGCATGAGGATTGAAGAGAAAAACTATTTATGATTAGCTTAAAGTTACGATGTTCGGAAGAAACCAAGTTTCAACGAATAGAGGTTAGACATACCTTAAAATCTTCGCACTGCAGACTGTTACTCGGATGAATAAAATGCGTACTTTCAAGCCTGTAACTCGAATGATAATATTCTGGTCGTACCTAAAAGAAAAGAACAAACATATATGAATGTAGTGTAGGGTACATCAGTTTGCCTAGCTATCTTTACAAATCAAAGTTCGAAAACATACCTTAAAAATGCACATGCTACAGACTGTTACTCGGATAAATAAAATGCGTACGTTCAAGCCTGAAACTCGAATGATAATATTCTAGTCGAATCTAAAAAGAAAAGAACAAACATATATGAATGTAGTGTAGGGTACATCAGTTAACCTAGCTATCTTTACAACTCAAAGTTCGAAAACATACCTTAAAAATGCACGTGCTGCAGACTGTTACTCGGATGAATAAAATGCGTACTTTCAAGCCTGTAACTCGAACGGTACCTAAAAAAAGAGAAAAGAACAAACATATATGAATGTAGATGTCTATTACCTAGCGTAGAAGTTGCTTTGCAAACAGTAACTAACAGTTCTAGCTTACCTTAAGATAAAGGCTGAAGAATAATATTCACAGCAGACAGTACTTAGACGGGAGATGTGTACGTAATAAACGCATACAGAGAACTGTGAGCACTTCACGCAGACTGCAGCGAGTCAATATGCTGCTTGTTACCAAGCGGATGTGAAAGTCGCTGACAACTGCAGTACAGTCGGAACTAAATGTTTATGCAACAAGAGCTCTCCTGAGGGTCTTACACTGAGTTCTGCAGGCTGACGTATTTAAGCCGGAATCGAACCTCCTGTTGATGCCGAGGTGTGAGAATTTAAGAGTTCTGCCGCGGATCGAGCCTTGGAATGTTAGCGCACGATCCTCGACTTCTGGACTTAAACGGGAGGGTACTAAGCTACATCCGTGGTATTCCTTACCTGTAGGCACTTAAAGGTATTGAGCTAAAACTGCATTTAGCTAGATCATGTAGTTACACATTATGACGATCGCGCAGGTCCCCCTCGCCTAGCATTTGCTATTTTTTACGGCTTCTAACAGTAGGAGTTCGAACCCACTATCTTCCGAAGTAGAGAGAATGATTGAAGAGTGTTGAGGGTGATTCATTTGTCGGATGGAGGCGTTAAGCTATGTGCAGGCTTCTTCGGTGGGAGTAGGCTATGTGCCGGTACCGGGACATCTAGTTATAAAACCCGCTACAACAAATTTATCGCGTATACTGGGATTTAAAATCCTAGTCAGGAAGGGTAACCGGTTGTAAAACTATGGTGTATGATCTAAGAGGCTATGTGTGCAAAAAAGCCAGCAATAAGTAAGGGCTGTTGATAGGGGGCGTTAAACCTTGTGCAGGCTCCTTCGAAAGTGATTTTGAGTACAAGACGTTGATGGTGATTCATCTGTCGGATGGAGGCAATAAGCCTTGTGCAGGCTTCTTCGGTTGGAGTAGGCTATGTGCCGGTAACGGGATATCTAGTTATAAAACCCGCTATAACAAATTTATCGCGTATACTGCGATTTAAAATCCTAGTCAGGAAGGGCAACCGGTCGTAAACCATGGTGTATGATCTAAGAGGCGGGGTGTGCAAAAAAGTCAGCAATAAGTAAGGGCTGTTGATAGGGGGCGTTATACCTTGTGCAGGCTCCTTCGAAAATGATTTTCAGTACAAGACGTTGATGGTGATTCATCTGTCGGATGGAGGCAATAAGCCTTGTGCAGGCTTCTTCGGTAGGAGTAGGCTATGTGCCGGTACCGGGATATCTAGTTATAAAACCCGCTATAACAAATTTATCGCGTATACTGCGATTTAAGATCCTAGTCAGGAAGGGCAACCTGTCGTAAAACTATGGTGTATGATCTAAGAGGCGGGGTGTGCAAAAAAGCTAGCATTAAGTAAGGGTTGTTGATGGGGACGTTAAACCTTATGCAGACTCCTTCGAAAATGATTGTGAGTACAAGAGTGTTGAGGGTGATTCATTTGTCGGATGGAGGCGTTAAGCTGTGTGCAGGCTTCTTCGGTAGGAGTAGGCTATGTACCAGCACTGGGTTTTACCCTCTCCCAACGGTAGTATATTACATTCTTAGGCAGTTTCGAGGGTGTGCAAAAAAAAGCCAGTATTAAGTAAGGGCTGTTGATGGCAGGTGTTAAACCTTGTACAGGCTCCTTCAACAGGAGAAGCCTACATGCCGGCGCCGTGCAGGCTCTTTCGATAGGAGTAGGCTATATGCTGGCACTGTGTTTTAACCTCTCCGTACAATCATGATATTTTATGTTAGGAACTTACATAGGCTAAATGCTACACATTCCGTGGCAGAGCCGGGAATCGAACTCGGGCCTCCAGGGGTAGCAGCTAATCACACTAACTACTACACCACAGAGGAGGACTATTTCAGTTTGACAGAACAGAATATTTTACAACCTTAATACGCTTATAATCTAGCAATAAGACGTTCTATGAGTTACAAGTTGCTTATCAGCACACCGTGTCTTCGTTCAAGGTTAGTGCAGCCGGAAGCCGAGTGTACAATTTCAGCCAACACATAAATTCCGCACCTCGCTCTGAATGAGTGCGCCGATACAACTTCAAAGATAGTGTTCTATGTAGTATAACAGAAAATGTAACCCATAACCCGTTCCTAAAGCTTAAAACTGTAAATGTTTGAAGCTCCTGTTTTTACAGCTAGATGTGGTTACTAACGTAGCAGGGCCGGGATTAAAAATATGTTTTAAAGCCGAGTGCCTCCTCCTGACGCAGGAGTTTAAAACGCAAGAATTTGTTTTACGACCGGTTGCCCTTCCTGACGCGAGATTTTAAATCATAAGAATCCGTTTTACAACTGGATACCATCCTAGGATTTTAAATAGCAGTATCTAGCCTCTTACATCATACACTATTGTTTTCGACCGGTTGCCCTTCCTGACGTCAATGAACTGGGATTAAGAATCTGTTTTACAACTTCTAACACGAGAATCGGGGTTTTACAGCTAGATGCACTTCTTATATTTTAAATCGCTGTATCACGAACTATTGTTTTACAGCCGGATGCCCTTCTTGACGCAAAACTAAGATTTTAAATCGCAAGAATTTGTTTTAAGACTAGTTGCCCTTCCTGACGCAAAACTAGCAGTATCTAGCCTCTTACATCATACACTATTGTTTTCGACCGGTTGCCCTTCCTGACGTCAAAGAACTCGGATTAAGAAACTGTTTTACAACTTCTAACACGAGAATCGGGGATTTATAGCTAGATGCTCTTCTTAGATTTTAAATCGCTGTATCACGAACTATTGTTTTACAGCCGGATGCCCTTCCTGACGCAAAACTAAGATTTTAAATCGCAAGAATTTGTTTTAAGACTAGTTGCCCTTCCTGACGCAAAACTGGCAGTATCTAGCCTCTTACATCATACACTATTGTTTTCGACCGGTTGCCCTTCCTGACGTCAAAGAACTCGGATTAAGAATCTGTTTTACAACTTCTAACACGAGAATCGGGGATTTACAGCTAGATGCTCTTCTTAGATTTTAAATCGCTGTATCACAAACTATTGTTTTACAGCCGGATGCCCTTCCTGACGCGAAACTAAGATTTAAATTCGCAAGAATTTGTTTTAAGACTAGTTGCCCTTCCTTACGCAAAACTGGCAGTATCTAGCCTCTTACATCATACACTATTGTTTTCGTCCGGTTGCCCTTCCTGACGTCAAAGAACTCGGATTAAGAATCTGTTTTACAACTTCTAACACGAGAATCGGGGATTTACAGCTAGACGCTCTTCTTAGATTTTAAATCGCTGTATCACGAACTATTGTTTTACAGCCGGATGCCCTTCCTGACGCAAAACTAAGATTTTAAATCGCAAGAATTTGTTTTTAAGACTAGTTGCCCTTCCTGACACAATACTAGAAGTATCTAGCCTCTTACATCATATACTATTGTTTTCGACCGGTTGCCCTTCCTGACGTCAAAGAACTAGGATTAAGAATCTGTTTTAAAACTTCTAACATCAGAATCGGGGATTTACAGCTAGATGCTCTTCTTAGATTTTAAATCGCTGTATCACGAACTATTGTTTTACAGCCGGATGCCCTTCCTGACGCAAAACTAAGATTTTAAATCGCAAGAATTTGTTTTAAGACTAGTTACCCTTCCTGACGCAAAACTGGCAGTATCTAGCCTCTTACATCATACACTATTGTTTTCGACCGGTTGCCCCTCCTGACGTCAAAGAACTCGGATTAATAATCTGTTTTACAACTTGTAACACGAGAATCGGGGATTTACAGCTAGATGCTCTTCTTAGATTTTAAATCGCTGTATCACGAACTATTGTTTTACAGCCGGATGCCCTTCCTGACGCAAAACTAAGATTTTTAAATCGCAAGAATTTGTTTTAAGACTAGTTGCCCTTCCTGACCCAAAACTAGCAGTATCTAGCCTCTTACATCATACACTATTGTTTTCGACCGGTTGCCCTTCCTGACGTCAAAGAACTCGGATTAAGAATCTGTTTTACAACTTCTAACATGAGAATCGGGGATTTACAGCTTAAAGATGGCGGATGACAGCTGTCAGAAAAGCATATAGGTGTGTAAAGCCCGTAGAATTTACCGCCACCACATTTCAAACGTGAGTAGCTAAAGAGGGGGCAGCACGGTGATTAAAGATGGCGGTTGACAGCTGTCAAAAAAAGCATGTTGATTTGTTTCCAAACAGAGCACGTGGAATTTGCCGCCACCACATAGAGGGCAGCACTGTTCTCTCTGGATTAAAGATAGCGGATGACAGCTGTCAAAGGTAAGTAGCTAAAGAGGGCAGCACGGTAATTAAAGATGGCGGTTGACAGCTGTAAAAAAAAAGCATATTGATTTGTTTCCAAACAAGAGCACGTGGAATTTGCCGCCACCACATAGAGGGCAGCACTATTCTCTCTGGATTAAAGATGGCGGATGACAGCTGTCAAAGATACGTAGCTAAAGAGGGCAGCACGGTGATTAAAGATGGCGGTTGACAGCTGTCAAAAAAGCATGTTGATTTGTTTCCAAACAAGAGCACGTGGAATTTGCCGCCACCACATAGAGGGCAGCACTGTTCTTTCTGGATTAAGGATGGCGGATGACAGCTGTCAGAAAAGCATATAGGTTTGTAAAGCACGTGGAATTTACCGCCACCACATTTCAAAGGTAAGTAGCTAAAGAGGGCAGCACGATGCTCAAAGATGGCTGCTATCAAAAAGCATTTTCCAAATTATCCGCCACCACAAAGATGGCAGCACTGTGCTCTATAGATTAAAGATGGCGGATGACAGCTGCACGTGGATTTGTTTATCTCACGCTAGTGAGGTTAAGTTGGTAGCACTAAGGTTTAGGCCCGCCAAGATGGCAGCACTGCCGATGACAGGTGACGAATTTACATCTACTACGATAAAGAGGGCAGCACAGTGCTCTGTAGTTTAAAGATGGCGGATGACAGCTGTCAAAAAGCACGTGGCTTTGTTTACCACACGCTAGTTAGGTTAAGTTGGTACCACTAAGGTTTAGGCCCGTCAAGATGGCAGCAGTGAGGTTAGCGATGCGTTGTTGTCTGTCAAAAAGCACGTGGCTGTCAAAAAACACGTGGCGTTGTTTACCTCGCGCTAGTTAGGTTAAGTTGGCACTACTGAGGTTTAGGCCCGTCAAGATGGCAGTACTGAGGTTAGCGATGCGGTGTTGTCTGTCAAAAAGCACGTGGCTGTCAAAAAACACGTGGCTTTGTTTACCTCGCACTAGTTAGGTTAAGTTGGCACTACTGAGGTTTAGGCCCGTCAAGATGGCAGCAGTGAGGTTAGCGATGCGTTGTTGTCGATGACAGCTGTCAAAAAGCACGTGGCTTTGTTTACAAATTCAAATCTCCCGCCAAAATTCAAATTTCCCGCCAAAAATTCAAATTTCCCGCCAGAATTCAAATTTCCCGCGGGAGGAGGCGCCAGAACCATCCAATTATACTACTACGGATGTCTACGGCCTGGTCATTCCAGCTCTGGAACTTTGGACTGTTAGATCGGCAACGTAGTACTGTTCGTTAAAAGTGAGAAAATCTGCAGTTTTTCATCTGATCGAGTATTTTATATGATAAGGTTGCTTTTAATCGCTACATTCCTACTGACTTTGTTGTAATGACCTATGTTGACTTCTTAGGAGAACCACAAATTCAGTCTTTCTGAAAATCCCGTAGGGAAGCACGCTTACATCAACTAGCAATGATTAAAATGTAGTCCTTGTTGATTCGTACGGTGGCGTACTTTTTGAAAAAAGGTAATGTATATAACGTTTTAAAATATGATTCTGAAAAATGAGTATTTATTTTCAGCGTTAGCGCGAGTTCGCCCGTGTACTGAATGCTGCACGACAACGTACTCCTCGGTACTCCTGTAGATGATGTAAGTGATGATGGTCATATTTCGAGTGGCATTGTATCCTAGGTGGCGTTAGCTGAATCACAGTTAATCACAGCTAAAAATCACTGCTACTTCAAAATAGCAATCACAGTTTGACCTGTGAGTGTAAAATCACTGCTAGTCACATTACTAAATACTGAACACGCTGTTGCAGCCAGTATTGCCAACAGTTTTCTTGGATCCATCTTCAACGTCGCACATATGATGCGAACTTATCAGCAGTGGAATGAACTCGAACTTACTTACTAAGTACACAGTGCAATAAGATATCAATACCATATTAAATTATTATTATTTTGCTACATACACCACCGAGAACAATAACTATTCATAGCCATCTACGTATAAAATGTAAGAGTTGGTAACAAACCCGAATAACATACAACCTGTGATATATTTTCCATATTTATACAGGGCAAAAATTTTAATTCGTCAAGTCAGTTCACCAGAATATCTACCCAAACTGAAGAAAGCTCCTGATTTCAGGAACAAGTAACAAACCTAGGGAACTATTTGGCGCTGCGGAAGCCTTTTCACCGACCAGAAGTCTGACTAACGTCAAAGGGACCGCTAAGGTCTTGAGTTGACTCTCAGTAGGTTTAGGCTATGGCCAGTATACCGGCTTGAACTCCTTTATGTACACCTGCCATGTTGGCGCCGTTATCGTATCCTTGACCACAGTGGCGTATGCTGGTATCAAGACGTGGGCTACCACTAGACTTAGGCTACCCCTTTTCGATAGTTGGTTTAGGGAACATCAAGCCTTAAGCATTTTGAGCTACAGCCAACGGAGTTGTCCGCTGTGTTGTCAAGGCTGCTTCACAAGCTACTGCCCTGGCCTCTGCCACCGTCAATACTCAACACCTGATCAATCGAGTTGGTAGCCTAAGGTTTAGCAAATTGAAGTCCAGCTTTGAGGCTAAATGGATAGAATGCTTGTCTTTGGTCCGACGGCCTCGGTTCAATTTTCGGAATCAACCCCCTTATAGTGTTAATTCCCCTGACTTGGGAACTGGGTGTTTATGACGTCTTCGCCATTCATTTTATCCTTATTAGGTCACCACCAAGGCTATGTAGATGCCATGCACCATTATTATTATTATTATTATTATTATTATTATTATTATTATTAACATCATAATCGTTAAATAACAATGTTGAATTTTACAGCGGTCGTACCCATCGTTCAATGGTTAATTGTCTTCCTCGGAAGATCAGTGGTGGTGTCCGACCCTTGATCACGGGTTCGATTCCAACCAACAAAAGAGAACACTAAACCTAAAAGATTGCGTTTCATTTTAGCAGATCTACCAATAAAAAGAAAACTATACTAATCCTATAACAGCAGCCCTGCAGTGTCTTCCTACAAGGATGTAGAAGTAAACGGGAGTGAAATACCAGCACTCCCTTATCTATATATTTAAGGCAGAAGGATGAGGTGAGGAAGTATATACGATGAGTAACACATGGTGATAGTTAGCAGTGGCGATCTGACGGACCGAAGCCTAGCACAGCTATCCTCCGCCGGTCCCCGCGCCTGTAGGCAGACAGCAGCAAGCCGCGTGAGGCGAGTCGATGGGAAGGGACGAGAGTCTGGCCTGCAATATCAGTCTCCGAAGCCTTGTTCTCAGAAATACGTGCGACGTGTTTCTCATTGCTTTCAAGTTTTGCAAATGGAAAAATGTGTCAGATGCTTACAATATAATGTGCTTTAGAGTTCCATCGCTCGCATTTGAGGTTTGGGCTTCACTGATAGCCTTGGTAGCCCTCAGTATACGCCACTGCTTGACCACGATAGTTTGTCATGTTCAAACCACACTCTTCAATTTCTTTGTTCAGCAATTCAGCGAGAGGTTCTCCAGTGCTTTCTTTGGCAATTCGATAGCCTATAAAGATTTCTTCAACTTTGATCTCCCATCATCATCTTCAGTGACGTAGCGAATCGTTAATGAAACTTGCTCCTTGTGACCTATGTCTGGAGTACAAACAAGGAGAGCGGAAAAATAACTGGCTTCCTTTAGTTTCGTCAAGATACTTTTTGCTTTACTGAGTCAGTTATTAGCTCATTTTGTATTGGCACACTTAATAAATTTAATTGTGTTTCATTGTTATATTTATATGTCTTAAGTGTTCCATTACTGCACTATCAAATTTTCCTAAAAGTTGCACAAGTCCAAGAAAGTTTCCATTATTTTTTTGAGAAAAGTTTGGAAGATGACCCACGAAAAGCCATATCGTGCTCTGCTAGATATAAAGTAATTTCCTCTAAGCGACGCAAAAGACCCTCAGTTTCAAATGCTTCAGGATGTGCTGGTTGATTGATGTGTCTCCTTTAATTATTTTTTCTACTTCAAGCCATGTAACTATATTTTTGAAATGGTCTGGTGACAACTCATGGGATTTTAAACGGTTTGCCTATATTTTTCAGAAGTTAAAACACATTGCTTGACCAAAATATGACTTTGATGAGGGATTGAACAATCTACAACAGAACCAATAGACAGAATCTTATCTTTCTGAATAAATCAACCATCGCTTTGATATTGTTCTCTTTTTTCCAAAAACTGATACCGAAACTGGATTGAAGAGTGCCTATTTTCGTAATTTTTTGGGTAATCATGGTCTTCTTTAGAATATTCAGTCGGCCCTTTCACAATAAACTCATCACGCTGAATGTGCATAATATGCGCTGGCCACGTTGCAGGATGCAAAGTAATCATCGGCATCTGCTTCGATTTGGAAATAAATTCAATGCAATCGATTATTTCAGAAAGCAGCCAAGTGTCAAAAAATGAAATAATGAGTTGAAGGCTGAATATATTACCAAGAGGGTATACGCATATTTTGCCGCTTGCCGGGCTGAGTGGCTCAGACGGTTAAGGCGCTGGTCTTCTAACCCTAACTTGGCAGGTTCGATCCTGGGTCAGTCCGGTGGTATTTGAAGGTGCTCAAATACGGCAGCCCCGTGTTGGTAGATTTACTGGCACGTTAAAGAACTCCTGCGGGACTAAATTCCGGGACCTCAACGTCTCCGAAGACCTTAAAAAGTAGTTAGTGGGACGTAAATCAAATAACATTATTATTATTATTATTATTATTATTATTATTATTATTATTATTATTATTTTGCTGCTGAAACCAGTCAAGAAACGTCCTCCTATAATGGTCAGGTACTACGTTGAATTTCGTATTTAGTTCAGAAACGGGATAAGTGACACCGCTTGGCTAATTTCTGCAGTGAACTGCTGGTATATATTCCGATGTGCCGCACCTAGCCGGTTGGCGCTGCTGCTCTGAATCCAGAATAGCCAGCTGTTCAGCTGTTCTTATTGTCTTTGCTGTGTTTCTGCAATCGCATGTTCGTAGTTTTGTGAACAACTGATTGAAAAAGTGTTTGTTTTGGTTAGTGTAGTGTTTCTATAATCGAAGTGATATGTCTGAAAGTTCAGAAGACGAACCTGCATCTAAAAGGAAACGAGGAGTGGTAGACAAACAAACTCACACATGTAATATTATTCGGAATGCAAGGTTAAAAGGAGGTTATATTTCTTACTCAGGCAAGGATGTACCTGGTCTGAGTCCTACATTATTCCTTGTTATTGTCTGTTTTACTGTAGTACCCATCAATATCAAGAATATACGTGACCTGAATGCACTAAAACCTTACCTGATGGGACATGAACACTTTATGACAGCATTTTACAAAGGCCTACTGCAGAGACAGAATGTGCTGTGGAGTTTGTTTATGAGGATTGATTACCTCCTGACATTAGGAGCAGGCATTGCTGATTTCATTCTTTTAATAATCACATTTGTATAAGCAATGTAGTCTAAACCTATTAAAATGCTTTCTATTTCCACAAATATTGGGTTTATGACAAAATCCTTTCAAAATTCAATAATTATTCCATAAAAATATGTTTGCAACACACTTTTATTTCAGAAACCCGTTAAGTTGAAAAATTTTCGTATTATTTCACACCAAAGTCAATAAGCACAAAATATTTTTCTTTAGATAGAAAGTATTAGGAGATATAATACTTTCAAGCTAAAATATTAAAACCCCTACCATAACATTTTGTCTGATGCTAGCTAGTTTCTTCCATTTTCCCCAAAATGGCAGATTTGGCGCTTGACTGGTTTCTGAAATAATCGATTCAATTTCAGTTTCAGTGTCTGTTGACAGTTCTATCACCCTTTTATTGCCATTATAACTATGACGATCAATGTGGTCACAATAACTTGTAACGGTATCATCTGTAGGGGAAGGTACAGGTACAAATTCAGTGTCTTTGGCCTCTTGGCTGCTACTCTGTGAGGAAGAACTACAGCTAGGTGCAGACATACTGGTCTCAGCCGCAGCAACATTATGTGTTGTATTAGTTAAAAAATGAATCAACATTGGCATTTAATAAAGCCTCTTTAGCCCACCCACGCGCACTGCGGGTGGGGAGAGCTGTTGATGTCGACACGCCGGCGCCGAAGAGTCACGACTCCAGTCCCACCCTCACCACCTGATACAACAGCGGACAGCGTTGCTCAGTATACACAGTTATTACAGTACATTATGCATAGAGAGAATTTGTGCGCACTCACCCAGGCATCGTTTGTATTATTGTTTAAGACAGAGACCAATACAGTCATCTACAGAATTTGACTACAAACTCATAAAATATATTTTTACCCATAGCAGCGCCCCCCACGATCTCGGCGCCCAAGGCGACCGCCTCGGTCGCCAACACCCCCCCCCCCGCGACGGCCCTGACAACAGTTATCTTGTCTGCACTTGTCATATCTAACTTACATTTCTCAATGATTGTATCAATATCCATGAGGGGTTGTAGTGGAACTTGTTTGGAGTTCTTTGGATCCCCATTCTCTGGTGGTGTGAAATCAGGTACTGTGTCAACTGTGTGTGTGTTGTTATTGTCCGCTGGTGTAAGTTGGGCTGCTGATAACGGAACTCGTTTGGTCGGGAGTCTGCCACTCGCTAATGTTGCCCAGGTCGGGGCATCGACCTCGGCCGGCGTTTGTACTGGATGTTTTCTTTTGGGGCATTTTCCTCGCAGATGACCTGTTTCACTGCATATCAAACATGTTATGGGATGGCTTCCTTAGATGATTAAAGCTCGGAAACCACCGATATCAGTACAGGAAGGGTTATACTTGTTTTAACATGATTTTAACTGCTCGGACATCATAATTTACTTGAGCCCCAGGTCTTATCATTAATGAAAAGCACTGTACCGAATTTACCTATCCGATCGGAAATAAGTCTATGTGGCACTTCTATCTGTAAGTTGAAAATTCTAACCAATTTGGCGCCTTGGCCGGGAGAGTCTATAGTCACTGTACGTTGGAAACCATTACTATGAATAAAGGTGTGCTCACCTGAATAATCTTGGAGTAATCGGTCCGATATTTCAGAATTCTTGCATTTAACAAAGATTTGTCTTGATACGCCGTTGAGCTGTAGCATTTCGATCTCGTTTTCCTCAAGTTTCAGGTTGTCGAATATCCATTCGTGAACTTCATACGGTAAAGGTCGGAGAATATTGCGACCAATTAAACTAATCACAATTGTGCTTTTCGTTTGATTACTGTCATGTTGATTTGTCTATTTATCGTTGCCAATATGTACAAACACCTTGTCTGGAATTAGTAATAAAGTCAGTGTTTGAAAAATTCCGAACACGACCAATACAACGGGACTCGTAACTGCCTCATCACGCTATTACTAGCACGTCCAACGCGCTCGTAAGCACAGCAAGAACTAAAATTAGAAGCTGAAATGATTGACAAGATAAATCTTTGGAAGCCAGTATAGGCATTTCCCGTGTAAAAGCACAGATTCTAATGTTGACATTTAGAGATCCTAGTATATTCAATGTGTTAGAATTAGCAGCTTGGTAAGTTAAAAATTCCGATTTCAGGGAAGGAAAGTTACAAAGAGTTTTCATGGAATTACACCAATTCTCGCTCATCAATGTGATGCTACTTCCTGAATCTACCAATGCACATACAGGTTCATTATTTACTTCTAAGCATATGTAAGGTATCTTGCAAGGGGATAGTGTAAATGCCATAAGACTGCGAAATATTAACATCATCAATAGCAGAAGGTTCATACTGAGACTTAACATCAGACCTAGGTGAATATTCCGTGAATATGCAATGACAATAAACAGAATTTGAAGTACCCCTTTGGGAATTATCACAACAATTTTCGTTTAGTCATCTTTGATTACTAGTGCCAGGACGTCTAGGTACAAAATAAAAAGAATTAAGTGTGCACTGCCAGGAAAAATGCCTATTTGATCCACAGTGCTACCGGTGGATGAAATTTTACCCGTAATGGGTTTTGAATTGCTTAAGGGTCCATTCTTAGGACCATTCCCCTTGAAATGTTCAGGAGAACCACAACGACAACTAAAACACACACGAGAACTACATGGCTTTGTAGAAAGGTAAGAGGCGGCTTTAGTAACCTGAGGAGAACGTGGACACAACACGTAGCTTGTCGGCATACCTTCGGCAGAATCAGTGATAGCTTCCAATTGAGCAAATATTGCTGGTCATGGTATGAGTAAGATATGACCGATAGTTAAGAGCAAGACCCTCAACGATGCTGGCTACTATTTGAGATTCAGAATAACTAAGCATAAAGATCCTAGCGTAGAATTTGATATCCTGAAATTACACCGACAAAGATTCATTCAAATGTTGAACTCTAATATAGTGTTTCTGCATTAACGAAGACAAGGCACTTGAAGGAATCGATAAATCACGTACATGCGCAGGAATATGATCAACGGTCCATAACCAAGAAATGGCTCTAATTATATGCTCAGAAAGAGCTCCAGACACATTTGGATATAAGATTTGTAAAATGTGATCATTGCTCAGGTTATAACAATAGCCTGATATTTAAATTCCATTAAAAAGCGACGGAAGGAAATGACTTCCTAAATAGAATAGGGAGTAAACTTAGACACTCCTTTAAACTTAGTTGTCAAAGGTTGTGGTAAATTGGAGAAGATCTGGGAATTGGTAGCGGCAGAAGATGCATGGGAAGGATTGGAGTAGACCTGAGAAAGAATTACAGCTGCATTATCACCATGATTTGAGTATACTTGAGAAAAGCATGGAGTACTGAAGGTGAGGTTAGGACTAGCATTAGGGTGTAATGCAATAGGTGCAGAAACTCCCATCTGCGAAAAGTTTTCACAAACCATAGGCGAATTAACTAACTTGGTAGGGGTTGTACAACCTAAAAGAACACTTGGGTACAGAAGGTACTTGGATAGGACGAGGATAGTTGTGCACTTTGGAATGAGAAACTGTCTTGTAATTTTTTGATGATAATAATAAATAAAATCATGAATAAAAATATATAAATAAAATTACTCAAGAACTTAATAAAATTAATAAGCATAATTAACCGAAATGTCCGTAGTATGGGCGCCAGAGTTCACCAGAATGGATCCCTCGAATTTAGATAAGAGCATGATAAACTGTATATCCCAGGGCGTGTACATAATGCTGCGTACTGGTACATCTGCTGCAGGCCTTACCTAACTTCCTGAAAACGACTAATTAGATAGGAACTGCACCTAGGTTCATCAATAACACTGATTATAAAATAGCTAACTATATTCTTAACAAATTCCGTGCATGAGCACCTCATCAACATACAACATTATACATATAATACACACATAAAATATTGCTGGAAGACTCCATATTTACAACAACAACAATAATGAAAATCGTGGGAAAACGAAAGCGAGAACTAAGCTACCATTTGTAGATAGTCCGATGAAAAATGTACATGTATGAAGATAAACACCCTTCACTGTCTCTATATCAATTCGACTTACCGATTCTCATAATCGGCAGTTATCACATCACACAGAGTCTGTCCATCGCTCCCCATAAATTATGAAAAGTCTGAGATAGCTTTCAAAAACATATAATGCTAGGCCGCCACAAGTGCTACAATACTTAATGCGCAAGCACTCTCCACAATAAGCCACTTTCCACGAACATAACAAGACTACGCTTCACGAATGTTTGAAGTCCAGTCCATTGCAGCCGTGTCACTCCAGTACCGTGTATCAGCACTACTTCCTTCTCGTACAGTGCGTCAGTTGTAGTTCTCTTATACAGTGTCACTGGTTGTAGTTATCTTCCTTCTCGTTGCTTAACAATGTCCTCGGTTGCCGCCGTATGATCAACCTTTATAGACATCAACATCCCCTCCTCTCAGATGATACGTCTGGATTGGTGCTTGCCAGCCAATTAAGTGTGATCTCTAGTCAAGACCAAGCCCTGAACTTCTCCTTGCTTCCAAGAGACAAACAAACTCTGGGGTTTATTACATGAGTCAACGAACTTCCCTAATACAACAACAAGCTCATCTCATCAGGCTGGGATATATACATGACTCATGGAATATCCCGACACAAGTACATCACAACAAACACTGGGGTAGCCACATGACTCAACCAAATTACCAGAGTTATTAAAGAAATATTTTCCCACTCGTGCAAAACAAATTACTCATACCTACATATGTGGATATCTTCCAGCTTACCAATATAAATGGCGAAATATACAAATGAAATACTGATAATAATAATAATAAAAATAATAATAATAAATCAAATACTGACAATAATATCTCTAACTTCTACATATAATTCGGGGGTGTGATATATGTTCTATCACAGTCTGTGCAGCAAAGGATGGCTGACACTGAGAAACGATATATTTACAAATAGTTGGTGCCACTGTAATATTGGCTGGCATGCTAACATGTACAGAAAACACATTAAATGCGTAAGATTTAGTTACAGAACCACTAGAAAAAAAGAGTAGGAGAAACTTGGGAAATGTTACCCACATTAGAATCGTACACTCGAGTAGTGATTAAATTATAGGACATCTTAATGCATGATTAGAAGAAATAGCAATATTACCTACTTGTGAAAGTCTAGGACGACATTCCTGAATAACATAATTAGCACTGGTAACCATAGTACATGCTTGAGAAAAGGTAGGCAAACAGGATGCGCACCGTAGTGAAACGCTAGAAGTGACAGGTTCAGAAGCTGTAGAAATGGATATTGTACGCGGAATTTTTAGTGATATATTTTTGTACTCGTTTGAGGAGTAAGAAGGGAGCACTGTCGTTTCCGGTAGTACTGCCAACTGAATGGAAATGAAATCTGAATGGAATCGATAATATGATCGATCGATATGAATTTTCTAAACCTTTATAATCTTACGCCAACAACACGAGGAGGTGTGGACAGGACGGCTGCGATCATGCGACATGCCTTCAGCTGCGTAGAGGGGCGTGTCTTAGAACCACGTGATCAAGTATGTTTCCAATGTGACGAAGGTTCATGTTTTCCGTCCTGTCCTACCGCCTCGATGTGTCTTTTGAAAGCCATTGTTGCATTGTGATTCTTTACGATCACGATTTTAGATAACTGCTTTTCGTTGTCATTACTGAGTGCAAAAGTAGTTCACGGTCAAGGGTTGTGTGTCTTGAAAGCTATTTTGCAGTGTGATTCTTTTCAAATTTTAGATAACTGTTTTTCATTGTGATAATGGAAAGAACATATGAGTATTGCGACAAACAGTTCACAGTAAGAAAGAATTTATTTGCTCATCTGCGAATCATGCATAAAGTAGAACCTAATGTTTCAGATGAAAAGAAATTGAGTTGTTCATTGTGCGATTCGTAACACAAAACATACGAAGGATTACGAGACCATTGTGTTGAAATACATAATAAAAACATTTTCAAGGAAACAAAATTATTCAGTTCCTTAGCCGGTAAGTATACAGTACAATAACAGAATAATTAGAAAGCCTGTTTTTCCATATTTTCTTAAACAAGCGTACTAATGTTTTCCCCATATTTTCTTAAACAAGCGCACTAATGTAGGCTACTTTTTTCCGACAGATCTACTTTCATGGAAGGATGCGAAAGAAAAGGAAATGCAATGCTCTTATGAGAAAATGACGGGTATAAAACAATCAAATTAAAATAAAAGGTCATATTTCATTTGCCACCGTTCAGGTTCAAGTAAAGAAATGCCTAATTCAAGAAAAGCACAGAGAAGCCAGGGTCTAGTGAAAATGGGTTCATGCTGTCCTTGAACACTTGAACTGAGAGAACATACTGATAGCGAATTATTTGAAGCCACATTATTCACACCACACATTGGTCATGAATGTTCACTAACATACTTAAAACCTTCCAAGGCAGAAAGAGCTGAAATAGCATGTAAGTTGTTTTTTTATATATAGGGGAAGCATGCTGCATATTACTATTGATGATTGTGAAATTAGTATTAATATTATTTCTATAATTTCGGGTAAAATTCAATAGGGCATATCTTTCAATAGAATCTTGGATGATGTAAGAGGCAGCATAAACATGGAACAGTCCGTGGAAAGAATCCATCTCCTTAGTCGACAAGATCTTAGGAATATTGAGAAAGAATTTTTGTTAAAAAGTGAATCTCAATTGCATAAAAATGATACTGTAAGTGTAGATCTGTGGGTTCAGCAGATGTCCAAGTTCCACTGAATGTTCTCCTGTTTTATTCTATAAACCACAAGGTATGGTGAGTGAGTCTGAATTGTTCAAAGATGATGATTTTGTTCTGATAATAATGACATCTGCTCAAGAATCACTACTGAAGCATTTTGGTAACAAGAAGATTTGTATTGATTCCACTCACGGTACCAATCAGTATGATTTTCAGTTAACATCACTTTTGGTTGTTGATGAATATGGTGAAGGAATACCAGTGGCATTTTTGCTTTCAAATCGTGTTGATACTAATACTCTTACACATTTCTTTAATGTGCTAAAAAGTAAGGTAGGGTGAATAACATGTGAAGTGTTTATGTCAGATGATGCTCCTAAGTTTTACAGTGCTTGGACTAATGTAATGGAACGTCCTGAACACCGCCTGCTGTGCATTTGGCATGTCGATAGGAACTGGCATAAGCAGCTCAAAAAGGTACAAGGGGATCAAACTCTGAAAGTTCTTGTATATAAAAGTATAAGAATGGTAATGGAGACAACTGATGAAGATGAATTTTGTAAGGTATTGGATTCTTTGTTAAATGAGTCGCTTTCTACAGAAAACACCAAATTGTTTGGGGAATATTTCCAAGAATATTATGCTGGAAGGCCAAAGTGTTGGGCATACTGTTATCGTAGAGGACTAGGGATTAATACGAACATGTATCTTGAATCCATGCATAAATCATTGAAATATGTTTATTTGGAAGGAAAAAAAGCAAAACGAGTGGACAAATGTATTGGTGCATTGATGAAATTAGTGCGAGATAAGTTATTTGACCGTTTGAGGAAGAAAAGAAGAGGTAAGCATACCTATAGATTAAAAGAAATTAATGATAGACATAGAAGGGGTATGTTGATTACACAAGATAACATTGTGGCAAAGGATGAATATATATGGGATGTGAAGCCGGAGAGGAGTAACTAGTATTACACTGTAAAGTTGTTGACAAATGTATGTAGTGAAGGTTGTAAACTTGTACGCAAAGACTGTAGAGTATGTGTTCAATCAATCAATCAATCAATCAATCAATCAATCAATCAATCAATCAATCAATCAATCAATCAATCAATCAATCAATCAATCAATCAATCAATCAATCAATCAATCAATCAATCAATCAATCAATCAATCAATCAATCAATCAATCAATCAATCAATCAATCAATCAATCAATCAATCAATCAATCAATCAATCAATCAATCAATCAATCAATCAATCAATCAATCAATCAATCAATCAATCAATCAATCAATCAATCAATCAATCAATCAATCAATCAATCAATCAATCAATCAATCAATCAATCAATCAATCAATCAATCAATCAATCAATCAATCAATCAATCAATCAATCAATCAATCAATCAATCAATCAATCAATCAATCAATCAATCAATCAATCAATCAATCAATCAATCAATCAATCAATCAATCAATCAATCAATCAATCAATCAATCAATCAATCAATCAATCAATCAATCAATCAATCAATCAATCAATCAATCAATCAATCAATCAATCAATCAATCAATCAATCAATCAATCAATCAATCAATCAATCAATCAATCAATCAATCAATCAATCAATCAATCAATCAATCAATCAATCAATCAATCAATCAATCAATCAATCAATCAATCAATCAATCAATCAATCAATCAATCAATCAATCAATCAATCAATCAATCAATCAATCAATCAATCAATCAATCAATCAATCAATCAATCAATCAATCAATCAATCAATCAATCAATCAATCAATCAATCAATCAATCAATCAATCAATCAATCAATCAATCAATCAATCAATCAATCAATCAATCAATCAATCAATCAATCAATCAATCAATCAATCAATCAATCAATCAATCAATCAATCAATCAATCAATCAATCAATCAATCAATCAATCAATCAATCAATCAATCAATCAATCAATCAATCAATCAATCAATCAATCAATCAATCAATCAATCAATCAATCAATCAATCAATCAATCAATCAATCAATCAATCAATCAATCAATCAATCAATCAATCAATCAATCAATCAATCAATCAATCAATCAATCAATCAATCAATCAATCAATCAATCAATCAATCAATCAATCAATCAATCAATCAATCAATCAATCAATCAATCAATCAATCAATCAATCAATCAATCAATCAATCAATCAATCAATCAATCAATCAATCAATCAATCAATCAATCAATCAATCAATCAATCAATCAATCAATCAATCAATCAATCAATCAATCAATCAATCAATCAATCAATCAATCAATCAATCAATCAATCAATCAATCAATCAATCAATCAATCAATCAATCAATCAATCAATCAATCAATCAATCAATCAATCAATCAATCAATCAATCAATCAATCAATCAATCAATCAATCAATCAATCAATCAATCAATCAATCAATCAATCAATCAATCAATCAATCAATCAATCAATCAATCAATCAATCAATCAATCAATCAATCAATCAATCAATCAATCAATCAATCAATCAATCAATCAATCAATCAATCAATCAATCAATCAATCAATCAATCAATCAATCAATCAATCAATCAATCAATCAATCAATCAATCAATCAATCAATCAATCAATCAATCAATCAATCAATCAATCAATCAATCAATCAATCAATCAATCAATCAATCAATCAATCAATCAATCAATCAATCAATCA
The DNA here is from genome assembly GCF_040414725.1 of Anabrus simplex. Lineage (NCBI taxonomy): Eukaryota > Metazoa > Arthropoda > Insecta > Orthoptera > Tettigoniidae > Anabrus > Anabrus simplex. Next base: position 981,630,965 of record NC_090266.1, read on the forward strand.
ATCAATCAATCAATCAATCAATCAATCAATCAATCAATCAATCAATCAATCAATCAATCAATCAATCAATCAATCAATCAATCAATCAATCAATCAATCAATCAATCAATCAATCAATCAATCAATCAATCAATCAATCAATCAATCAATCAATCAATCAATCAATCAATCAATCAATCAATCAATCAATCAATCAATCAATCAATCAATCAATCAATCAATCAATCAATCAATCAATCAATCAATCAATCAATCAATCAATCAATCAATCAATCAATCAATCAATCAATCAATCAATCAATCAATCAATCAATCAATCAATCAATCAATCAATCAATCAATCAATCAATCAATCAATCAATCAATCAATCAATCAATCAATCAATCCTGATCTGCATTTAGGGCAGTCGCCCAGGTGGCAGATTCCCTATCTGTTGCTTTCCTAGCCTTTTCCTAAATGATTTCAAAGAAATTAGAAATTTATTGAACATCACCCTTGGTAAGTTATTCTAATCGCTAACTCCCCTTCCTATAAATGAATATTTGCCCCAGTTTGTCCTCTTGAATTCCAACTTTATCTTCATATTGTGATCTTTCCCACTTTTATGAACGCCATTCAAACTTATTCGTCTACTAATGTAATTCCACGCCATCTCTCCGCTGACAGCTCGGAACATACCACTTAGTCGAGCAGCTCTTCTTCTTTCTCTCAACTCTTCCCAACCCAAACATTGCAACATTTTTGTAACGCTATTCTTTTGTCGGAAATCACCCAGAACACATCGAGCTGCTTTTCTTTGGATTTTTTACAGTTCTTGAATCAGGTAATCCTGGTGAGCGTCCCATACACTGGAACCATACTCTAGTTGGGGTCTTACCAGAGACTTATATGCACCCTCCTTTACATCGTTACTACAAACCCTAAACACCCTCATAACCATGTGCAGAGATCGGTACCCTTTATTTACAATCCCATTTATGTGATTATCCCAGTGAAGATCTTTCCTTATATTAAAACCTAGATACTTACAATGATCCCCAAAAGGAACTTTCACCCCATCAACGCAGTAATTAAAACTGAGAGGACTTTTCCTATTTGTGAAACTCACAACCTGACTTTTAGCCCCGTTTATCAACATACCATTGCCTGCTGTCGATCTCACAACATTTTCGAGGTCACGTTGCAGTTGCTCACAATCTTGTAACTTATTTATCACTCTATAGAGAATAACATCATCCGCAAAAAGCCTTATCTCCGATTCCACTCCTTTACTCATATCTTTATATATATAAGAAAACATAAAGGTCCGATAATACTGCCTTGAGGAATTCCCCTCTTAATTATTACAGGGTCAGATAAAGCTTCACCTACTCTAATTCTCTGAGATCTATTTTCTATAAATATAGCAACCCATTTAGTCACTCTTTTGTCTAGTCCAATTGCACTCATTTTTGCCAGTAGTCTCCCATGATCCACCCTATCAAATGCTTTAGACAGGTCAATCGCGATACAGTCCATTTGACCTCCTGAATCCAAGATATCTGCTATATCTCGCTGGAATCCTACAAGTTGAGCTTCAGTGGAATAACCTTTCCTAAAACCGAATTGCCTTCTATCGAACCAGTTATTAATTTCACAAGCATGTCTAATATAATCAGAAAGAATGCCTTCCCAAAGCTTACATACAATGCATGTCAAACTTACTGGCCTGTAATTTTCAGCTTTATGTCTATCACCCTTTCCTTTATACACAGGGGCTACTATAGCAACTCTCCATTCATTTGGTATAGCTCCTCCGACAAAAACAATAATCAAATAAGTACTTCAGATATGGTACTATATCCCAACCCATTGTCTTTAGTATATCCCCAGAAATCTGATCAATTCCAGCCGCTTTTCTAGTTTTCAACTTTTGTATCTTATTGTAAATGTCATTGTTATCATATGTAAATTTTATTACTTCTTTGGCCTTAGTCTCTTCCTCTATCTCGACATTTTCCTTGTAACCAACAATCTTTGCATACTGCTGACTGAATACTTCTGCCTTTTGAAGATCCTCGCATACACACTCCCCTTGTTCATTAATTATTCCTGGAATATCCTTCTTGGAACCTGTTTCTGCCTTAAAATACCTATACATACCCTTCCATTTTTCACTAAAATTCGTATGACTGCCAATTATGCTTGCCATCATGTTATCCTTAGCTGCCTTCTTTGCTAGATTGAATTTTCTAGTAAGTTCCTTCAATTTCTCCTTACTTCCACAACCATTTCTAACTCTATTTCTTTCCAGTCTGCACCTCCTTCTTAGTCTCTTTATTTCTCTATTATAATAAGGTGGGTCTTTACCATTCCTTACCACCCTTAATAGTACAAACCTGTTTTCGCATTCCTCAACAATTTCTTTAAACCCATCCCAGAGTCTGTTTACATTCTTATTTACCGTTTTCCACAGATCGTATTTACTTTTTAGAAACTGCTTCATGCCTGCTTTATCAGCCATATGGTACTGCCTAACAGTCCTACTTTTAAGACCTTCCTTTCTATCACATTTATTTTTAACTACCACAAAAACAGCTTCATGATCACTAATACCATCTATTACTTCAGTTTCCCTATAGAGCTCATCTGGTTTTATCAGCACGACGTCCAGGATATTTTTCCCTCTGGTTGGTTCCATCACTTTCTGAATCAGCTGTCCTTCCCATATTAACTTATTACACAGTGCCACGGCGGACATTGGAGTACTACAGATTGGCGAGGGAGCAATGAGTGATATATAAGTGAAATAGAAGAAGGATCGAGTGAAGACGTAATGTTTAGTTGATTAGTGAGATGCAGTTAAGTGTTCTGGATATGAGGAGGTGGTAGTAAGTGGTAAAGTTTGGGTTAAGTGGAGTAGGAAGCGAAATTTTGGTTGCACGTGAATCTGGGCTAATAGTGAGGTTAAGTAATGTAAGTTTGCATACCGTCTAGTTGAACAAAGAGCCTGCCAAGGTCAATCATCCCACGACCGTGATACCAGTAAATGTCTTGCCGCACAGATTGCAGCGGTGGTTTTTCTCGCCAGTATGAACGACTGAGTGCCAATATTGCATAGGTGTCTTCCCTTACCAAAGTGAGTCAGTGCATGCAATCTTGGTTAGTACACGCTAACACTTAGTGCAACCGCAGTGTCTATCCTCTGGGTGAACCAAGTTGTGTGGGGTCTCGTGTGGTCCTGTATAAGAGATAGAAAGGAGTTTTCAAGCTCAAGACTAAGTGAGTATTTGACAAGGTAAGGTGTGAGCAGCATATCATGATCGGCATAGAGCAATATCGTGCGGCGATAGGTGGCTGGATGGGCAGGCAGAAGAAGGCGTCAAAGCAAGCGGCGAATAATGGAGAACTGGGGATGATTGGTGAAGTCATTTTGGTAGCATCGGTAATAACGGTGCTACTAATTATAGGAGGTGTAGAGATGAATCCCGGTCCTGACATGAGCTGGGAGGACTGGGAGAGAATTAAGGGAATGATAAGTGAAACGATAAAAACAAGCACTGGAGAGATATTGGTAAATGAACTCAAAAAGGAACAAGCCAAGGGTTTCGAAGACATGAAGTCCTGGTTCAAGGATCAGTGGGGAGCCACAGAAAAAAGAATAGAAGAGAATGAGAGAGCAACGAGAGTGCTAAAAGAGCAGGTAAAAGATCTGGAAAAGGAAGTGACGTTTTTGAAGAACGAGCTCGGCATCGTTAACCAACAAAGGATGAAGAAATGCATATATATCTATGGGCTACAGGAAGAACGAAATGAAGATAGAGTTAAGCTTATATATAAAGTGGTGGACCTTGTACAAAATAAGCTGAAACTTAACTTCAGTGAAGTGGATATGGACGATATCGAAAGAGTAGGAAAAGTGAAAGGTAGGAGACCAGTGAAAGTGAAGATGATGTCAACCATAATGGCGGACATAGTGTTAAGAAACGCAAAGAACCTACAAGGCGAAAGGATCTGGATAAACAAAGACTTGGGAAAAGAAGGGAGTGAGAATATAAAAATCCTACGGAAACATTTAGGCAGAGCTAAACATCAAGGCCTTAAAGCATTTATCAAGGATCAAAGGCTAGTGGTAACAAATGGTGTATGGTGGCGTGTTTGGTCTGTAACAAAATTAAAAAGGATGGAGGAAGGGCTGAAACAGGAAGAGGAACGTTCGAAACGGCCAAGAGAGAGTCGGGAGTACGCTCAAGATGAGGGAGGAAATGTGGTAACCATGGCTGAAGCAACGAGGCAAGAAATCAGTACAGTGCAAGATAGTGTGAGTGAAAGATCAATTGTGCAGGCTCAAGAAGTGTTAGCAGACAGGGTTCCGAAAGGAAAAGAGGGTGCTCTGATTACCGATCTGGGGGGGAATAAGAAAGAGGGAGACCTTACGACCAGGGGAAGAAGCAGGAGCCTGAAAGACCTATGGGGGAAAAGAAATAAAGGTGTAGAAGATAAAGAGAAGAAGGATGACAATAAACCGTCGAGGAATGATGGAAGGGAGGTAGAAGCTGAGAGTGAGAGGGTGACGAGAAGTAAGATTAAAGATGGCGGTCTGGAAGGTAGGGAGAAAAAGCTGTAACTAGGCTGGAAAATAGGATTTGTTAATATTGAAGGTGTACTGAGAAAGATAGACAATGTAAAAGTAAAAACATTAATAGAAAGCTTTGATATTATAGCGCTTTTAGAAACATGGCTAGAAGTAGGCAGGGAGATAACTTGGGGAGGATTCACGGTAAGGCACAAGTCAAGGAAGAGATTAAGCAAAATGGGCCGCGTGCCAGGAGGAATAGTAGTATTAGTCAAAGAAGAGCTGAACGAATGTATAGAGCATATCGAGAGTGAAATTGAAGGGGTCATGTGGATAAGATTTAATATGGGGAGAGAGGCAGGGAGAGAGAAACATGTGTGCTTGGCTTTTGCCTACTGTCACCCCAGGGAATCTCCATATGCAAATGATAAGTTCTTTGAAGAATTATTATTAGAAATTGGTATCATTAGAGGGAGGTATGAGGAGGACGGTATATTATTACTTGGAGACTGGAATGCCAGAATAGGCGAGCGAAGTCCAAGGTATAGTAAAGAAGAAGAATTGATAGTTGGAGCAGGAAGAAGTAGTAATGATAAGGTAATCAATAACTATGGTAGAAAACTCTTAGAATTATGTGAAGTCGGGAGTTTCTGCATATTAACTTATTTGCCATTTGTTGGTCATGCTTCCTGTCGTTCGCATTTCCTTCCCAATTGACATCTGGCAAATTCAGATCTCCCGCTACAATTACATTTCTTTCCATGTCGTTTCCCACATAGCTGACTATCCTATCAAATAATTCCGAATCCGCGTCAGTGCTACCCTTTCCCGACCTGTACGCTCCAAATATATCAAGTTGCCTATTATCTTTAGAAATGAGCCTTACACCTAGAATTTCATGTGTCTCATCTTTAACTTTTTCGTAGCTTACAAATTCTTCTTTCACCAGAATGAACACTCCCCCTCCGACCCTTCCTATCCTATCTCTATGATACACACTCCAGTGCCGGGAGAAAATTTCTGCATCCATTATATCATTTCTCAGCCATGATTCAACTCCTATTACAATATCTGGTAAATATATATCTATTAAATTACTTAATTCTATTCCTTTCCTTACAGTACTTCTACAGTTCAACACTAACAATTTTATGTCATCCCTACTTGATTTCCAGTTCCCTGTTCCCTTATCACCGCTCCCTAGGCCATCCCGTTTCCCTGAATGTACCTTCCTATTACCCTTCCAAACAAATTTCCTAACTTATACGTACCACTGCGGTTTAAATGAAGGCCATCTGAGCGCAGATCCCTATCTCCTACCCACATGTGAGTGCAGTGATAATTACATAAGATGTAATTTGTGTAAACATATACATAGCGTTTGCAGCATGTTGGGTGCTGTAAGATACACACCTAAGGGTTTGAAAACTACAATTGTAAGCCGAAATGAAACTGAACAACATGATCACAAGCCAATTGCACTACACAATAGTCAAATGCATGACTCCAACGACTGGATTAAATCAAATTTGAACCATTTACTAGCATATGTATCAAATACCAAACTTGATGCTGAACATGCACTGAAATTAGAAAGAGCTCTAGATGTAGCAATTGGTTTGTGTCAGTCTGCTACACCAGTATCAAACAGGGAACCATCAAATAAAACTATAAATAGGCAAATTCGCTTTGAAGGCACTAAAAAGAGACTGAAACGTTACCATGAAAGTGCTGTAAGTAAACCCAGTCTAGTGGAAAAGCAGGCCATCAAGAATCTTCTTAGTGGGCCTGATGATGACTCAGATCATATGTACTGCAAAAGACAAAAAATCTTTGAATGAATATTATTAAGTGCTGTACTTATAGCTTACATTGACATTTTTCTGTACTGTGTGATGATATAAATTGTTGTTAATTACTGTACGTATAGCATCCTTTGACGGTTTTCTGTACAGTGCGCTGATTTCAAATGATGTGTTGTAACCTATGGCTTTAAGTAATAATGTAGGTACAGATCTATTAGGGAACAGATTCTTGTTTCATCTTGTTTCTGGCTGTCCAGTATAGGGCTGGTAAGTTGCCTTGTTTTTGTTGGTTCGGGTCCATCCAGTAATTTTGCAGATGGCACACTTTTCCATCTGGTATATTTTGATTGTAGCTAGATGTGCAGCTAAGCAATAATGTCCTGTTTCTAATCTGAAGATCACCACTGCTTCTTTTGTACCATAGGTCATTTTTTCATTTCTTCATTGTAGTAAGTTGGGTAGGTAGTTCCTTTCTTCCATTTTTCAAGGTATTTTTTTGTGATTATCTACCAAACACATCAGAGACAAAGCAGCCTCAGCAGTCGCAGCAAAGAATTACATCAAAGTTCTTCGTCAATTATCTATAGAGACAGCAATAGCTTTATTCCATATCAAAATCTCCCCTGTCATGACATATGCATTAGGGATTTTCTGGGAGTACCTAACAAAGGACAACCTAGCTGTACTAGATGTGAAGGCCACGTATTTCAAGAAAGCTCTCTGCCTGGCAAAGAACGCTCCTTCGAGGTTAACCTATGAGCTGACGAAACAACACTTCTGCATAGAAGATCTACGATTAAGATTATCATTGCCTTCCACGACACAATACCAAGCCTTATTTCAAGAGCTACATGATAAAAAAAGCCAATATTTGGATATATTTCTACCGAACAGACGCCATGCTGACGTCAGAATGGAAGAATTCTGGCTATGACCTGCGACACACCATGACATGCTTTGCGCTACCTGGATTTCACTACAAATGTGTGATAGAAATTATTTCCATGAACCAGATGGAAAGTGTATTTGTGAACTGTGTGGAAAAATTAGCCAAGGGTATCACGCACAACTGTGCTCCAAAAGAACAGTACCTCTACTTGAACTATGCAATTAAGGCAATTTACCTTTCCTATATGCACGTTGTGTGCTATCCTCATATAATAATTTGTGATTACCTTTTTCACTGAGTTACCTGCCAGAGGATTTGTTCTCATGTAGTTACTAGTGCCCCCTTTTTTGTTAGTTAATCTGCCAGTTCTTTGCCTTCTACTCGTACATGTGCAGGGATCCATTGTAAAATGATGTTTCTCTTTTAAATTTTTTTAATTTTGTTGGTAGATGTTTAATATCATGCATTCTTGATGAATGGGGTTTGATAAGATACAGCTTGTATGACAACTAGCGAATCTGTGAGTAGGACTGCTGTATCAAATGAATTGTCTCTGTAAATCAGATTTGTAGGGCAAGATGAATGGCATGAGCCGTCTCTGAAGACTCTTAACCACTGATCTTCAGGATGTTCATCGTTTAGCATACGAAGTGCTGAGCTTCTCAGCATTACTGACATACCATCTCTCTTTTTGAGATTATCAGGGAGAGGTAGGTTGGTTTGTATTCAGGTGTAGTCCAATGGATTATTGGTTCAGGGATGGTTTCAATTTCAAATGGTACCGTATACTTAGTGCTTTTAAAACATTTCTACTAGCAGTTATAGGTGTTTCTTGGTTTTTTTAATCATTCATTGTGTCTTATTCTGGGTATCCAGTTTGCTTTTCATGATGCTTCCATTTTAACTAAGTTTATTGCACTTTTTTATTTATTTTGTATTACTCTTTGTATTGGTGGGTTATTTGTATATAGCACAGTGCTGTGATTGGTGTTGTTTTAACTGCTCCTGATGTTAATCTTAAGGGATTTGATTGTATTCTTTCAAATTGTTGTAAACATGTTTTATTTCCTGTGACTATTACCTCCATTACATATTTAATTATAGGTTTCACATATGTATTATAGGTGATGTTGAGTGTGATTTGTGTACATCCCTATAGTGCCTGCTAGTCTCATCAGGTTAATGGCTTTATAGAAGACCCCAAAGTTTTGTTAACCAAGTCTCTCCTGTCTTGAAAGGGGAACCTAAGTTCTGGGAAGCGATGAAATGAATAAAGTGATTGATACCTTGGTGTTTAATGTTCTACGTACAGCCTACATTGACATTTTTCCAGTGGCGAAGCGTGCTAGTATCCACTCTTACCACTGGTAACAGTTTGAAAATATAAGAATGTAGTACTCTTTAATATTAATATATTTATTTCTTTGCCAGAACGTGTTGGGACACGTCCTTGCATTGGTTAGCTTTCGTTTTGAATTCGGCGGTTCGTGAATCTCATAAGTTTACTCGAGCTTCCTTGATGTTTAAGTTTGTACCCAACACGCTGCTCTGTAACCTTTGGTCTCTTAGTGGTATTCTGCCTGAGACAATAGATCCAGATAATATTAGAGATCTTTGGAAGAAGGCTAAGGCCAACCTTAAAATTTCTCATGAAAAGGTTAGGGAAAGATATGATCGTGGACGGAGGCCCACCAATTTAAAGGTAGGAGACCAAGTTATGGTCAAAAACTTGGATCCCGCGGGCAAGCTTGCCCCCAGATTTCATGGGCCGTGCACCGTTTTGGATTTCTTAACCCCGGTGACATTATTAGTGAGCAATCCAGCCACCTAGAGGATCTTTAGGGTTCACCTGTCTCAGGTGAAACCGGTGTAATATAATTGTTAACTTGCCATCTGTGTCTTGCAACGGTATAAAGGTTATATCTTCTATTAATGTTAGGCTTTCTGCCCTTTGTTTTCTCATCTGCTCTGTATAAATATGTAAAAACCTTCTACTAGGGTCACTCTGATGTCTCTTCTTTGCGGCCATTACCAAGCTCCCGTCTCCTGCTAAACCATACCAGTGGCTGTAAAAATAAAAAATAAAATAAACACATTTTCTACGCCGCTGGCCCCTCAGCCTCTCCTCCAAGATAGTACCCTAAAACACTAGTTCCAACAACAATTCTTCCGCCGAGATTTTATTGTTTCAGCGCCCCGCAACCGTTCGGCGCCTTACCGCCACAGTGCTGGCGTGCCGGAGTCTATCTCCCGGCACAGGCTGAAGTGCGGCGCACCCAACCGCAATCTTATCTGGAGACTGTAAACAAACGTCACATCTGCGGCATCCTTCGCCACGACTACCCCTCTCATAGTGCAGGAGAGAGGTATCTCAGGGTACTTGAGGGGTCCGGGCGAACTCGACTGGACATTCGCAGCGGCGACTGGTCTGGCCGTCATAATTAGCAACATGTACTTGGCAGCATACAACAAGAAAAACACTCTAAGTCTGGAATTTATCTAGTCATCCACCAAATGGACTTTGAAAAAGAATGTTTTCTTTCTTCAAAATTCTTCTTCTATTCAACATTAAGTAACTATTTCATCTATTAATGTTTCTGCCAAGTACTTCAACAAATCTATCACCAGGGAAGCAAAATTTTCTTCAAGTTGGGTTAAACTTGGACTTTTTTTTGGAAAATAATTTAATTCAACATCCTTCTGTGTCACCCCTTGGAAGGACTTTGGGGGGGGGGGTCGGTCTGTACCGGTTGGTACACCTATACGGCGCACATTTGAATTTTCCGCCTTAAAATACTCCTCTACTGCTGAAACTCTGAACTTTAAAACTGAATTAATTCAACTGTTTATCTCAAGATGTCACTGTGTTAATTTCGAATTGTTTTGTTTACTAATTATCAAGAAGTGTGGACATTCTCTCACAGATGTCTCTACCAAAAACTATGATCATGCACCCTGGTGCAGATATTTTGTATTCATAAGTTGTTGTCTTTACTAAATTTCGTTCTTTCGTTGGTGGGTTGGCAATATTAATCCTTTCTTTCCGCCTGTTTTTTTTTGCTAGGGGCTTTACGTCGCACCGACACAGATAGGTCTTATGGCGACGATGGGAGAGGATAGGCCTAGGAGTTGGAAGGAAGCGGCCGTGGCCTTAATTAAGGTACAGCCCCAGCATTTGCCTGGTGTGAAAATGGGAAACCACGGAAAACCATCTTCAGGGCTGCCGATAGTGGGATTCGAACCTACTATCTCCCGGATGCAAGCTCACAGCCGCGCGCCTCTACACGCACAGCCAACTCGCCCGGTTCCGCCTGTTTTGAGTTTACCCAATCAGTAATTTCTGTAATTAATTTCCCTCCAATCACAGGTTTCATCTTCATTTTTGACTTGTAACTTTTACCCGACCAATAAACGCATGTGGGTGTGTCTTAATTATTCATGAAAGGCTTCGAATCTTCCACAAGGGTATAAAAGCTGCTGATTTTCTGGTCTCTCGGCCACTTGTACAACATCTAGCTTACGGTAGTGTATGGAAGAATAGCAGGAGGCGGGAAGCGACTCTTTAATCAGTCAGCAGCCCTTCAAAAAGGTAATGGCCGTTTAACATCTTTAATTTCTTGCTAGCTCAGCAGTTTAATCTTCGGGGAAGGTCCGAAACCGTTTTGATGTAACCTATACCATTTCGATGTAAAATATTCATGTTACTTTAACTGTAAATCGGAGATAGAGAGTGCCTTACCCTCTCGAGCTCCCCTTCATTTTGATCTGAGGTGACTACGTTTTTATAACCGATTTTCTTCTCTTTACTAACGTATTCAAATTTTCTTATACGAGTCACCTCCCTGGTGTGGGAATAGCCCCTGTTGAATTGGCCTAGCGCCACTTATGTTTTAACTAGTTACATATAGGAGTGTAAGTTCTCGCCTCCATTCCTTTTGTATTTAGGACCGTTCAAATTAACCTTTTTTTTAAAATTGAAGGCCCAGTAGAATGGGTACAAGGTACCCCGGTTAATTTGTAATTGTGCCTTGAGAGGCAGGCAATGCGAAAGTTGTTGTGGCCTTTAATAGGCTTGAGAGATTGAGAGCGGTCAGCTCTTCATGGTGTTTTGGAAAGGTGCCTCTAGGAGGCTGGACATTACTATATGGGAGCAAGTGCTCAATGTAATGAGGGGTTTTCTGCCCTTTGGTAATTTGTGGTTGTGAGCTGAGAGCTCAGAGATTGTAAAAGGTGTGGCTTGAAGCCCAGATCATTAATTTCTCTCTAAATCCTTGATTTTCTGGTCTTGTACCTGATTATTGGATAGCTGTTGACTTGTTGTACTCGTTAGGTTTTCAAATTCTATGTATAGATTTGTTAAATTTTGTTGTCTATTGAAAATATAACCTTTATTTAAATTTTTAATTCATCTTTCGGATTTGTAGTTAGACCCATTCCAGCCCGCACCTTCTTTCACATCTGCTGTTCCACAGATACCTCGGAACACTTCTAAAATATGATTTTTATCTGCTGATGGCTTTAACCTATAACTATCACACATGGGTCCAAGGGACCCGAGACACACAGAATTTCAGTGTCCTGTATCAGCAGTTGGAAGCCTGGAGCTGGACCAATATCTGTGCCCCCACTCTTCAGTTAGCTTTGAGCTGCAATTGCATTCAGCTCATTCTCGTACACTGTCTGCTATAAATAACAGTCATCTGGTTATTTTTTAGTGTAATAATTTTTGTTAAATGGTCTTAGTTGGTTTTGTGTTATGGGGGGGGGGGGGGGGCAATTTTGATGATGAGCAACTTTTACAGCAGACGTCTGGTTATACTGAAGATACAAGTGCATCAGAAAGTAAATTTGAGTTGAGTTTGCTCTTCATAGAAAGACTGGAAGTCTTGTACGGAGTGTGCCAAGTGCAAGACATGTGGCTATGTAGTGTGTGCGAAATGCTACAAAGAATAGGCTAATTGTTGGAATGTTAGTAGACAGTAGAGATTCTGTACCACCTTGAAGGCCAAAGTAAGCAGTACAAATTAACAAACTGTGTTAGTGGTAATTTTTGTGTGGTACCCTTCCAGTCGCATCAGCTCATTTGTATAAATATATATATAAATGATATGAGTAAGGAAGTGGAATCAGAGATAAGGCTTTTGGGGGATGATGTTATCCTGTATAGAGTAATAAATACGTTACAAGATTGTGAGCAACTGCAAAATGACCTCAATGATGTGAGATGGACATCAGGCAATGGTATGATGATAAATGGGGTTGAAAGTCAGGTTGAGAGTTTCACAAATAGGAAAAGTCCTCTCAGTTTCAATTACTGCATTGATGGGGTGAAAGTTCCTTTCGGGGATCATTGTAAGTATGGTACCTAGGTGTTGATGTAAGGAAAGATCTTCATTGGGGTAATCATATAAATGGGATTGTAAATAAAGGGTACAGATTTGTGCACATGGTTATGAGGGTTTTAGCAGTTCTAATAAGGATGTAAAGGAGAGGGCATATAAGTATCTGGTAAGACACCAACTAGAGTATGGTTCCAGTTTATAGAAGCCTCACCAAGACTACTTGATTCAAGACCTGGATAAAACAAAAGAAAAGCAGCTTGATTTGTACTGGGCGATTTCTGACAAAAGAGAAGCGTTACAGAAATGCTGCAAAGTTTGGGCTGGGAGGACTTGGGAGAAGGAAGACTAAGTATTCAACCGGGTGGTGTGTTCCGGGATGTCAGTGGAGATATTTGCGTAGAATGACATTGGTGGACGAATAAGTTTGAGTGGTGTCTTTATAAGTGGGACAGATCGCAATATGAAGGTAAAGTTGGAATTCAAGAGGACAAATTGGGGCAAATATTTGTTTATTGGAAGGGGAGTTTGGGATTGGAATAACTCACCAAGGGAGATGTTCAATTTCTTTGCAGTCATTTAAGAAGAGGATAGGAAAGCAACAGATAGGGAACCTGCCACCTGGGTGATTGCCCTAGATGCAGATCTGTAGTGATTGATTGAAATGGATTGCTAACAATTTCATAGACTTGTTGCCGCCCTCCCTAGCTGTATTGCTTAGATAAAAGAACATTTCTTCAGTTTTGTTGCATTTTAAGACCAATTTATTCCCTTTTTCCCGTGCCAATGACTCCTGGTACCTCTCCCTGTTTTGAGTAACTACATTTTTCTAATTCTTTATCTTCTATTATGAGAGTAATGTCATCTGCATAGAGTACAGACTTGCCTGAGAAGTACCCAGAAAGTCATGAATATATATATATATAAGAAACATACACTGACCTTTGGACTACTCCCTGCAACTCTCACACCACATATAACACTATCTCCAATCACAATAACATGCAGTTACCTACACATGGCAGATGCCGCCCACCCTGATCGGAGGGTCTGCCTTACAAGGGCTGCACTTGGCTAGAAATAGCCACACGAAATTATTATAATAGCACTATTAAATCAATTTATTTGAAGAGGGAGTTGGACATACCATAATAATCTTCTGTTTTGGAATAACTAATTTCTGTAACTATTTTTTTAATATCGCGCAGTGTCACTTCTTCCCATGTTAACTTTGATTTGTCAGTTAAATTACCTCATCAGTCCTTTGACTGTAGGCATAGTTGTAGGTTGAGTCTTGTCTCTCTATGGAATGATTACCAGGATTGGCAATATTTCGTATTGAGTTCACAAAAAGTGATTGAGGACATCTGGTTTGACTGATAACTGCAGTCACTTAAGTACGGTCAGTATCCAGCATTCAGGCGATAGTGGGTTCGAACCCCGTTATTGGATGGTTTTTAGTGGTTTCCTATTTTCACACGAGACAAGTACTGGGGCTGTTCCTTACTTAAGGTCACAGCCGATTCCTTCCCACTCCTAGCCCTTCCCTGTCCCATCGTTGCCATAAGACCTATCTGTGTCGGCGCGACATAAAGCAACTTGTAATTTAAAAAATTAAACAAATCTGGTGCAATGGGAACTAGTTCCTTTCTTACATTCCCGTCTATTTCCTTATTTATAATTTCCCAAGCAGCTTTACACTTTTAGCGTTTCTAATATGGTTTTAATTGGTCCTAACTTTTGCCAATTTAATTTCCTTGCTGTATATTTGTTTTATGTTGTTGTACCTATTCTTATCTTCTGAAGTACCGTTTTCAGATATCCTATAAAGGGGTATCATTTGTTTCCTAATGTCCGAAAGATAGGGAGTTTATCACTTATACGCATATTTACTTGTATCGTTTGTCATATTTACTACCTTACTTCTTTTGGGACAGTTTACTTTAAATACTGCACAGTGATTATTGTTTTACAAGGAAGAACAACTGGGCAACTATCTATTAGCACAAAGTGGAAGGGGGCCTACACTTTGAAAAATGAAGGTATCGGCCAAAGTAAGATAAGGGCCACGAAGAGTGTGAAAATGAACTGAGGAGCCTGGCACAAGTTAGTGGAAGCAATGTCAGGATTCGGCTAAGAGGCCCATGGTCGCCAACCGAGACTTCCAACATAAAAATCACTAGCGCCCCTTTTAGCGGCCCCTTACGACAGGCACGAGATACCGTGAGTGTTATTCTGCCCCCACCCCCGTCACCAATAGAGGGTATTTTTCTGCAGTGTGATTACTGTATTTCAATGAAAGTTATTAAATAGGCTACTATACATGTAGCTTAAATTGACGTGTTTCTATACATTGGGCTGATTTCAATGAATGTCCACCGGGCGAGTTGGCCGTGCGCGTAGAGACGCGCGGCTGTGAGCTTGCATTCGGGAGATAGTAGGTTCGAATCCCACTATCGGCAGCCCTGAAAATGGTTTTCCGTGGTTTCCCATTTTCACACCAGGCAAATGCTGGGGCTGTACCTTAATTAAGGCCACGGCCGCTTCCTTCCAACTCCTAGGCCTTTCCTATCCCACCGTCGCCATAAGACCTATCTATGTCGGTGCGACGTAAAGCCCCTAGCAAAAAAAAATGAATGTCCAGTCAAAATTGTTGGCGTGCTGGTCTTGATTCAAAGGGTCCAAGGTTCGATTCCCAGCCAGGACAAGAATTTTAACATTCGCTGGTTAATTCCGATGGTTTGGAGTCTGGGTGTGTGTGTGACGCCTTCAGCATTACAATTCATGATGGCCAAGGCCAACAAGAAAGACAGGCCCGGGCGTGCACATGAACGAGCGAAGTCACATGACCCATCCAGTCTTTGCCGAACAACTGCGCTTATACGGATGATCCTTAGATTTGCTCATATGGAAAACCTACCATTTTTATTTATTTTACAAGCATTCATACACTGTGACAATAATCTCTGCATCTTACACGACCAGCTACATTACAAATTGCAAGCGACTGAATAAAAGAACCGTGAAAAGTGCAGGGGAAATAAACACCTTAATTTGAGGACTGAAAGTTATCTCTAGACATTTTTATTTTAATGGAATAATCAATGCAATTCTTTGTGATTGGAAATTATACTTTTTTTTTAGCAAAATACTAATTAGATTACGTAATTAAAACCATTTCATACAATACACTCCCTTGTTACTGCATGAGAAAACAAAAAAATAACTTACCAACTTACCCTAGTTTTCCATTGTCCTATTTCTCTCTTCGGTTCTACTGAATGAATGTTCATAACGTGAAATAATATTCTTCTGCTGTATTTGTTCATTTATATTTCATGAGTGAAGTCATTTGAGTGCACTACAGATGATGTCCCTGAGAGAGGAGTGGGAGGTCTGGAGAAGGTAGGCCTAATAAATGTTTTTGAAAATGGAAAATAATTACTGTGAACAATATTTTTGAAAAACATTAATAATGCAGGAGAAAGGTGTGCCAAAAGAAAGGAAACAAAGCAGAGTTGAGAACCAAAATCATACTCAACAAGTTTGAAATATATTAGAAGATTAAATATGAAACTCATATTTTAATTTCGTGACAATATGAACCGAAAAATATTATGACAATGAATTTACTTCCCAACTCTAGCTCTGAAAACTATTGAAATAAAACAATGGTATTTGCTGTACATATATTTATTTACAATCTAAGTTCAAACATGGCCATTCCATATAAAATTGGGCCAGGATCATATAAAATTTGAAAATAAAAGTACATTTATTTAGGATTGTCACCCCCACACCCCCTATTAACCTGTTTTAAATTTCTTAAAGTTGTCTGTCAGCATTACATCTTTTTTTCAAAAATTATTCAACATTATTTTACAACCACGGTTACTAATATTTACAAGTTTTATGGCACTTTGCAGGACCACAAACAAGATTCTTCAGAATCTGCTACCATTCTAGTATTGCAATCTTTCAGATAGTTGGTCAGTACCTGTGAAGTCAGAAGTACCATCTGATTCATGCAAGCTAAAAATTTGCCCTTGTAATTGTCAACTATGATATGCATTACAAACCATACAGTAATTAGAGACTGTTCTGAGGTTAACATAAGCATACCTCTATCTAATACCTCAATTAATTTGAACTCAGATAGTGTTTCAACATCCAAAGTTTTCTTTCTTCGCAGCCATGAAACACATAATTCATAATTTTGTCGTACTTCATGCCTGTCTACATACCCTGCAATGTAACTTAAAATTGGAAGTACTTCTTCAGGAATGCATGGTATTGAAAATTCTGATTTCAAAACTGAACCGAATAGTGTAATGTCCACAGAGCTCTATGGTTCATCACAGCATGGTGTTGTTAATGAAACATTTCCATTCTTGCATGTTAACAACTCTACAGACTTAAACCTGAGTTTCCTCTCACTCTCAATTAACTGCAAGAATGATATATGATACTTACTGCCACTTAACTGCCTGTAGCACCCAAACCTTCGCTCGGGTCTTGTAGATAAGCTGACTATCTCCCATTCCGTTCTCAGAATTTTTTAACCTAAATGGCGAATTCTGCCATGTCAAAAAAAAAAAAACAATTTGTAAGTAATAATTAAATGCAAATATTTTTCAAGCGCTAACACTGTCTTAACACGGTGGCCATGACGAAACTATGACATCATGAGTTACAGCAGAAAACGATCACTCCACATCACATGATGCGTGCTGGTGATATAAATTCACTATAAAAATTACAACAAACCATTAAAATACTGGAAAAAAAACAAAGGAAGAAAACATCAGACATCGCTTTGATACCGCTTGAGCACACGATCATTATGGAGCAATTAACGGTTCCCAATTTACGAACGTGGGTGCATGTTTAGGACCCGATACGTGACAGAGATGGGAAGAAATCCTTCCTTTATGCTTGTCAGGGACGCGTCCCAGCCAAAAAGGTGTTATTACCCACACATAAAACGGAGGCTACATTACATTGCAAATTCACACGGTAGCAAGAATAGAAAAAGTAGTGTGTTAAAATGGTACTCACAGAAGGTTACTTAGGTATCCATTGCACGTACTGCCAACATCGTCTACAAAGCCAGCCAGCATTAATTTGAAAGCACTCGAGATTACTTTCATCTCACTTTGATATGCAATTAACCGATTAAAACGTACATAAATCCACCTTGAATATACGAATCATTCCTTAATTACATAATACCGTACAGTATGCATATAAGTGCCATTAATTAAATATGCTAATTCGAATTGACAGTAATGGCACAACTATCACGACCACGTGGTAATTGCTGCAAGTAACCGCTCGTCCATCTTCGATCTACACATGAACATAAGAAGTACCAACCTAAGGAACATAACCACTTGGCGATTATCTTCAACCCCTAACGCTAATACTTAACTGTTTAGTGATGAAAAATTAAATCATATGATTACATTTGTACTTATAAATTTCACGGTTTTTATTCGCCATGGTTATGTACTTTTTTCAATAATCCATTACGAGCCTCGCACATGTGTATAACCACCGCAGGTGTTACGCCCCCTTCCTTCCACGAGGAAGTGTTTGCGGCCCTTACATACGTCACATTCTTGCAGGTGTACTATACTGAAATTCAACCCAAGAGCTTAGGAAAAGTATCCTTCCGCACTTGAGCACGTCCCCTGTTCCCCCTTCCCGTCGCCGTTCTCCATCTCCGCCACAACCAGCTTATTATTAACGCCGTGAGTCTATCTGACAAGTACTTCATTCTGAAATAGTGAAGCATCAAACGAAATCACATCCTTTCACATAGCTGTACTTTGATTACGTACCATACCTATTTATTCCTTTATTGACCCTGTAAAACCTACAGATTACTAACGAATACCGAGGCAAGAGAAGCAAGGTTTATTTTTATTTCATAATGCAATTTGTGTGAGGCACATGGGGACTTACAACATAAGTATACGATTCCGCTCTCGTGCAACGACTGTCAGTGGCAGTTTCTCACAATTCATAAAGCTGAATAAAACACATGTGAGTGGGATTGCAAACTACAATGTTCCCAAGAATGTTGTAAATATTGTAGTCTCGTCATTCGGAAGGAAAAAACGAACTCATAATTCCCTCGTGACAACACTTCTGCTCCCCTTGTGGGTGGGGGCGGTAGAATAACACCCACGGTATCACCTGCCTGTCGTATGAGGCGACTAACAGGGGCCCCAGGGGCTCTGAACTTTGGAGCGTGGGTTGGCGACCACGGGGCCCTTAGCTGAGCCCTGGCATTGCTTCCACTTACTTATATCAGGCTCCTCACTTTCATCTATCTTATCCGATCTCTCTTGGTCAACTCTTGTTCTTTTCCGACCCCGACGCTATTAGGTTTGCTAGGGCTAGGGAGTCTTTCATTTTCACGCCCTTCGTGGCCCTTGTCTTCCTTTGACCGATATCTTCATTTTTCGAAGTGTCGGATCCCTTCCATTTTTCCCTCTGATTAGTGTTATATAGAGGATGGTTGCCTAGTTGTCCTTCCTCTTAAAACAATAATCACCACCACCACCAACACTTCTGCAGGTAGAGAGAAGGCGGTTACGAATATAAAGCAAAGTAAAAATTATTATTATTATTATTATTATTATTATTATTATTATTATTATTATTATTATTATTATTATTATTATTATTATTATTATTATTATTATAGTTCGACTCGTTGGCTGAATGGTCAGCGTACTGGCCTTCGGTTCAGAGGGACCCGGGTTCGATTCTCGGCTGGGTTAATTCCATTGGCCCGAGAGCTGGGTGTTTGTGCTGTCCCCAACATCCCTGCAACTCACACACCACACATAAAACTATCCTCTACTACAATAACACGCAGTTACCTACACATGGAAGACTCTGGGATGGGTTTAAAGAAATTGTTGAGGAATGCGAAAACAGGTTTGGACCATTAAGGGTGGTAAGGAATGGTAAATACCCACCTTATTATAATAGAGAAATAAAGAGACTAAGAAGGAGGTGCAGACTGGAAAGAAATAGAGTTAGAAATGGCTGTGGAAGTAAGGAGAAATTGAAGGAACTTACTAGAAAATTGAATCTAGCAAAGAAGGCAGCTAAGGATAACATGATGGCAAGCATAATTGGCAGTGATACGAATTTTAGTGAAAAATGGAAGGGTATGTATAGGTATTTTAAGGCAGAAACAGGTTCCAAGAAGGACATTCCAGGAATAATTAATGAACAAGGGGAGTGTGTATGTGAGGATCTTCAAAAGGCAGAAGTATTCAGTCAGCAGTATGTAAAGATTGTTGGTTACAAGGAAAATGTCGAGATAGAGGAAGAGACTAAGGCCAAAGAAGTAATAAAATTTACATATGATAACAATGAGTTGAAAACTAGAAAAGCGGCTGGAATTGATCAGATTTCTGGGGATATACTAAAGACAATGGGTTGGGATATAGTACCATATCTGAAGTACTTATTTGATTATTGTTTGGTCGGAGGAGCTATACCAGATGAATGGAGAGTTGCTATAGTAGCCCCTGTGTATAAAGGAAAGGGTGATAGACATAAAGCTGAAAATTACAGGCCAGTAAGTTTGACATGCATTGTCTGTAAGCTTTGGGAAGGCATTCTTTCTGATTATATTAGACATGTTTGCGAAATTAATAACTGGTTCGATAGAAGGCAATTCGGTTTTAGGAAAGGTTATTCCACTGAAGCTCAACTTGTAGGATTCCAGCAAGATATAGCAGATATCTTGGATTCTGGAGGTCAAATGGACTGTTTCGCGATTGACATGTCTAAAGCATTTGATAGGGTGGATCATGGGAGACTACTGGCAAAAATGAGTGCAATTGGACTAGACAAAAGAGTGACTGAATGGGTTGCTATATTTCTAGAAAATAGATCTCAGAGAATTAGGGTAGGTGAAGCTTTATCTGACCCTGTAATAATTAAGAGGGGAATTCCTCAAGGCAGTATTATCGGACCTTTATGTTTTATTATATATATAAATGATATGAGTAAAGGAGTGAAATCGGAGGTAAGGCTTTTTGCGGATGATGTTATTCTCTATAGAGTGATGGCAGATGCTGCCCACCCTCATCGGAGGGTCTGCTTTACAAGGGATGCACTCGGCTAGAAATAGCCACATGAAATTATTATTATTATTATTATTATTATTATTATTATTATTATTATTATTATCATCATCATCATCATCGAATACGTGAAGGGTCCTATTCCCATGCCGTGTTAAGGCCGTTCCTGTTTTATTTACGGCGAGTGCTGAGCTGACACATCGACCTTTCGCTGGAGACTCGGATTTTCCGTGGAGTTTAAATTCCAACGCTGGTCAGCTGCGCGGTTTTTTTCACCACGTCTTCCACAGTCCACAGCGGATTCTCATATCGTAAGCTACCAGTGGCGTATACTGAGGGTTACCAAGGCTATCAGTGAAGCCCAAACCTCAAATGCGAGCGATGGAAATCTAAAGCACGTTATATTGTAAGCATCTGACACATTGTTTCATTTGCAAAACTTGAAAGCAAGGAGAAAACACGTCGCACGTATTTCTGAGAACAAGGCTTCGGAGACTGATATTGCAGCCCAGACTCGCGCCCCTTCCCATCGACTCGCCTCACGCAGCTTGTTATTGTCTGCCTACAGGCACGGGGTCCGGCGGAGGATAGCTGTACTAGGCTTCGGTCCGTCAGATCGCCACTGCTAACTATTACATTTTTTTCGGGGGGGGGGGGCGAAGCCCGCACCCCCGCGTGACCATCGACTCAATCTACATGGCCTCCGACATGCTATTAGTTCTAAGAAGAAAGAGATATCAGGGAGGAGTGGAAGTGTGATACTACAGGAGTATCTGCCTGTCCCCATGCTCAGCATGCTACCAGGCCAGATGTGGTGGTGGGTATCAATAGTGGTGTAATCAGGTAGTAAGGGTCAGGACAAAACCACATAGGCAGAAATAGAAAGGTGCCTGACATTTTGTAGATAGCACATGCAAGGATGTGGTTCTGGAGAGGTCCAGGTAATTGTGTTAGTTGGGAATAGGTATCATGCACAGTCATAAGCCTATTCCTCGCCATTCCAGTTATTCAGGAGATCAGTCCTTCTGGGCACTGCTGTGACTAGCGCGGGCCGTGCCGGTTGCCGAGCCATGCGGCAATAGCCACTAGTGCCTGCCGCACCGCCCGACCCCCTTGAGGTCCCTCGTACCCAGTCTCCAATCCCGGAGAATGAGGCCAAGCCCACCGAGGCGGGGACCTGCTGGATGGTTGTGGGACATGGCGCCGGGCCTCCTACCTCTCTGCCCGCGCCATGGCCCGGTAGATACGGCAACTGCGATGGGAGTCCGGGTGGCCCCCCGAGCAGTTGGCGCACACCGGCGCCTCCCTAAGTGCTGCGCAGGCCGTGTAGTTGTGATCACCACCACAGCGGTTGCACCTCACCTCGAGCCCACAGCTGACCTGACGGTGGCCCCACCTCAGACAGCGGAAACACTGCAAGAGCTGTTGAGGGGGACGTTCTGTTCTCACCTGACTGCCGCTACCTGCTGAGGTCCTCTCCTGATTGGCTCCTCAGCTGACTGCTGTCCTGGGAGCAGTCTTGGGTTGCGGCTGGGCGGCCATCTCCTGATGGGCCGGCGTCGCCTTCTGCTTCCTGGTCCGGCGTCTTCTTCTTCTTCTTCTTCCCGGGCGTGTCTTCTCGGCAGGGGAAGAGGCCTCGTCCTGGTGGCCCTCCTCCCGGCCTGGTGACCCCGGGGTAGCTGGTGGTTCCGCTGCGTCGCCGTCTTCTTCCTTCTCCTGGCTGGCGGCGGCGGCGTCGGTCGGTGCTAACACTCGACTGCATTCCCGGTCCTGGGGGGCGCACACCGAGGTCTGCAGCTCGACAGACACGATAGCAGGCTGGGCTTGCCACTGCTAACTATCACCATGCGTTACTCATCATATATACTTCCTCACCTCATCCTTCTGCCTTAAATAAGATAGATGACGGAGTGCTGGTATTTCACTCCCGTTTACTTCTACATCCTTGTAGTAAGACACTGTTATAGGAGTAATATAGTTTTATTTTTATTGGTAGATCTGCTAAAATGAAACGCAATCTTTCAGGTTTAGTGTTCTCTTTTGTTGGTTGGAATCGAACCCGTGATCATGGGTCGGACACCACCACTGATCTTCCGAGGAAGATAATTAACCATTGGACGATGGGTACGACCTTTGTAAAATTCAACATTTTTATTTAACGATTATGATGATGATGTTAATAATAATAATAATAATAATAATAATAATAATAATAATAATAATAATAATAATAATAATAATAATAATAATAATAATGGTGCATGACATCTACATAGGCTTGGTGGTGACCTAATAAGGATAAAATGAATGGCGAAGACGTCATAAACACCCAGTTCCCAAGTCAGGGGAATTAACACTATGAGGGGGTTGATTCTGAAAATTGAACCGGGGCCGTCGGACCAAAGACAAAGCATTCTATTCATTTAGCCTCAAAGATGGACTTCAATTTGCTAAACCTTAGGCTACCAACTCGATTGATCAGGTATTGAGTATTGACTGTGGCAGAGGCCAGGGCAGTAGCTTGTGAAGCCGCCTTGACAACACAGCGGGCAACTCCGTTGGCTATTGGCTGCAGCTCAAAATGCTGAAGGATTGATGTTCCCTAAACCAACTATCGAAAAAGGGTAGCCTAAGTCTAGTGGTAGCCCACGTCTTGATACCAGCATACGCCACTGTAAGCTACTGTAAACGTTTAAAACAATTTGGTCCAGATTTCCTACTTAATTTTTCTCCACTCTTGTTAGCTTTAAAGTATTTCATAGGGGACTCAAGCGTCACAGCATCACACACGTCTTGCTCACAGCTGGCAGCCATTATGAATTCTGAACAGACTTGCAGCCAGCATTGCCAACAGTTTTCTTGGATCCATCTTCAACGTCGCACATATTATGCGAACTAATCAGCAATGGAATGAACTCGAACAAAGCTTACTAAGTACACAGTGCAATAAGATATCAATATCATATTAAGTTATTATTATTTTGCTGCATACACCACTGAGAACATTAACTATGCATAGCCACCTACGTATGAAATATAAGAGTTGGTAACGAACCCGAATAACATACAACCTGTGATGTATTTTCCACATTTATACAGGGCAAAAATTTGTAATTCGTCAAGTCAGTTCACCAGAATATCTAACCAAACTCAAGGATGCTCCTGACTTCAGAAACAAGTAACAAACATAGGAATTTATTTGGCGCTGCGGAAGCCTTTTCACGGACCAGAAGTCTGACTAACATCAAAGAGACCGCTAAGGTCTTGAGTTGACTCTCAGTATACATGGCCTGTCTTTACATTACTTTTATAGCATGATAAGGATGTAATATGTTGGAAATCCTAAGTGGAATATCTTGTAGAGGAGAGATGTGTTCACTGCGACAGTTAAGAACCCACCCGCCGTCCCCCAAAAGTAATTTTGTTTTTATAACCTAATCCAACTTATCACGCGCCATAGTCCTTCACCTAATTACGTTCCAGCATTTCGATTGGGTGAGACATAATGGGGTATGATGTCACTCGTAGCAGTGAAGAAAATGAATTCCGTTACAACCCGCGCACAAGAAATACGCAACTGTCCAGACCAATGGAGGTGTCACGCGAGACACTAGAGGCCTAGGGCCGCTTCTAATCTAGGGGAATACGCCCCCAGACCCCCTTTGCTTGATCCAGACCAATGGCTTTGTCACTGACCAATGGTCTGACCAGTCCAGACCAATGGCATTGTCACGCGGGATACTAGAGGCCTAAGGCTTAGGCCCCCAGACCCCCTTTCCTTCATCCGGACCAATGGCCAAACCAATCCAGACCAATGGCTTGGTCACGAGATTCGTAAATTCAAAAGTAGCGCCGCTGCGCTAGGACTAGTTCTTTATATGAACAGTTGCCAGCTCTATCCACTAATAGGGGATTAGAGACTATAAATGAATGTCTCAATTATAGTTGTCTCTTTTAAAACGAAGAACGACTCCAGAATTCATAATTGATTAAATTTTGCATCGTAGATAATTAGGTTGGCTAGTCCGAATTAGAGATGGCTCCCATATTTCGTTTCTAAAAAGTTGGTTTCCCCTCATTCTCTTGAGTTTTCAGGAAGGGATGTCTTCTCTCAAGTTACATCACTGTGAATCCCCAATCGTAGCCCCTCCTGGGTCTAGATGGGCTTGCTTCCCGCTGCTGACCACCACTGCATGAAGAAATGTATTGCGCAATAGGTCGCAAACAGAGAAATCCTGTAAAACAACTTTGAAAGACTCATATTATCTGTCAACCCTACAATGCATGATTTTTTTAATATTTCATTGAAATAATTATTTTTAGGTAGGAATTTAAATTTTGACACAGAAAACTATTTTAAAAATTTTATTTAAAATATGGAATGCCACTTAAGGGATGAAAATGTTTGATTCATATATGTATAGGTCGCAAACAAAGAAATCCTGTAAAATAACTTTAAGAGACTCATATTATCTGTCTTAATGATATGGGTGCTAATTAGTTTCGGTATCCCTTTCCTTAAATAGCATTGCGTCTGTAATTTGAAGATCAGTATTGACCAGAGGTCCTTGGATCATGCCCCTGTCGAGTTCATTAAGTTGGTATTCCTTTCCTGTTCATTAGTCTGAAAACTTCCTTTTCTAAGGTTTCCATGTTTAAGTTCACTTTAGTGTTGGATTTGTTGATTTGGCCTTTAAGACAACGAGCTAGATTATAATACATAGAATGGCTATCATGCTGCCATCTTTGAAGAAAGTTGAACTAGCGACTGCCATGTCTTAAATGTGCCCCAGTAGGCGGAGTGCTGTGTGAGCGAGTACGGAAAAAAAGCAGAAAACTGAGACATTTTCACACAGACATTACTCATTATGTATAACAGCTAGAGATTATTAAAATTGATGATGAAAATATTATTATTTATTTATTGTATTGTTTTGTATGGCGGGACTCAGGCTATGAAGCAAGCTTTTCTGTCCGACCATACATACACCCAGGTGAAGAGTTAAATATACACTAAAATATTTACAATTTAATATCTTAAGTTATCAATTAAATCTTTTAATTAACCTAATAACTTAGCTATGATCTAATCCTGCTATGTTATGAATAATAATAATAATAAATAATAATAATAATAATAATAATAATAATAATAATAATAATAATAATAATAATAATAATAATAATAATAATAATAATAATAATAATAATAATAATAATAATAATAATAATTGTACCGGGCGGTACACCTCCACGCCGCTAATTTAAAAGTTGCGCCTGTTGAAACTCCTCTGCTGGAGGAAGTCTGAACTTTATTGACGGTATTAATTTTCAACTTTCTCAGAAGATGTCACTACCTGTAAATTTTGGAGTTTTAGAACTGTGTCATTTTTGATGCGTTTTTGTTTTGCTTGAAGTAAGAAGTGTGAACTTTCTCTTCTAGAGGACACTACTGAAGAACTACAATAGTGCACCCTAGTGCGAAGAAAAAGAACTGTTCTTTGGAGAAATTTTTATTTCAAAAGTTTGTTTCTTGTTAAATTTCCTTCTGTTATTGTTTAAGTTGGCTGTATACCCCTCTCTTTCTCCTTGTTTTGTATTCAACCAATCCCGAATTTCTTAACTTAATTTTCCACCAATAATGTGTTTCTTCTTCATCTTGTGTAGGGGTTTCTCTTTATTCTCCAATAAAGTGATTGTGGGCGGGTGTTCTCATTCCCCTAACGCCTAGAACCTTCCGCGAGAGTATATAAACTGCTGATTTTAGGGTCTCCGGGCCACTTCTGTTCCATCTTTCAGTGTGTAAAGTACATAGCAGGGGGCGGGAAGCGCCTCTTTCTTCGGCAGCGGTCAACAACAAGGTAATGGCCAATTAATAACTTCTTTCTTTGCTAGCTCAGCAGTTTAACTCTCGGGGCGGGTCCGAAGCTTTTTCCAGTATGTAACCTTCCTTAAAATGTAAAGAAACTTGTATCTATTTCATCTTTTGAACTGCATATCGGGATAGAGAGTGCTTAACCCCCTCGAGCTCCCAATCATAATGTTTTGAGGTGAACTTATTTTTCTCAACCTATTCTTCGTTAATATAATGTAAATTGTTCTTTTCTGAAGTCACCTCTGTAGTATGGGATTAGCCCTTGCATTAATGGCCTAGTGCCAAGTAGGTTTTAAAAACAAAGTGTATTAGGAGTGCAGATCGCCTCCTCTCAATTGTTATTTTGGAGGTCATGTAATTACCCCTTTTCATTTAATAGACCTCAGTAGGTTGGGTATTTTACCCCTGTGTCTATGTCCAGTGAGGACAACTTGAAGGTGGAGTTTGGTGTGGCCTTTGAGAGGCTTAAAGTTGAGAGCGAGTGGCTCTTTTTGAAAATTGAGTGTTGTATGCCTCGTGGAGGCTTTTCAGTGTAATTTGGAGCAAGGGCTCCTAGGCATGAATGGGGTTTTCTGCCCCTCTGTTGAAACTTGTGTTTGGGGTAAAACTGAGCTGATTGCCCAAGCATTGTGAAGTCAGGGCGCGAAGCCCAAATCCTGTAAATATTGTAACTACCCTTTTGACTTGCTACTTGGTACCTGCCATGCTTGTTATTTCCTTATTTTGAAAAGAAAATATAACCTTGTTAAATTTTAAATTAATTTTACTTTCGTAGCTTGAGACCCGTTCACACCCGCACCTTCTTTCACCTCTACCTACCGCTAAAACACGGTAACAATAATAATAATAATAATAATAATAATAATAATAATAATAATAATAATAATAATATAATATTATTAGAGATATCATTGCGTCTGTAATTTGAAGATCAGTATTGACCAGAGGTCTTTGGATCA
This sequence comes from Anabrus simplex, assembly GCF_040414725.1. Lineage (NCBI taxonomy): Eukaryota > Metazoa > Arthropoda > Insecta > Orthoptera > Tettigoniidae > Anabrus > Anabrus simplex. Next base: position 981,658,502 of record NC_090266.1, read on the forward strand.
TGCCCCTGTCGGGTTCAGTACGTTGGTATTCCTTTCCTGTTCAATATTATTATTATTATTATTATTATTATTATTATTATTATTATTATTATTATTATTATTATTATTATTATTATTATTATTATTATTATTTATTAACCAGGTTTCACAAAGTTTCTTAAAGCGGAGGTGTTTCGACACGCTCCTAATTTCAGCAGGTAGGGAATTCCAAATTCGGCTGTCGGGGATTACAAATGATCTACTGTAGCCAGTTGAGCGGTGAATGGGAATGCTTAGTACTGAGGTGGATGATGATCTCGTAGGAATCCTAGTAGGTGATGCTAGCTAATGGAATTGTGTGGCAAGGTATTCAGGAGTATTAAGGTTCAGTATACGATGTAACAGGGAAACAGTGTGTAAATTTCGTCGCTCTCATAAGCGTAGCAATGAAAGTACATCAAATGCGGGGAAAATATGGTTAATCCTTGGTTTATCTGAAATCGAACACATGCGTTATGTGCCTTTTTGAGCTTGATGGAAAGTGAGGCGTTCAGGTTACTGTATACTACCTCACAGTAGTCGAATATTACTATTACCAGACTTTGGATAAGCAGTTTTCTTACATTTTGGGGGAGTAAATCTCTGAGTTTCTTCAGGGAATGTAAGGAATAAAACACTCGCTGACATATACCTATTACATGATCGTTCCAACTATGGTTTTTATCCACTATCATACCTAAGTTTTTAACTGTGTCTTTGAATTGTAACTGAGTGCCTTTTAATGTCACTGAGTGGGTATGCTCGTCTGTGAGGCGTGCGTGGGTTATATGGGTAGATAAAATAATACACTGCAATTTTTGGGCATTGAGTTTTAGAGCATGGTCGTCGGTCCACTTACACATTCCTTCTAGTTCGTCTTTCATATTATTTTTTGCAGTCGGTAAGTCACGAGGATTGCAGGTGCATATATTTGTAAGTCGTCTGCGTACACATGATATTGACAATGTTTAATTACTTGTGTTAGTCCTGAAATGAGGATCGAAAATAGGAGTGGCGCTAGCACTGACTCCCGTGTTTATTCCAGTCTCTAAAGATTGCCATGAAGAGAAATTTTCACCTGTTGATACACAATGCCGGCGATCAGAGAGATAGGAATACGTCCAGGATAGTGTTCTTTGTGAGAAATTAAGAGCACGTAATTTTGTCATGAGTATGTCCGTGTCAACGCAGTCGAACGCCTTACTAAAGTCTAGAAGAGTTAAAGCAGAAACTTCTCCCTTATCCATAGCTACTCCTATGTCGTTTGTAACTTTAAGTAATGTAGTAGTTGTGCTATGATTGCTTCTAAAACCAGACTGGTATTTGTCAAAAATAATATTGTTATTTAAATATGCGGTTATTTGTCTGTGAACTATTTTCTCCAAAAGTTTAGACAGAACTTGTAAAATACAGATGGATCGAAAGTCATTCGGTTCCACGTGATTGTTGGTCTTTGAGAGTGGGCGAACAACTGCACATTTCCAAAGGGAAGGGAATATGCCTGTTATCATTGAGGTATTAAGTATGTGGGTTAGAGCAGGTAGGATTACGTCTAGAATTTTTAATAGTAGCTGTGGAACAATCTCGTCATATACTGTCGCAGACGTTTTTATTGAAACATATCGGATGGAAAGTGTAACTATTTGAAGCGTATAAGTTTTCCACTCACCGCTGGGTTCCGTGGTTCAAATCACGGTTACTCCATGTGAGATTTTTGCTGGACAAAGCGGAGGCGGGACAGGTTTCTCTGCGGGTGCTCCTCCGGTTTTCCCTGTCATCCTTCATTCCAGCAACACTCTCCAATATCATTTCATTTCATCTGTCAGTCATTAATCATTGTCCCAGAGGAGTGCGACAGGCCTCGGCAGTCGGCACAATGTTTATCCTCGCCACAAGGTGGGGCTTCATTCATTCCATCCCTGACCCGGTCAATGACTGGAAAACAGGTTGTAGCTTTTCATTCAGTTTTCCTTCAGCAGAGTTTCCCTACAGTATCGCAATTTACTCTAACCAAAACTAGAAGAAACATAATACGTAACAGTTTGTTTCTTCTTGAAAAGATATATTGCTGATAATTAAATCAATAATTATTTCATCACAAAGATGTGGAGGTATCTACACATCTCCAATTTATCAACATGCAGAAGCGTGTAGGCCTACGGTATAAGATTACGAGAAAATTAAACACACTTGCATGAATTATCATACATTTCAAATGCAACCTTTCTACGTAACATTTTTATAACAAAGTCTGGAAATAAAATTTGGAATAAACAAGTTGAATTTTGTATTGATCTATTAATAGTCAGATTTCTCGATTAGAAATATATCTTTCATTCACACGAACCATACACATTTTCTAGCTCTAATTCATTGTTTCATGAACAGTATTAATTTTGTGTTAATGTACCGTATGGTTACTCCTTTCAGTTCTTGCGTGATAACTCTCAGTCGTGTAGTCGAAGAGACGTTTGGTCATGCTGGGGTTAATGGGTTTTCTCACTGTACTCGGTAGCAGTAAATACATTATATTGTGATATAACTGAACTGCAACTGACGAGGGAATTTCGGTCTGTAACTGTAACATAATATTTGTCTTACATCTTCGCGGTAGTGTCTTTTATCTGAACAGTTTTACAGCCACGCGACAATTTCACAACATCATGAGCTGGATAAGAGAGTGTATTTTATATTATTATTTTTTATCTTTCTAGGGAATAAGTTCTTTCTTGTCTTCGGAATGCTAAACAAACGTAACCTTCAGAGAGTCGTGGCTTTTAATTTTCTTTCCTACCTCACAGATGGCGTTTCCTGGTATGTACTAAAACAAAATTTTCAGACTACTTGGTGAATAACTCATAAATTGTAGCATAGAAATCATGATCAGTAGAGGTGCTGTCATCAGAAGGAACCGTAGCACATAGATAAGAGAAGCATCACTTCCTGTCGATGAGTCAATCTGTCCCAGTAAACACTACGTGTATACTAAGTGAATTGCTCTGCATTGGGATTATTTATGTTTCCTCTCATATTACGTGTGGATGAGAACAGCAATTATACATTGTCGTTAATGCCTTGGGTAACGTCTCCTGTCATTAACTAAACACCCGACCCCGTAGAGAAACGGGACAAAGACTGGACGCAAACACATAGCGTTTTTCAAATGTTCTGTACAGAGAGAGATTATTTTGCTGCTTTGAATACCATTGTCTCACTTCATGTTATTCACCCACTGCCTAGTCACCTATTTGTCTTTTTGTGAGAACCCGTAACGAGAATTTGTGTTTTACAGTGGCGAAAATTAAGATGATTTTTTCAATATACGTAGCCTGAAATAAGATATACTGGGTTTAACCCTTGAACTTACCGTACAATCGTTGGTCGTCTGCCTCGGCTGTTTCAGTAGAGCAATATCGTATTCTTGGTTCTAGGGGTCGTTGGGAGTTTTTTCTGTCACTTCATCGATCAAACGATAGGGTTCAGAGGAGAGCATAACTACTTCAAGTGAGAGGAAAAATGTTCTTACTAAGATATTTATTCAATGTAAATCACGATTATTTATTTATTAAATAGGCAAGAAAAGTCACTTAAAATTTTCACAACATGTTCACAATGCATAACGTGAGTGGTAAAGTTTTATTGAAATTGTTTATTATTGTATTTCAGAGAAATACAAAAAACCAAAAAGAATAAAAAATCTGAAAATCGGGCGGCATTGATCTAAACGATAACTGAGAGTTAACCCACACGATCCGTGGAAAAACTGACCTTCAAAAGTAGAATTCCAGATTTACATTTAATTAAGATTATCCACCAGTCGACTATTCTATCGGATATTGGAACATCCCCCGAGTGGATCCTTAATCGATCCAAAGCGACTATCAGTTGCTTTGTACAGGTTGCGAAATATTACTTGAATGCATGGTGTTCATTACAAGTTAACAGCAATTGTCACAATCAAAAATAAAATTTCACAATGTATTTTCCGTCGGATGGGGACGGTTAACCTTGAGCAGACCCCTTGGTGCTATTCGACAGGAGTAGGCTATGTGCCGGCATCGGGTTTCGCCCTCTCCCTACTATCATATATCACGCCATTCATTCCATCTTATTAACTCATCTGATGAGGTTGGCGTCAGAAAGGGCGTCCGGTCATAAAAACCTACCACGATAGATTCATCTCACCTTACACCCGACCACGTAGAGAAATCGGACAAGGGTTGGACAAACATTGCCATCTTAAGACACCCTTTAGTTACAGGGTAATCCCGATACTGAATATGCATCACCCCAAACAGATGATCAGAAGGAACCAACAACACTTGATCCGATGGGATCTTACGTTACATGGTTCTGAAGGTACAAAACTGCGGAATGCAGGAAAACAAGAGTTCATTATGCATTTAGAAGAAATGCCAAGCACTGAAGTTAATGAAACTATGAACAATGAACAGGACTCACATGCGAGATTATTCAGAAAGCTGTTGTCATTAGTAGGTCTGGTACATTTATATCATGGCGGCCGTAGTGTTACTTTCCTCCGCCCCGATCTCTAATAGAGCTGCAATGGCTATTCTGTTCTAGATCATTGAGTTACGTCAAATCACAGCCGTTAACAAAATGCACTATAATGTGCAAGAAGATCACATGTAAGACAGAAAGTAAATACTTTGCAGAATATTAGACATATTTGCGAAATTAATAACAGTTTCGATAGAAGGCAGTTCGGGTTTAGAAAAGGTTATTCCACTGAAGCTCAACTTGTAGGATTCCAGCAAGATTTAGCAGATATCTTGGATTCAGGAGGTCAAATGGACTGTATCGCTTTTGAAGTACCTAAGTCATTTGGTATGGTAGATCATGGGAGACTACTGGCAAAAATGAGTGCAACTGGACTAGACAAAAGAGTGACTGAATGGGCGGCTATATTTCTAGAAAATAGATCTGAAAGAATTAGAGTAGGCGAAACTTTATCTGACCCTGTCATAATTAAGTAGTATTTTTGGACAGTTATGTTTTCTTATGTATACATTAGCGGAAATGGAAGGTGTTACACAATGAAGTGCCACTTCAATATTTATCAAATTTTGTGGAGATGTTCATCGCATAACAGGTATTAAAAAGTTAAACTTTCAGTCCATTCGGAACTGTCCATCATAATCATCATCAGTAAGAGGTGTGGCCCCACAGGCACGAATTCACCCTTGTATTCTGCGTGGCATGAAACTTGAGGAATTTCATGTCATACCTGAAACTCATGCTGTGTCACTTTGAGGAAGATTGCTGGCTGGAGGCTGATATGACCGTATATATCTTCCCATCACATCCCAGACATGCTCTAAGGGTGATAAGTCAGGGGACTGGGCATTCATCAAGGCGTTTCTGGTGTTAACTGCAGTGCACGCCCTTGCATTATTCTACAGGCATACACCATTTGGTACCCTCGTCACGGAGAGTATGACAACAGGGTTTATCATTCTTGACACATACTGACGAGGATTTATTCTCCCTTCAATAAGTACCAAATCCGTCCTGTTGTCATATCCAATAGCTCCCCGCACCATGATTGCACGAGTTGGAGAGGTAGGCCCGTCGATAATCGCTGCTTCTTGTGACCTTTCTCCGGGACATGTGACCTTGTGAGCTTTCTACGGACATGTCCACGTCTATCTGACCGCCACAAACAGAAGTGAGACTTACCGCTCAACACCACCGAATGCCACTCAGTGTCCCAGTTGATTCTGGCTCTATACTATGCAAGTCTCCCTTGGCTGTATTTTGGTCTCAACGGTAAACAACGCATGGCAACTTGAGCTCTCAACCCAGCTTCCAGTCATCTGTTCGCGACGGTTCGTGGTGACACTTGGCCCTTAACCTCAGCCCGGATTTCAGCTGTGGTCATCCGTCTGTTCATCAGGGACAGCCGACAAATCCTACGAACTTCTCGTTGTGTAATCCTTCTGGAAGGAGTCGTGCCCTCTCTCCGTACCACACTGCTGTTCTGAGTCCACATCGTCACTACTTGTTCTGCAGTCATTGCACTGTCATCTTTATTGGATGTAGCAGCAATTCCAAGGCTTTATCAATATTATTCTCCTCCAACGCACCTTCCCACCCATATTTCAGAAGTTGTACTTCCTATCTGTCTGTCTGTGCAATCTGTCGGTATGATGCTCCCATATTCCTTATGCCCATGATTCGACCTTTCACAAAATCCGAAAGATGGCGATAAGCTGCCCTTGCACGTTCTCTAGGCATGCTGTGTTGCGACCCCTACATGAAAAGACGTAGACATACCCAAAAGCCATCACGTACACACCCCAGACACCACCTATAATAACACATGTCGTAGAAGATCAAATGTTAATCAACATATCTCACAGGCATGAAAATATTGTGCTATGTGTCTAGTGGCATTCGGTCAAGTTGTTCGTGGTGTTCCACTTTCAATGTCCGCTAGTGTATATAAAGGATATGTGTAAAAAATTGGAATTAGAGATAAGGCTTTTTGCGGAAAATGTTATTCTGTATAGAGTACTAAATACGTTACAGGGTTGCGAGAAACTGGAAAATAACCTCGACAATGATGTGAGATGCACAGCAGGCAATGTAATGATGATTTACGGGGTCAAAAGTCAGGTTGTGAGTTTTCACAAATAGGAAAATTCTTCTCACTTTTAATTACTGCGTTGATGGGGTGAAAAGGTTTCTTATGGGGATCATTGTAAGTACCTAGGTGTCAATATTAGGCAATATCTTTATTTGGGTAATCACAAAAATAAAGGGTACAGAACTCTGCACATAGTTATGAGGGTGTTTAGGGGTTGTAGTAAAGATGTAAAGGAGAGGGCGTATAAGTCTCTGGTAAAACCCCAAATAGAGTTAGGTTCCTGTGTATGGGACCTTCACCAGGATTATTTAATTCAAGAACTGGAAAATTCCAAAGAAAAGCAGCTCGATTTGTTCTGGGTGATTTCCGACTAAAGAGTAGCGTTACAAGAATATTGTAAAGTTTGTGCTGGGAAGACGTGGGAGAAGGAGCTGCTCAACTAAGTGATATGTTCCGAGCTATCAGTGGAGAGATGACGTGGAATGTCATTAGTATACGTACAAGTTTGATTGGTGTCTTTGAAAGTAGGAAAAATCACAATATGAAGCAAAATATGAAGTACAACTTCTGAAATATGGGTGGGAAGGTGCGTTGGAGGAGAATAATATTGATAAAGCCTTGGAATTGCTGCTACATCCAATAAAGATGATAGCGCAGAAGGCAGAATATAGAAGGAGAAATAAGAAAGAGGGTGAAGAATGGTTTAATAGAGAGTGTGAAGGAATGAGGAGGAGGGTGCTGGGTGCGTTAGGAGAGTATAGAAAGAAAGGTGGGAGCGCAGAAAGGGAGGTTTTCTGCAAATTGAGGAAGGAGCACAAAAAGAAAATTTGTGAGATAAAAAGGCGTGGTTAGAGGAACAAATTGAAGCTATAAATAAAGATTGTAAGACTAACAGCATTGAAAAAGTATGGGAAAAGGTTAATAGAATAATTAAGGGGGGAAGGAATGTAGAGAAAATGAGCATTGAGGAAGTTAAGTGGGTGAGGTACTTTGGCGAATTATTCGGTGGTAAGGGGGAAGAAAGTTGGAGAGGGGCGGGGAAGGAAGTAATTTGGAGGAATAAGAGAGTGGCGAATTATGAATTGGACAAGGAAATTACAAAGGAAGAAACATTGAGAGTGATAAGAAGAGTCAGGGGCAAGTCCGCGGGGGGATGTAATGGGATAAATAACAAGTTTTGGAAAGAAATTAGCAAAAATGAGACAATGACAGAGGGCATAGTTAAACTAATAATAATAATAATAATAATAATAATAATAATAATAATAATAATAATAATAATAATAATAATAATAATAATAATGTTATTTGTTTTACGTCCCACTAACTACTTTTTAAGGTCTTCGGAGACGCCGAGGTGCCGGAATTTAGTCCCGCAGGAGTTCTTTAACGTGCCAGTAAATCTACCGACACGGGGCTGTCGTATTTGAGCACCTTCAAATACCTCCGGACTGAGCCAGGATCGAACCTGCCAAGTTGGGGTTAGAAGGCCAGCGCCAGCGCCTTAACCGTCTGAGCCACTCAGCCCGGCTCATAGTTAAACTATTCAATAAGATCTATGAGGGTTTAAGTACCCGAAGGAATGAGAAACAGGAATTGTATGTCCAATATACAAGCGAAAGGGTAGTAGGAACAGTTTGAACAATTATAGAGGAATTTCTCTGTTAGACTCCTTAAGTAAAATTTACACGGGAGTGTTGGGCGAACAGGTTAAGTGAATGAACTGAGGGAAATGAAACATTGACAGATTTCCAAGGAGGATTTAGAAAAAAGAAAAGAACAGTGGATAATATAATGATAGTAAAGACAGTTTAAAAAAGTATAGGAGCCTGTCTGGAAGTACGGTTTATGTGGCAGCAATAGATTTTGAAAAAGCGTTTGATAAGGTGAATAGAGAGGCTCTATTAGAGAAATTAGGTAGGTTGGGGGTTTCGGAAAATATGTTGAGGGCAGTGGAGGGAATATATAGGGTAGTCAGGTTTTGTGTAAAATTGGGAGACAGTAGATTGAGCAGACCCTTGGAGTCTAAGGTGGGTTTAAAGCAAGGATGTAAATTATCGCCAATTTTGTTTATTTTATTTATTAACGATATCTTGGAAGGGCATGGGGCCAGCAATTGGGCTGTGCCGGTAATTAATGGGTTAGAGGTACCGGGACTGATATTTGCTGATGATGTGATATTGATGACTCTAATTTCAGAAGGGATGCAATGAGCTTTAAATGCAGTGTCGCTATTTGCGAAGAAATGGGGCTTGAGAATTAATGGGAATAAATCTAAAATGCTAGTAGCCCAGGGAAACAAAGGAAGAGGGGTGGAAAGGAAATGGGTCCTGCAGGGAGAAAGGTTGGAACAAGTAATGAAGTTGGAATATTTAGGAGTCATTATTAACAGTAAAGGAAACTGGAACGATCAGATTATTAGGGCGAAAAGCAGAGGATTGGCAGCCCTAGCCTCAGTCAAAAACTTGTTAGCTAAATATCCTGGTATTAGTTATCAAACCCTGAGGTTAGTGTTAAGATCGGTGATTTTCGGGAAGGTTTTGTATGGCGCAGAAGTATGGGGGTTGGATGAGAAAAGAGGTGAATTAAGACGTATTATTAGTAGTTTTGGTAAGATAGTGATGGGTCTGCCGAGATGCACAGCTAATGCAGGGGCGGAATTAATGTGTGGGGAGGATCTGGAATCTGAGTGTGTGAAAAGAATAGTTAGATATAGGATGAACAACAACGAAAGAGCATGTATAAGGGCTGGGTAGAAAAATTAAGGGATATTTGGAGATGATAGGATTAGGGCATCTGTGGGGGGGTGGTTTGGACGAAGACAGAAGCCAAAGGGACGAGGGTGCTTGAGAGGAGGATTAGGGACATTCATAGGCAGAAATCATTGGGGGAAACTAGACTGAGAAATTCGCTGAATTAATTTATTAAAATAGAGGAGGTAACAGGAATAAATATTACATACGTTGACAGGTTAAATAGGCGTGGGATGGTGTGGTGGATTTTGGGATTGCATAAAAATAAGGGATGGTTGCTAGGTAGAGACAAGACAGTGTGTATACTATGTGGGTCAGTGAATGACGATTTTCACTTACTAAGTGACTGTGAAGGAACAAGTAAGACAAGAAATAGATTACTGAGTGCCGAACATCGGAAACTATTGGGAAGAGGGGATGAGCAGGCTATTTTAAGATGGATTATCAAGCAGTGGGAAAACGGGGCGAGTTGAACAGGTATCTATGTGCGGCAAAAAAAGTCCTGTGAGAGCAAAATGAAAGAAGCAGAGTTAGAGGGTGGACACGGGGATAGGTGATTGGAATAGTGATGTATGTCTAGGGTAAGCGTGTTTAATAATTTGATGATATGCACTGGATGGAGATAGTATGATAAAATTAATGGTGAGGGGAGTAATGGTATTGGGTAAATAGTGGAGTGGGTGGAGTTGGGTAAATGGTGTGTGATTTTGTAAAGGTAGGTACTGTTTGTTTGTGATATGACAGGATGGAATGTAACTGCTGACTAGCGTTGTTTTCGTATTTATCGAGAGTAGGTCAGGGAACAATGAATGTGATGCAAGTTGATGAGTGCATAAGGACACGTGATGAGTGTGCTGGAACGAGGAATCGGTGACTTGTACAGATAAAATGATCTTGTATAGGATATATTTAGTAGGTTATGGTTGTTAAGGAGTATTTAGTTCAGGTAGCTAGTTAGTATATAGAGTTTCAGTTTAGTATTATTTGTAGCTTATTATTATTATTATTATTATTATTATTATTATTATTATTATTATTATTATTATTATTATTATTATTAACTTTTTATTGTGAACATGTATTTGGGCGCTGAACGCCTGTTATGTTCAAGAATAAATAAATATTATTAGACCCAAATATTTAAAGTGATCGACCTCACCTATTTTTTTTGTTGTTAAAATATATCTTTGAATGATAAATATTTTTATACTCGGCTTAGTTATTATCATATATTTAGTTTTATTGACGTTCGTAGTTAATTTATTGATACTGAGCCACTTGTTTATTGCGATAATGTTTGCCAGACAATACTGGGAGTCATGTGATATCGACAGAGGGATAGGTCTACTACACTAGGTGGAGGGCCAGGAGGGGAAAGGAGTGTTTGGGACCCGTCGTTTAAAATGATAAAGTTATGTGATTGGGCTCAATAAGATTGTGCTGTTAGCAGTATCTTCATCGCTACCCCATGCTGTTTGGTGGTAATTGACGTCACCAAGGAGGAGAACAGAGTCCAATGAAGCAAACTATGCAAAAAAAATGAGACCATTGGCAGGCAGTGATATACACATCGGGCGGACACTGAAGATTAATTAAATGGAGATTGCGAAAAACAATACCGAGAGCTAAGGTGTTAGGAAGAGGATGCTGCAGTGGAAAATTGATAGGGAATATGGTTATAAATAAAGATCGTAATTCCCTCACTACCATTACTATCAAGGCCTTCCACATGATAACCAGGTAATTGAAAAGACGTATCAGCAGAATACCATGTTTCCTAGATTACAAGGATGTTAGCACGAGTTTCTTGTATGAGTAATTGTAATTCATGTTTTTATATTGTGACAGGAACGCCCATACTTTAGTTCAGTGACTTGTGTTTATTTAAAAATCGACAATATCACCTTTTACAGACGAACAGTTCAGATTTTGAATATCCAGATAGAGGTAGAGAGAGACGTCGTCCTTCGGCGTTGGTGATGTCCCACGTTGTCGAACTTCTTCCCCTTCACCATAGAACTCCTCTCAGCACCATGGCTCCACGTTATCTCACGGCGGTTGACGACCTTCGAAGTTCGGATAAGACTCGAAATGGGAGTCTGACGTCTGTTGAAGTCTGCGTTCAGCGTGGAATATTTAATTAGCTTTTATTCACCGAAATCCCATGAAGGGAGTAGAGAAATGTGTGGACTTTGCACAGAATGTACATAGAATCTGATACGACACTTCTCCACTGCACTGCACTCAAGATTGTGACACGACACTGTTCGTAAAATTCACAAGTTCCACGGTTGATAGGGTTGGACGCAAACAATTCGAAGAAATTCAGATCAATTCAGTACCACAGTCTATGACGATGAGGATAATTAGCACAGTTCAAAATATGAAAGTAATTATCGTCTGATACACTCGTCGATGATCTTGAAATTAATGGGGTAACACAATAATCTGGAACCTTCTATGAATTTAAGGTTCAGTCTTACGAAATAAAATGAACCATTACTTTGGTAGAGTACAATGAAAAGAAATAAATTAAGTCGCTAGAACACAGTCTTACGTAATACTTGAACACGATAAAATGAATGTACAGTACAATCTTATGAAAAGAAATTACATTCTTTCATGAAGGCACAGTCTTATGGAAAGAAACTAAGTTTTCACGAAGGCACAGTCTTATTAAATGAGACGCAAAGTCTTATGGAAAGAAATTAAGTTTTGCCTGAGGCACAGTCTTTATGGAACGAGTTAAGCACAGTCCCTCGAAAAGAAACTAAGTTTTTACTGAGGCACAGCCTTTATGAATTGAACTAAGCACAGTCCTACGAAAAACACAGTCATTTGAGAAAAGTTCATGCGGAACAGTCCCGTAAACTCAATTAAGGTACAGTCTTTGCGAACTGAAAACAAATTCACTAGCCACTTCGTGATTGTTTAAAATATCAACCATCTAAGCCCTTTCAGTTTGACACTTTATAAAACCAATTTGATCACGCTTGTATCACGGTTTGTACAAGTTATTAACTACCAATAACTAGAGATAATTCGTCTCCTTCAATCTCACACGAAGTTAAACTCCTAAGATCGCACTTCTAACACTTAGAAAATTTTACTGTATCACTCACGTCCTGTCATCGGCACTCAGCCGGACAGAGTAACGATCACGAGTACAATTTTTACAGCTGGCCAGCACGACGTGGCAGCTGGAATACGAAGTCACACACACTGAATTCTACTGAGCCAGCAAGGTTCTTTTAAACCCGTGAGTGGGATTGCGAAGTTTCAAATACAAGATTCTTCAATCTTTAATAACTCGGCTATTCTTCCGCCGATTTTCTTGAAATTTGTACATTATTATCTGTTATAAGGATCTACGTGATGACGTGGTTAAAAGTTTGAACAGACATTCCATTCTGGAGATAACGAAATAGAAGCAATGGAATGTTCGATCGTGACGTCACTTGGACCTGGCTGGCTCCCTGCAGCGAGCGATCACCTGCCTCGCTGTTACATCCGCTGCCGGAGCGCTCAGAGTTCTTTTTAAATCATAGTAGACGGGTGTTAACGCGACTTGCGTAAGAAATACTTTGACGACGAATGTCGACAGGGCTTTTCCGCTTCAATATATGAGACTCCTAGCGTTCCATTGCATAACGCGTATCATAAAGAGTAAGTATATGTGTGATTCTGTCCTGCAATTGATGGATCACCGGGGAGATGGGCGATTCTACTCCCACATTGTGTAAGAGAAAAAAATTGTTTTATTTCATGGTGTAAGTGGTCCCGTTGTATCTGAAGTCGCTGATCATGTTGGAGGGGGAGGTGACAAGTACCCGAAGCATTTAAAATAAGAGCTGTAGAAGTAGAAGTAGTTTGCGAATCTAGAGGCGGAGAAGACACAACGGCACGTCCCGAAGGAACACTGTCTGGACGCACCAGGGCCATATAGCCGCGCGCTCAAAACCCGGTGCCGGGGCGGTTTTCACTGGTCTTTGCACCACTTGCGTAAATTTCCGTTTCCGGGGATATTCCTAAGTAGGAGCGGAAAAGATTGGTTCTTGTGTAAGGGGTGGAAATATTGAGGGTTTTGGGGAGGATGATAGATAGGTAAGGAGATACTCGACTTGGCCTCTTGGAAAGAACTACATTCAACACACATAACTTTTTGATTTCCTGTTGATATTTGTGTTCAGGACAAACTAATGCACCGGTTGGATGAGCACCTTTACAATACACACACTTTGAATGCTGTGATGTACACTGGTCGGTTGTATGCCCCATTGCACACTTTCCACAGCGAGCAGGCTGCGCACGACATTGCTTCTGTGTATGTCCATAGCGAAGACATCTGCGGGAAATGACAGGCGAAAAAATAAAAGGCTCAATACTGAGATAAACCTGGAAAAGGGACACTTGTGGAGGCAGCTGCTGTGTACGAAAGGTGACTTTGATAGACCCAGTTGGAACATATTCATTACCATCATTTGTAACTAGTCTCCGTTTGAGGCGTTAAACCACTTTAACAGGGACTCGTGACGTAAGATACTGACGAATATTACACAAGTAGTACAAGAACCGACTCGTCTCAATAACTTGCTAGATGTATTGTTGGTTAAACCATGGGAAATTGTTGATAAAACTGAGGTAATTGAAGGAATAGGTGACCATAAGGCTGTAATAATGGATTTAGCACTGGTACCCAAAAGGCTTAATGAGAGGGTCACACAAGACAAGAAAATGTACGGAAAAACTAAAGTTGATGAATTTGGGTCTTACCTTAAATCACAATTCTGTTGTTGGATAAGTGAAGGGCGTACTATCGATAAACTGTGGGTTAAATTTAAAGGAAATATTTGGGAAGGTGAAAAAAGATTTGTACCTGTTAAGAAGGGTAAAATTACCTCAGACCTTGTTTATTACACAAGGGAAATAAGAAAATTAAAAAGAAAATGTAGAAAAGTAACAGGAATATCAAAGAGGGTAGGGAGAATAGAGGAACTAGAAAACAGCTAATGAGGGAACTGAATAGAGTGAAAAAGGAAGTGAAAGATAATTATATGAATGGCATACTTCAAGAGGGTAATGACCACAAAGGGAAATGGAATAAGCTGTATTCATATATTAGGAATCAAAAAGGAAACGGAATCCAAATTCTCACAATGGTGGGAGAAGGGGGTGAAACCTATTTAACAAATACTGAGAAAGCAAATCTATTTAGTACGGAATTCAGAGATTCAGTAAAAGATTGTCTGGAGTTGGAAACCGAAACAGAAGATAGAGAAGGAGAGACAAATAGGGAAACTTCTCATTCACAAATGAAGATATTTTTGGAGAAATCCAACTGCTTCAATAAGGAAAAGCAGCAGGAAGTGATCAAATTACTGGAGAGGCATTAAAGATAATGGGGAGGTACATAGTGCCATATTTAAAATTTCTCTTTGACTATGTCATAAATAATAGTGTAATACCAAAGGAATGGAAGGCATCTATAATAATACCAATTTATAAAGTAAACCGGAGGACTACAGACCAATCAGCCAGACCAGTGTAGTTTGTAAAATACTGGAGAGTTTAATAGCAAAGTACATCAGAGGGATATGTGATAATAAAAATTGGTTCATGAGGAGCCAGTATGGATTTAGAAAGAAATTTTCTTCTGAGACACAACTGGTGGGATTTCAGCAGGTCATATAAGATCAGTTGGATTCAGGAGGCCAGTTAGATTGCATAGCCATAGATCTTCCAAAGCCTTTGATAGAGTGAAACATGGAATATTATTAAAGAAATTGGAGGGAATAGGATTGGACGTAAGGGTTATACGTTGGATAAGAACACTTCTAAATTCAAGGGTTCAAAAAGTCAAAGTAGGAAATAGTGTATCACAGGAAGAGAAAGTTTGGTAGGGAATTGCACAGGGTAGTATAATCGGTCCCTTACTTTTCTTAATATAGGTACGCAAATGATTTAGGGAACAATATAACATCAAAAATCAGATTGTATGCAGATGACATAATTGTTTACAGGGAAATAAATAACATTGCGGATTGATCAGAATTACAAAGGGACCTTGAGAGTATCCAACAATGGGTTGAAGAAAATAATATGAAAGTTAATGGAAGCAAATCAATTGTTACAACATTTACAGCAGGAGCTTTAAAGCTGAATTTAAATATACTTTGTATGAGGTAGTTAACCCAAAATATGGCAAGTGCTTATACTTAGGTGTGAGATGTGAAAATAATTTACACTGAAGGGACATGTTGATATCATTGTTGGGAAAGTATACAGATCTTTACATATCATAATGAGGCTAGTTAAAGGATGCAACAAAGAATTAAAAGAGAAGAGTTACTTAAGTATGGTTCTTCCATTATTGGAATATGCAAACAGTGTTTGGGATCCTCACCAAGAATACCGTCCGGCTCCATGGCTAAATGGTTAGCGTGCTGGTCTTTGGTCACAGGAGTCCCGAGTTCGATTCCCGACAGAGTCGAGAATTTTAACCATCATTGGTTAATTTCGCTGGCAAGGGGGCTGGGTGTATGTGTCCTCTTCATCATCATTTCATCCTCATCACGACGCATAGGTCGCCTACGGGTGTCAAATCGAAAGACCTGCATCTGGCGAGCCGTACTTGTCCTCGGACACTCCCGGCACTAAAAGCCATACGCCATTTCATTTGACCAAGAATACCTAATAAAAAGAATAGATAGTGTGCAGAGGAAAGCAACAAGATCTGTAACAGTGGATTTCAGGAAAAAAATAGTGTATCAGAAATGTTAGAGAAACTTGGGTGGGAAACTTTAAGTAAGAGATGGGGGAAAACTAAACTTATAGGATTATATAGAGCCTATACAGGAGAAGAAGCATGGGGAGAAATCCGTGAGAGACTTCAGTTGGAAAATAATTATATCGGCAGGACTGACCACAAGTATAAAATTAGAAGGAATTTTAGCAGAAGGGATTGGGGTAAATTTGATTCATTGGGAAGGGCGTGAAGGAGTGGAACAGTTTACCAGGGGTGGTGTTTGATCCTTTTCCAAAATCTGTACAGATATTCAGGAAGAGAATAAACAGCAACAGAGAAAAGAAATGAAGTGTTAGAGGGCATTCGATCAGTGCAGGTTATTGCAAATAAAAATGTGTGTGAATAAATTAATTCCATCCCCTGGTGTATGGAGATTGGACAGCCGAAGTAGGGGTGGAGTGCATTGGGGACTTCGAAGGCCCTGGGACCGCTACGGTAGCTGTGAAGGCCCTTCAGGAACTCTGAAAACCGGTGGCAAAAGCGGCTCTGGTTAAGACGCAGCAGGTCGTTATGCTACTTAGGTTCCAATTCGGGTAAAAAATAAATAAGTAAATAAATGCAATGTAAATTTTAATCTTATACCAGTTGTATATTATTATTAGAAGTAATTCCACAAACCGTATATTAGTTGACTATGTTTGTAAGTACAGGAAATATTACACGTAGAATTTTGTAAGCAATATAAATTTATTAAGGATGAGCTGTGCGTTTAATAGAAAAAATATTAGCGTAAATTGTATAATATTGTACTCTAGGAAAATGTTTCTTCTCTTGTTATTTTAAAATTTAGTGCTTGACAATAATGTATTTTAGTGTACCATTTGCAACCGAGGTAGACACCTCATTTGCAAATAAAGAGATTTTGATTTGATTTTGATATCATCCTTAGATAGATTTTGTCAACATCACGGATAATTCCGACATGCAAGATGTTGGAAGAAGATATATAGGCCCTGAGTTGTAAACCCTAACAGTGTATGACTTAGAAAGGTTTTGCTTGTTCGGCATTGTTGAAAACTATTTGTAACTGTTAGCGTTTTTTGCGAGAAACAGATTTCACAAAAGTATCTTTTTCATAAAAATATCGACTGAGGGCCGTGGGGTGAAGTTGACCCAAATTTTTGTTATCCATTGATTCAATATACACAATATAGGGGCCACGGTGTGAATGAGAATAATACTCCCGTTCCTCTTGCGGCAGTACATTGTCACTAATATTCCTAGGTCGTTGGAGTGACAAGGCTGGATCAGTCAAATCCGTTTGGGAGTTCTGACGTCCAAAAGATTAGACATGCATGGGAACTTCTTAACCAACAACTAAACTGTCCCACGACACTAGACTACCTACCCCACTGGAGGCAGCCATCGTAAACGTGCCTTACGCACAAGGGATGGGAAGAGTTCCACCAAAGCAAGCACTAATAAAACACAGCAAAATTACTGGACTAACGAGCTCACTGCACTGAGCGAACACTAGCACACAAAGAGAATGGATAAGATGCGACTCTCAGCGTTATTTGAATTCTGTACACAGCGGCTGCCGCAAATACTGCCGGGAGCTGCTGCAAAGATTGCCGGGAATTGCATGTAATTTCCTCTGGCAGTCGTAGGGTAAACTAAAATGACGGGGCGGGCGATTTATATCGTTTAGCGCATCGGGTCCCCAGGTTCTCATCCTCCCTCCATTCTTAAATATATTAATTTCTTTCATATCTTTTATCTTTTCTTTCTTTCTTTCTTTCTTTCTTTCTTTCTTTCTTTCTTTCTTTCTTTCTCTTACCTTTTTCTGAAATATTTCATTCTGAACTATGATACACCTGGAGGTTGGCCTGTGCTTTATTACTATTTTTTTGCTGGAGAAGAAAGCTTACGAGCCTGTACTGCTTTTTATAATTTTATTTCCACTAATTCACAAAGCCATGAAGGAAGGGAGTAAACAGCCTGGCCTGTGCCGCTTTTTTCTAATAATATTATTTGCTTTACGTCCCAATAACTACTTTTACGGTTTTCGGAGACACCGTGGTGCCGGAATTTTGTCCCGCATGAGTTCTTTTACGTGCCAGAAAATCTACCGACACGAGTCTGACGTATTTGAGCATCTCGAAATTGTGTAGAAATGTGGGCCAGGATCGAACCTGCCAAGTTGGGGCCAGCTGCTTTACTTTTTCTCCTGAAGAAAAAAAGAAACTCACTCACGAAGGAAGGAAGGAAGGAAGGAAGGAAGGAAGGAAGGAAGGAAGGAAGGAAGGAAATGACCAGAAGGTGAGTGGGATTGGCAATTCCTTTCACGGATTAAGAACTGCGACAGAAATAGACACTAACACCACCTCGTACGTCAGTCCTCTTTAACACTATTTAAGCCAACCTCAACAGTCAACAGTATCAGGATATGCCACTTATGCAGGGAATGAAATATAAATACAATGTAAGAAAAAAAAAAGCCATACACAGGAATCAAAATGATTAAAGGAAACTCACATGCTAAGGAAGGAGTTTGTAGGATTCAAAGGTAAATTCAAATTAAACATGATCTTTCGATTTATGGAGCTATATTCCACCTACTATCCCTAGTATTACAGGCATAAAAATTGTGTAGAAATTTCCACATAAGTTTTTGTGATCATAGTACATAATAATTTCATTAAATTACATTCAGTAGTGTTAATCATCAGTTAATATACATCAGCCAGATTACAATACAACAAAAATCATTCATTTATTAAAGAAAGACTGGAACTGACAAGTTACAACACAATAAATACTTTTCTCTCTTTTTTGCAGTCTAACGTTGCACTGACACGTCACAAGTTTCTGGCAACCCCATTTGTATTTTCTGAAGGAACTTACTGCATGATACGTTTTTCAGTCTGTCAAATGAGGCACCCAGGGCCACACACAGAAAAATGTTGAGATTTGTACTTCTTTTGTATCTGTTAGAGGATGACAAGTCTCTGGCAGAGTAGTGTTTGAAGAAACCAAGACATGATAGCACGTACTCTGTTCCTACATAATTGGACAAAACGCAACATATCATTCAATCAATCATCTGCATTTAGATGGTAAACACCGAGCTCGATAGCTGCAGTCGCTTAAGTGCGGCCAGCATCCAGTATTCGGGAGATAGTACGTTCGAACCCCACTGTCGGCTGCCCTGAAAATGGTTTTCGGTGGTTTCCCATTTTCACACCAGACAAATGCTGGGGCTGTACCATAATTAAGGCCACGGCCGCTTCCTTCCAATTCCTAGGCCTTTCCTGTCCCATCGTCGCCATAAGACCTATCTGTGTCGGTGCGACGTACAGCAAATTGCAAAAAAAAAAAGATGGTAAACAATATCAAGTTACAAAATTGTATGCATTCCTTGTAATTTTCTTCTTTTACTAGTGGTTTTACATCGCACCGACACAGATAGGCCATTCCTTGTACTTACAGTACTTAAAAATGTTCTATTTCATGTGACAGTAAGATATATCTAAATTTCTCTGCTACACAGAAGAGGATAGAATCATGATTATGTTTATGGACTTAAAAGACAAGAGAGCTATTGCAGATTCTGTGATTGTTCTCCTCTTACTAGCGTCTTACAACACGCAGGAGGTACAAATAATGCTTCCTTTCAGTCCATTCACAGGAGAGGATTTCCAATAAATTTGAAAGTAATATGTAGCATCAGGATCTACGTACAACAATATGGAAGCCGATCCAGCACAAAACATTCCCATGCCACGTCACAAAGTGTATCAACCTAAAAGATATACGTCCAAGGAATTGGTCGCTATTTTATGTACAGTATGATAAACAATGTGCTGCTAACTACCGCGACATTACCGTGTGCTAGGGGCTTTGCTGTGACCTAAACGAAACGCCGGTCAAAGGCAGTGGAAACTCACTTCAAATACAGTGCCATTTGTACCTACTGTATATCGCAGAAATCTGTGTCAGTTGTTGCAGAGTAGGCTGATCCGTGGTCCGACAGCACTGCACTCCGACCGGCCAACCGAGCAGAGGACGGGTGGCCATGGCTCTACCGTGGCTCTACACCTCTGCATTTACGACACAGAAAGGGGCTGTCCCCCTACCACTGGTTGTAATGAGAATGGGTTTCCTTTCGCCTGCAGTAAGGCAAATGATAGGACATTTCCTAGTATATGTCATGCCACAAAACTTCTTGTCTTCACCACATATCTCCTTGCCTAAGATGATGATGCTTATTGTTTAAAAGGGCCTAACATCTAGGTCAACGGCCCCTAATGGTACGAAATTAGACTAAATGTAATTACAATTTAAATGTCCAAAATCATCCACTGACCGGGATTCAAAACATGATGACGAAGAATGAATGGATGGGTATGAATTTAGAACAATCAGTGGATCCGAGCCGTAATGCCCTACATTTCCAGAAACTAGCGTTGAACAATAGTATTACTGACCAAGGGACTGCTTCTAAAGCACAATCCTGAATCCATGATGCTTGTAGTCAAAAGGGGTCCAAAAACCAGGTCATCGGCTCCTCATAATGCTACTTATCGCTGAGTAAGGTAGAACCATGTTTTTTGTCATGTTGCGGTACTAATCAAAGTAGGCGTAAACTCGCGGCGACACATTATGGTACTACTCACAGGTAATCTAATGCTCACATATAACACACACCTATGGCGTTTCTCACATTGCGGCGCCATTTACAGGTAGCGCAAACCTATGGTGTTCCTCACCTAGGTGCAATTATCACAGGGACTCGTACTATCCGGTGGTGTTAATTTTTCGTCATTTCTGTCACGAGAAAATCGCTGAAAAGTATTCAGTGAAAATTGGTATTTCACGTCGGGGAATGAACCACTACAATGTAGGCTATAAATAATTTTATTCGCCCTAAATGATATGGCAGTTTAGAGGAAAAGCCTATAATTTAATTTTTCAACGTCTAACGTATGTTATTGATCCTATCGAAAAGTACTACATAACAATAGTCATAAAGAATGCAATTTCCAATTATTTATGTCTTATTCAGTTTAATCTACCGACTATGATAAGAATGGCGGTGGTGGTGATTATTGTTTCAAGAGGAAGTACAACTAGGCAACCATCCTCTATATATTAGTAATCGGACAGAAGAAATGGAACGGGGCTGACACTACGAGAAATGAAGGTATCGGCATAAGAAAGACCAGAGCCACGAAGGGTGTGAATATAAGACTCCCTAGACCTCCATACGTAATACAGACGGGGTCAGAAAAGAACAGGTGGTGAACGAGTTAGATCAGATAGGATAGGTGAAAGTGAGGAGACTGGGACAAGTAAGCGGAAGCACCTAAGGACTCCGTGGACGACTACCCAAGCTCGGAGCCCCCATGGGACCCTTTTTAGTCGCCTCTTACACCAGGGATGCCGTGGGTGTTATTCCACTGCCCCCACCGACAGAGGGACAACAATGATAAGGGAAATTTGTACAAATTTTACCATCACATCAAATGAATGAGTTGCCAACATCACAAAATTCACAATTATTAATTTAGTTACTTGGAAATTGAATACAGACCAGTACATACTTCTGTAGAGGAGAATGTGCATACATATTGAAAATAAGTGAGGAGGGAGCATAATATATTTCCTGTGTTCTGATGAAATTTTTTTCCAAAGTACAAAATTTTCAGTGAAACCTCCTTTGGTAGTAACGGATACTTAACCAAAACTAAGACTTCTTTACAAAATAATAATAATAATAATAATAATAATAATAATAATAATAATAATAATAATAATAATAATAATAATAATAATAATAATAATAATAATACATGTCCCATGAAGTTTAAATAAATTGTTTGATTATACAACAACTGTACGGCAGGAATTTATAAAAGTTATTATGAATGCAATTAATACAAATAGAGTCTGAAACATGCAGATGTTTGGCATATTATGAATTACAATATTGAACATGAACTGAACATATTTGTTTTCCACCTTTATGAATAATTATAATGATGTTGTAGGCTTCAAAATGATGTCTCATTTTTTTGGCTATGAGTTTTAAATAGCACCTATTCATGGCGACGATGGAAAGAGTCTGAGAAGGAAGACTGTGGCCTTAATTAAGGAACGGCCTTAGTATCTATCTGCCTATTGCGAAGAAGAGAAACCATCTTCAAGGTTGCCATCAGTGGGGTTCACACCCACCATTGCCCGAGCGCAATTTCACAGATACGTGACCGCACTGTGCAGCCTACTTGCTGGGTGTTTTGTAATATAAAATTAATTACTTTAATACCCAATCATTAGGATTTTACAAATTGAAATTGTTGAATTTGAAGTCTTCAGCAATATTTAACCCATACACAGTGTTCTCCCTAGGATCTTTCACAGACCGCCCGGCTATCATAACCTAGATATGTGCTAGTTGCATAATATTTCAAGTTGCTTTACCTCGCACCGACACAGATAGGTCTTATGGCGACGATGGTATAGGAAAGTGCTAGGAGTGGAATGAAAGCGGTCATGACCTTAATTAAGGTACAGACCTAGCATTTACCCGGTGTGAAAATGGGAAACAACGGAAACCATCTTCAGTGCTGCCGACAGTGGGGTTCGAACCCACTATTCCCCGAATGCAAGCTCACAGCTGTGCGCTCCTAACTCACTCGGTTTACGTACCGTAATACTAATACATATTTCAGTAATTGGAAACCTTCGACCTGTTTTCCAGTCAGTGACCGTGTCAGGGATGGAATGAATGAGGCCCCATCTTGCGGTGAGGATAGGAATTGTGCCGGCTGCCGAAGCCTGTCGCACTCCTCTGGGGCAATGATTAATGACTGACAGATGAAATGATAGTGGAGAGTGTTGCTGGAATGAAAGATCACAGGGAAAACCAGAGTACCCGAAGGAAAACCTGTCCCGCCTCCGTTTTGTCCAGCACGAATCTCACATGAAGTAACCGGGATTTGAACCACGGAACCTAGCGGTGAGAGGCCAGCGCGCTGTTGCCTGAGCTACGGAGGCTACAAACGCAGCATTTCAGTCATTGTGTATTCCAAATTAAAATGTAAACTGTGTAAAACTGTTTATTTAAATGAAAAATCTTCATTATTATCAGCATAATTGCGCGAGTTACATCGGAGTTCAGCTTATCACATAGTGTCATGCACGAGCGGCATCTGGATTAGCGTGGAATCACGTGCGAGCATTCGATTCCGCGGGACGTAACAAACCCGCCTGGCTCTTCACAGCAAACGAGTGATTATGAAGGAGCAGTAGAACACTAGAAGTACAAACTATTCTGTTACGTCTTCTTCGTGATATCACTGAAATAGTTCATTTTTGCAGTTAATGTTTACCTGTCTAATATTATTGTTAATTGCCTGAGCGGAAAGAGTTGAAATTTTAGTATTGCAAATTTGATATTCACTGACTCCAAAAGTAGATTCGTACATGCTGAGAGGAACATGGACGACATTTTAAAAAGGTACATTCAAATGTTCGGAATTTCAGCTACACTCTGCCTCTAAGAGATGTACAAATCTCAACTTACTAGGTAAGGCAAGACTAGGTATGACGGGTATTACAGTAACTTTCATTATGAGAAGCGAGTTTCTCTCTCGTCTGCCACTGATGAATTTACCATAAATACCTCTGGTGAGCAATTTGAAATGAACCGCAGAAAAATTAGATAGGTCATATTACTGTGAACATTATTAATATTAATAATGATAATAATTACTTCATTCTATTTAGGACACCTTTAATAGATGTTCTGGATAGCTGGAGCGGAAAAGGTCTCGAACACATAGCGCGGTTCCTCAGCTGCTTTGAAGAAAGCTTCCGCAACTTTCGAATTCCCACAATGTCCAGCCACTCTTTGCAAATGTCACGTATAGGAACAGTTTAATGGTAAAAGATAAGATTCCCTGCTGCCGGACCTCTTCGCTATCGGTGTATATCCCACTTTCCATGCATGATCTGAGGCATAAAAAGAAGAAAAAAATAATTAAGGGCAATGTCGTCAGTTTATATTTTTACTGCTAATTTCAATACTATCAAAACTATACTGGCTTATCAGAAATAATATAACATTGCATCAACTGAATGTAATTAAATTAAGAATTTATTTCAGCCGAAAGGCCATAACGTGACATAAATATGTATGATACACATGTTATTGTAATTAATAACAACCACCACGCAAAAAAACTTTGAAAAAATATATTTTGGGGAACAGAAACAGCTATCGGTCATCAACTTAATAACTTACATAACCTCCTGTGGCGTAGTGTCCTTTTAGGACACTGTTTAAAGGTAGAATCAAATATCCAGCAAAAATATTTTAAACAATAAACTAAATAGAACATTGAGTAGGCCGAAGAGTTGGTGTTCTAATTTACTAGAATTTCATTGACATTGGTGTGATATGCTTTTCATGTTATGGCCTCAGGAGGTTAATAAAATAAGAATAACAAGGAATTCTTACCTCAAATATCTCCTACTTCTTCAAACAAGAAATTCCACTCAGAATTTCACTGAAAAACATTCGAAGAGCATGAAAACGAACATAAATAAGAAGATAAACAAAGTTAACAAGTAGACTGGTCTCACACGTGGTCTTGAAAGCGATAATTACGAATCTATTTCAGCCGAAAAGCCATAACTTGACATTGATATGTATGATAAACATGTTATTGTTCTTAATAACATACTCGCATATAGTGAAATTGAAATTAAAGACGGGTTGGCAAGTTCAAAATACCCACAAACTATCAAAGCTATAAACCAAAGCGAAAACGGCATGAGACATCTGGCGTAAACTTTATAATAAAGAGGAAAAGCGCACAATGAGCAGGAAATAAAAACAACAAATAGTTAACAAAAGTTATTAGGATAGTCCCTCGCTGCAAAGCATTTTCAATGAGCACTTCCTTTCACTGCATATCATTGGGTGATATCGATCACAGCTTCTGTTGCACAAAGCACAAACACAGGTGACATCTGGATCGTGATATTTGCTGGTCATGCACACCTTGAAGTGGAAGCCATGAACGGCGTAGCGTGTCACTAAATGTCTCAGCTCATAGTTCCCTTGTTTCCAATCGCTGTAGATCATAGCGTCTGTAGCGTAGAACTCTGACCATATTTCATTTTTCTTTTTCCAAAGCACTTCCATGAGGCCTTTATATGCAGGAGTTGCTGGCAAAAGTAGCTGTAGTCGTAGTTCCTCAATGAAGAAAGGCTCCCTGGTGAGCTCGTAGGCGAGACAGGGTGTGAATTTGGAAAGGCATAATATTTTTTTCAGAAAAGTGGCTTTCACTTTCTCAGTCTGTTCCAGATTTCTCTGTGTGCAGTGTATCCATATTAATTCTAGTCCATATGTTATGATAGGAGTGATTTTAATTTTGAATAATTTCATTGCTGTTCTAATTGATAGTCTATTGATGAGTTTTATGTCGTTCATCGCCTTGATAGCCGTGTTTGTTTTGTCTTCTATGTGTTTTCCGAATTTGATGCAGCGTGTTTGTAAGGTCATGCCGAGATATTTGAAGTGTGATACTGCTGTTAGTTTCTTTTCTTGGTAGAAGAAAGAGGCCTGTGGTCCCCCTTTTCTGAAGCTCATGGACACAGTCTTTTTTTCGTTAATTTGTCCATTGCACCAGTTGATCGAAGGCAATCTGCAATTCTACCTGGTCTGTTGATGTTATTACCATATCATCTGCATAGATATATAGGCGTACCTTTTCTGATGATATTGCTTGAACTACGTCAGCTGTTGCTGCAATGAAGAGCAGAGGGCTCAGTGGATCTCCTTGGAGTACCCCGTTTGTTTGATGAATTGGTCGTGAGATATTTATACCGTCACTGATGATTATGCTATTGTCGTGAAGTATGTTTTGAGTAATTCGCAATAGATAGTTCTCTCTTCCAACCAATTGCTGTAGTTTCTCTATTTTTAATTTCCGACTGATTGAATCGAAAGCTTTGGCGTAATCTATAAATATTGCATGTAGTTTTTGTCCTGGATTTGAAAAGGTAGTCTGTATGTCGTTGAGTAGGCAGGTAATGGCTTGGATTGTGCTTCTATTTATCCTGAAACCGAACTGTTCCTCAGGTAATTTCAGGTCAATTATGTTTGTAAGCCTCTTGCTTAGTAATTTAGTCAGTAACTTGAACATCGTGCATTCCAGGGCGATTCTTCTGTATGAGTTAGGATCCCCAGTGTCTCCTTTCCCTTTATATAACATTTTGACCGTAGATTTCCTCCAACTGTCCGGAATATTGCTTTGCTCTAGGCACCCGTTAAGAAGATTGATTATTTCATCTTTCATTTCAGGCCATATTTCTTTAATATGCTCACCGTATACAGAGTCGGGTCCACTTGATTTGTTGTTCCGGATACTTTTCATGACCTCCGCTACTTCTTCCTCCGTAAAAGGTTCGACGTTCGTGACATCACTTGCCATTTCCAGCTCAGGGCGTGTTTCTCTATCTTGAACTACTTTGCGTAGATGCTCCTCCCAAACATCTGTTGAAATGCTTCTAGGAAATGTTGGTTGCCGTGCATTTAGCGGTTTATATGGGTTCTGTTCTGCTTCACGTATCAGTTCACTTTCTTCTTTTTGGTGATGGTCTTTCTTTGCTTCCCTCACTAGGCGTTTATAGATTCTTCGTAGTTCCGCATACTTCATGAAGTTTATCTCCGATGGTTCACTCCTTGCTATGTGTAAAGCATCCAGAGCCTTACGCCGAGCCGCGTAACATGCTTCATTGAACCAAGGCTTTGCCTTTCTCGCTGTAGGAAGGACCGGCGATGCCGCACTTCTTATTACCTGCTCTATACCAGCTGCTCCACTGTTAAGGTGTCCTCGCCGAATGTGCTCAGATATATGTTGTTTCAACTCAGGGTCCACTTTACCCTTTGATTGCGTAAACTTTATGTACTACTACTCTTGTTGTTCACAGAGCAAAGCCAAAATATACAGTTCATGCTAGGAACAAGACTCGCATCGATAAATGGTATATAATGTTATGCAATGTGCGTGTGACATAGTTGTTGGCTTAAGGGGAGTTTGAAAGGCAAAAATGTGAATTTTTTGACATTTTCCAAAATAAGTCCTACAATATTATTTAGTGTTTCATGAATAAAATGGTATATGTAATTAATAACAACATCTGTGTAACTGCTAGAAGTCTTTAATTTTTAATTTTATAACATTGCTTGCGTATCCATCAGGCTGGTTAATTTCGGACATGCATTCCTTTATTTACGAATATCTCTGAAACTACTGCACATAGAAGGTTGTGGTGTTTTAGCCTATCGATAGAGAATACTAGGCGCTCAATTTTGGTTACACTTCTATTTCAAATATGTCTGCCACTATGCTTGTTTTTGTGTAAGGAATGTTGAATTTCGTGTGAATTAGTATCTCTGGAAGTGCTTTCGTGTAGTTTGATTGCACTTATTTTGGTAAACAAAGTATAAATATGCCTAGAAGTTCTGGGAAACGTAAGTTTTGTGGCAACCAACATACTAACAACACAAGACCATGTGGTTCACATGAGGTAGAATCCTCCAACAGTGTAGAAAAAGATTGTCAAAATGTGACACCAAAGAACAAGACAGTGAAAGTGAACCTAAATTTGGTAAATATTTTGAAGAACTGGGATCCGGAATGCTGAAGTTTCAGAAGAGTATTTTGAGCACAATAATTCTATACCTGAAGCAGTTATGGAAGCTATCAAGCCAATCTACAGAGACCTGGCTCATCCAGGCCTTCCCAGAAATTGTCTACATGGGCGCACTCAGAATCCCAATGAGTCTTTCAACAATATTATTTGGACTCAAGTGCCATAAATGTATTAATTTGTGGCGTTAAGAACTTTGAAATGGGGAGTCAGTGATGCTGTATTAACATTTAATGGTGGGAATATGGGAAGAGAGTCATTGCATCTCAACATCAACCCTGGCCGTCATACTATGAAGGGATTGCAACATTTAGACAAATTAAGAATTGCCAAGGCACAGCGTGCAGCAGAGTTCAACACCAAAGCAGCAAGGTCATCGCGAAGGAAAAGGTTTTTAGAGGAGGGGTACCAGGAAGAGGATACTGCGGGGTGCTTTTGAGCCTTAATTTAAAAATCTGAGTGAGTTCTGATAATTTTAAGTTTTAAACCTGATTTTCTCAAAATGACTTTTTTTTTACAATTAATGTTCCTGTATCTGAAAAACTACTTGTGATACATATATTAAATTTTGTGAGATGCTTTATTATATCTTACTGCCCTTACTGAAGCAGAATCATAGCACAGGTTTCCA
Organism: Anabrus simplex; assembly: GCF_040414725.1. Taxonomy (NCBI): domain Eukaryota; kingdom Metazoa; phylum Arthropoda; class Insecta; order Orthoptera; family Tettigoniidae; genus Anabrus; species Anabrus simplex. Next base: position 981,686,986 of record NC_090266.1, read on the forward strand.
TAGACATGAAGTAAGGGGTGTCCATCTTCAAATATTTTGTGTAAACAATGGCACCATTAAAAAATAATATATCTCGTTCTTTTGGTTTTTATATTTTAATTCTGCTTCAGTCAACATAAATAATATAGAAATGTCAATTGTAAAAATTCAGAGTCGTACCTTCATAGGTTCCAAAAATATAGGAACATAATCTTGGCATATTTGACATTGGCAGGATAGGCCTTTCAAACTCCCCTTAAGATATTAAAGATTTAGATTATGCTTCTTATACACTAATATTTCTCACAACATCTTCCTCTACATGAGGAAACATCAATAATAATTCACTCGATGGGTAAATAAGATAGTTGGATGCGTTACAATATTCTTCTAGACTTGTTAGTGCGTTCTCTGTATTGTTTTGCATAGAACCAATACATCTGTACAGCCTATCATTTTGCTTGCATGGTTTTTTTTGCTATTTGCTTTACATCGCACTGACTCAAATAGGTCTTATGGCGACGATGGATAGGAAAGTCCTAGGAGTTGGAAGGAAGCGGCCGTGGCCTTAATTATGGTACAGCCCCGGCATTTGACTGGTGTGAAAATGGGAAACCATGGAAAACCATCTTCAAGGCTGCCGACAGTGGGACTCGAACTCACTATCTCCCGATTACTGGATACTGGCCGCACTTAAGCGTCTGCTGCTATCGAGCTCGGTACTTGCATGTTTAACAACATACCCACAGAAATGATGAATAATATTAATTTTTGAACTGGTGAAAGGAGTTATTTGTTCATCTTCCCAACATGATAATCGTGGAGCGAGCTAGTTGGCCGTGCGGTTAGGGGAACGCAGCTGTGAGCTTGCATCCGGGAGATAGTGTGTTCGAATCCCACTGTCTGCATCCCTGAATATGATTTTCCGTGGTTTCCCATTTTCACACCAGGCAAATTCTGGGGCTGTACATTAATTAAGGCCACGGCCGCTTCCTTCCAACTTCTAGGCCATTCCTATCCTATCGTTGCCGTAAGACCTATCTGTGTCGGTGCGACGTAAGGCCACTAGCAAAAGAAGAAAAAAGGATAATGGTGGCTGATCAAAGGTAAGCGTGCTGTAATTTTTTTCCTGACCTGTACTTGTGATTTTGGCGTTCTCTTTGACAACAGCTTTTGGCATGGTTCTAATCTGACGGAAAAACTTTGTTAAGGCAGATGTTGATTCGGGATAGCCTTCGACCACTTTGAGAACAGAGTGGGATCTTTTGGGGGTGAAACAAAAATGACGCTTATCATTCGAATGTTTATTGTAACCAGAATTACAACCCGGGACATTGCAAGTCGTAGGCATATTCACATGCGGTAGTAAATTGAAGAATATGCCAGAGTATACGCTCTACTTCTCAAATGCTTAATCTTTTTCACTGTTCAGTTCACGAAAAGTTAATACAAGCTATTTTGCACGTATACAACTCGAGAATGTATAAAAATACTGAAAAAGACCACAAACTGTTTACACAATTCCACAGTAAGCTGACGAAAAGCGCGCGTACTTGGACCTTTTATTGACAGCAGCGCTGCAGGTGGCGGAGAACATGTACACCGTATCTGTTAACATGTGATTCAGAGGTAGTCGTCACATTATTTATTTCTATTCGTCCTGCTCACGGCGATTCATAGTTTGTGTTCAAAGGTTGCCAATACGAAATTCGAAGATTCGCATAGCAGTCTCGTTTGCTCCTTCGAAAAGTGAGGTTGTTTCGCGAGTGCGGTTGAGTAATATCGAGTCGGTTCTCAAAACTACTACCTTGTTCTTGCCGATTAGTAGGGTGCATCGGTGTGTGACGGTATGAAGAGTGAAAGTGGTCAATCAATCAATACTGATCTACATTGAAGGTAGTCGCCCAGGTGGCAGATCTGTTGTTTTCCTAGCATTTTCCTGAATGATTTCAAGGAAATTGGAAATTTATTGAAGATCTCCCTTTGTAAGCTATTCCAATCCCTATCTCCCCTTCCTATAAATGAATATTTGACCCAATTTGTCCTCTTCAATTCCAACTTTACCTTCATATTGTGATCTTTCCTACTTTTAAAGACGCCATTCAAACTTATTCGTATACAAATGTCATTCCGGGCCATCTCTCCACTGACAGTTCGGAACATACCACTTAGTCGAGCAGATCGTCTTCCTTCTCTCAGTTCTTCCCAGCCCAACTTTGCAACACTTTTGTAACGCTACTCCTTTGTCGGATATCACCCAGAACAAATCGAGCTGCTTTTCTTGTTTTTTTTTTTCAGTTCTTGAATCAAGTAATCCTGATTAGGGGCTCATACACTGCAACAATACTCTAGTTGGGTTCTTACCAGAGACTTATATGCTCTCTCCTTTACATCTTTACTACAACCCCTAAACACCCTCATAACCATGTGCAGAGATCTGTATCCTTTATTTACAATCACATTTATGTGATTACCCCAATGAAGGTCTTTCCTTATATTAATACCTAAATACTTATAGTGATCCCCAAAAGGAACTTTTACCCTATCAACGCAGTAATTAAAACTGAGAGGACTTTTCCTATTTCTGAAACTCACAACGTTACTCTTAACCCCATTTATCAACATACCGTTGCCTGCTGTCCATATTACAACGTTATCGAGGCCAGGTTGCAGTTTCTCACAATCTTGTAACTTATTTATTACTCTATACAGAACAACATCATCCGCAAAAAGCCTTACCTCATATTCAACTTGTACATTCATATAATTTATATATATAAAAACATAAAGGTCCAATAATACTGCCTTGAAGAATTACCCCCTTAATTATTACAGGGTCAGATAAACCTTCTACTCTAATTTTCTGAGATCTATTTTCTAGAAATATAGCAACGAATTCACTCACTCCTTTGTCTAGTGATAAAGTCCATTTGACCTCCTGAATCCAAGATATGTGCTATATCTTGTTGGAATCCTACAAGTTGAGCTTCAGTGGAATAACCTTTCTTAAAACCGAACTGCCTTCTATCGAACCAGTTATTAATTTCGCAAACATGTCTAATATAATCAGAAAGAATGCCTTCCCAAAGCTTACATGCAACGCATGTCAAACTTACTGGCCTGTAATGATAGAAACTCTCCATTCATTTGGTATAGCCCTTTCAAGCAAACAATAATCAAATAAGTACTTCAGATGTGGTACTATATCCCAACCCATTGTCTTTAGTATATCCCCAGAAATCTTATCAATTCCAGCCGCTTTTCTAGTTTTCAACATTTGTATCTTGTTGTAAATTTTATTGTTATCATATGTACATTTTAATACTTATTTAGCATTAGTCTCCTTCTCTATCTGGACATTATCCTTGTAAGCAACAATATTTACATACTGCTGACTGAATACTTATGCCTTTTGAAGATCCTCACATGCACACTCCCCTTGTTCATTAATTATTCCTGAATTGTCCTTCTTGAAACCTGTTTCTGCCTAAAAATGGCTATACATTCCCTTCCATTTTTCGCTATTATTTGCATGACTGCCAATTATGCTTGTCATCATGTTATCCTTAGCTGCCTTCTTTGCTAGATTCAATTTCCTAGTAAGTTCCTTCAATTTCTCCTTACTTCCACAGCCATTTCTAACTATTATTTCTTTCCAAGCTGCACCTCCTTCTTTGTCTCTTAATTCTCTATTATAAAAAGGTTGTTCTTTACCATTCCTTACCACCTTTAAAAATACAAACCTGTTTTCACATTCCTCAGCAATTGCTTTAAGCCCATCCCGGAGTCAGTTCACATTTTTATTTACCGTTTTCCACCGATCAGAGTTACTTTTTAAAAACTGCCTCATGCCTGCTTTATCAGCCATATGGCACTGCCTAATAGTCCTAATTTTAAGAGCTTTCTTTCTATCAAATTTATTTTTTACTATGACAAAAACAGCTTCATGATCACTAATAAAATCTATTAATTCGGTTTCCCTATAGAGCTCATCTTGTTTTACCAGCACCAAGTCCAGAATATTCCCCCTAGTTGGTTCCATTACTTTCTGAATCAGCTGTCCTTCCCATATTTGCTTATTTGCCATTTGTTGGCCATGCTTCCTGTCTTTCGCATTTCCTTCCCTATTGACATTTGGTAAATTCAGATCTCCCTCTACGATCACATCTTTTCCCATGTCGCTTCCCACATAGCTGATTATCTTATCAAGTAATTCTGAATCCGTGCCAGCGCTACCCTTTACCGGTCTGTACACTCCAAAGACATCAAGTTTCCTATTATCTTTAGAAATGAGCCTTGCACATAGAATTTCATGTTTCTCATCCTTAACATTTTCGTAGCTTAAAAATTCTTCTTTCACCAGAATGAATACTCCCCCTCCCACCATTCCTGTCCTATCTCTACGATACACTCTCCAGTTCCGTGAGAAAATTTTTGCATCCATTACTGTATATCATTTCTCAGCCATGATTCAACTCCTATTACAATATCTGGTAAATATATATCTATTAAATTACTTAATTCTATTCCATTCTTTACAATACTTCTATAGTTAGACACTAACATTTTTATGTCATCCCTACTTGACTTCCAGATCTCTGTACCCTTATCACCACTCCCTAGACAACTCCGTTTCTCTGAATGTACCTCCCTATTACCCTTCCAAACGAATTTCCTAACTTATACGTACCACTGCGGTTTAAGTGAAGGCCATCTTAGCGCAGATACCTATCTCCTACCCACCCATTACGATCTAGAAATTTCACTCCCAGTTTCCCACATACCCACTCCATAATCTCATTTAAATCCCCAATCACACTCCAGTCTGTATCCGTCCTACAAAGTATTCCAGTGATAACAATCTCCGCTCCTTAAACTTTACCCGTGCTGCATTTACCAGATCCCACACATCCCCAACTATGTTGGTACTTATATCAGCTTGCCTTACGTTGTTGGTACCAACGTGAAACACTACCACCTTCTCTTTCCCCTCCTCCCTCTCTTCTACTTTCCTCAACGTCTGCCTCAAGCTAATTGGATGCCGTTATGCATCAGTAGACTAAGCGCCATTTGACGAAAATTGAGATTTTAGCGCCATCTTGTAGAGGAAGGCTTGAACTATTTATAAAAAATTCCCCACTGCATTACAAGAGGCCGTTAGTTGTTAATAAACAGAAAACCTAAGCGACAAAGCGGGAATCAGTAAAAATGTATATTGCATCAGTAGACTATGCGACGTTCCAGTTTGCATCATTGGACCAAGCGCCACATTCCTCACATTGCGCGCGGATGACAGCGAAGGAGCCCGCGTTTTCGATAGTGCTGACATTATTACGTGGTGATACATTGAGTGGTTTATCAAGTGACGAAGTTCAGCGATGTATCAAGTACTTCCAAAAGTAAGGAGAAGGACAATGCTACTAATGCAGCTTGCTAAGAAGGTTGCGTCTGAGAATCATTCTCTAGAATTTGATGGTGAATCTCAGGAAGTAAATCTAAATAAGTCAAGACAGGGACGACCACGGGAAAGTAGCGTTCCCATTCACCAGGCATTAATACCGTTTTGGCCAAAAGGAAAACCTATTATCTCTGAAGCCAAACTAAGAGACTTTGGTTCGCTGATGCACCTAATACCTGCAGATGCCAAACAATTTTACCAGAATCTTCAAGCAGATTCTGATACCGAGGATGACGTAGATAGGTTTAATGGAGATCCTGATTTCGAGATTGAATGAACTGAGAGAAACAATTTTATTACCTGTCCAGTGATTTATGTGTATTTTTGGGAGAAAATAGCTTTAATCACATTTTCTGTCTCAAGCAGAACAAGACAAGGCTTAAAAATATCACGTCAATACTGTACTTTCAGAATATAATAGGCCTATCGTGAAGGAAAATCCATTCAAAAATTGTATAGACTACAATGGCTCATGTCTTACCAATGTATTTGACTCAGATAAGTTGAAATTCCTCAAATCAGTAAGTCGTTATAGCAACAACTTTAGAGAATAGCTTCCCTTCTAGAATTTCTCCATCTAAAACATGAATAATGTACCGGAGTTGTGGCGCGGCTCGTGGTGGATCAAGCACTTAGCGGGCCTTTTCACACAGTAGGAGATTCAGTTTTTAATCATGGCTGCCGCCACGTTATATTTTTTGAAGTTTTACTCAGTAGATACTCAACAGTTGGGGGTTATTGGTGTAGCATCGTGATACATTATTCGCACTTGAGAAAAACCTTAAATTGCATCAGTAGACTAAGCGCCATTTCTTCAAGAAAATCTATGTAGTGCGAGTATAAAAATGTTGAAATTTGGTGAGAAGGTACAATCTATTATCCTACAACACCAGTAATACCATATTTAGCAAAATTATGTTCGCTCGAATTTACACATAGAACCAAATTTAAACGCGATTATCTCGCAACCAACTTTTGGCGCTTGGTCTAGTGATGCATAACGGCATCCAATTGTTGGATAACACTCTAGCCTGGTTCCCTTTCCTCCACATACTTTCCCCACATATCTAACGATGGTATCCCCCATGACCGTAGCCTAAACCCTACCCACTTCATTTGATCCCTTCCCCCCTGGTCAGCCCTATCTTTCCTGATAGCTGCAGAAGCTACTTCCTCGTCCCTTTTCTCCTTCCCATGACCCTATTTCACCTGTCTTTTCCTATCTTGTACTCTACATTTCCCTTTCCTACCTTTTCCCTTCCTGCTACTTCCACACATCTCAGCAACAGTTCCCTGTTCCTCATCTTTCCTCTGTTGATCTACCTAGAGTTAATCGTATCGATTTCGCACAGACACTTGTCCTGAATTCTGATCCTGAATAGAGCCCTTCGCCTGCAATCTCCTTCTCCTTAGAACATTACACAACCTGTATTCTGCAACTCCCCTTTCTTTCCTCTCTTTCTTGTACACCTACTGTAACCTGTACATTGTTTGAGGGAGGCCTATTTTTCTTCCTGCCTTCTGTGAGAATCCTAATTATCTGTCTAAAACGCTCCAGCTCCTCCCTCATTTCCCTCAATGCCTCTCCACACCCACAGATCCTGCACTTGCACTCCTTGGCCATTCTTTGTGGGGAAAATGAAAAAGGAAAAATAAAGTAATTTATGTGTAAAAAATGAACGGAGGGATATATTGTCTGGGATAGTATGCAAAGATGACACCAAAATAAGGTAATTAATGTACGACTACACTACAATACTACTTAGTCGAACTCTACTTTTATCCTACAACATCCTAACAGGATAAAAACTGCTGTTAATTACTGAATACCGGAAAGATTACACAAGAATTACTCAATTCTAACTGCAATTAAGCCTATCTTAATTACAACAACAGAATTTTAGTAAGAGGGTTTCTACGGATACCTGTACTATACCGGTACTACACAAATATTTTACAATAATAAAATAACCACGCTAAATTATAATAAGATATTACTCGTATACTACTGTACAGTACACTACAATAATTTTGAACCACGTTCAGACGTATCCTAATTACAATGCGGGTACCGTATATCACTACTTATCCTGCATCTAATTCGAATGTAGGACGGGAGGATATAGTGAATACGGATCTACGTTCTTCAAATAGCCTCCTGAAGACCTCTGTGTTGAATAATACCACCCCTCGTAACTCTAATGATTCACCTTCTATTATCACTAACACTAAGTGTGACTCATATACCTACCCAATTAACCACGCAGGACCGTATATAGTAGTTGTCTCAGCAGAAAGTCCTAAAAACATTGGTAACTTGCACCCAATGGCACTAGGAATAATCAGGTATGAAAATAAATTTCCGGTACAATCTATTAAACCCAAAGGTAGAAACAGAATACAGCTTACTTTTCAATCTGCTGTACATGCCAATACATTTTTGAAAAGCACTTTTCTTGCATCACATAAGCTGCAATCATTCATACCGCATTCAAACATCTTTCGTATTGGGATCATTAGAGGTGTAGATAAAGATCTTGCTGAAGCTGACATATTAGCCCTCATCAAAAGTGAAATAAAGATACACTCTGTACAGAGACTAAATCGAAAGACCCTACAAGGTGGCAAAGTAATATATGTGCCTACTGGTTCAGTGAAAATGGTTTTTAGTGGGAAAAACCTCCCAAAATATGTCTATATCTTCCAAGTGATATTAGAGGTTACTCCCTAAGTTTTTTTATCCGGTTATTTGTTCTAAATATCAAAGATATATCCACACTATACGCAATTGCCAGTCTCCCTCATTTCGATGTCAGAACTGTGCCTTGAACCACGCCACAGCTGACTGCATGTATAATGTACTACAATATTTATATTGCAACCTCCATCATGTCACGGGTTCTACCGAGTGCGCGGTAAATAAACAACAAGTAGACATTAAGAAATTAATGTGTTTAGAGAATATATTATTTTCTGAGGCTGCTTTCCGTTTATATCCCACACAGATTGCTCCAAATTATACCCTTCAGAATTTCCCTCTTCTTCCTGCACATGCATCTCCGATTCCTGTTGAAGCTCCGCGAAAGCGGAAGTTTACCCAGGTTATTGTTAAGGATTTGCCTCCTAAACCAACCCCAGGGTATGATAGAATCGGACATTTGAACCTTATTCTGTCATATCATCTACCACGGCAAGTACCGATTCCGAAGCAGCAAAGTCCCATTTCTCCAGCTTTGCCTCTCCCATCTACGTCTAGACAGCTCATACTCCTGCAACGGGCACAACAAACCGCTGTGCCAGTTCCCCCAATACACTTACGGGATAAGTCCCTGATTCCATTCAATCGCTCGTGTTACAACTTACACACTCACTTAAGAATCAGCCCAATATCTTACCTATGATTGACCAAATGAATCAATGCATCCCGCTACTTTTCGCTCTAGAAGATGAGAATGTTAGGGTTATATGACATAAATGTCATGAAATGCAAATCATACTACAAAAATCATCACTGTGCATAATAGTACTGCAAGCAACTTGGCTTGTACCTGACCATAGGTTCCTTTTTCGCTGTAGCTACCGCAGCTACTGTGCCTCTAATTGCATTACGACTATTTTTTGTCATTCATACTACCAGATTTTATGTGCGTACTTCTTTTGTTCGCAAGTCCAAACATCATCCGTTACGGGTTTCGGTCATGACGCTGACATTAATAATAAACTCTTCAGCAGGGGCGTATTCTCCTTGAATGCAAGGCATTCATTGCATGCGTTATGATAACACAAAGAACTGTCTGATTTACGATTTTAGGTTGTTTCAGGTCAAATATTAACGATTTCATCTCTCAGAAGTTCAAAAGGTCCGCGCAACTGTACTGGTTCCGTTGCTTGACTACGTGTGGTGCTGGTGTAGTCTCGCCGTCTACTCCACTCTCGGAAGAAAGAGACAACAAATGGAGGAGTTAACGACGTAAGGCATTCAATCTTAAAATTGCATTCAGTGGCAGACGTAGTTCTGAAACCCTCCGAACGATGTCGCTGCAATTGAAACTTGGTCAGAATTTGTCACCCCATACCCGTGCTACCGTCTGCCATCTGTTAGCAACTTGGAGAAAGTCGACATGTTTACAGCGAACGGGACACACAGATTACCCCCTAGCGAGAACCCAACGTGACGAAACTGACCAATGCCACTAGGGTGACTTATCTCCAGTGCTTGAGTTGTGGCTAACTAGTGAGGTAATTCATTGTGTGTTTTGCTGATTAGTGAGTTCATTCTGTGTGTGCTGTTCCTGTGCTATTCGTCGTTTTCGGAGTTTTATTATATTTTGCGCAATGTGGTATTAACGATGGACGAGTCTAAAACGGATATAATTGTAAATCAGTTTGAAAAGCCATTTACTGGCCGTTCGTTTGATGAAAAGATGCAAATAGTTAAAGCCGCGAGACCTCTACCTTTTCTCGTAAATTTCTTCTTCTTCTTCTTAATCTGCTTACCCTCCAGGGTTGGCTTTTCCCTCGGACTCAGCGAGGGATCTCTCCTCTACCGCATCAAGGGCAGTGTCCTGGAGCTTCAAACTCTGGGTCAGGGGATACAACTGGGGAGGATGACCAGTACCTCGCCCAGGCTGCCTCACCTGCTATGCTGAACAGGGGCCTTGCGGGGGATGGGAAGATTGCTAGTTTTTTTTGCTAGGGGTTTTACGTCGCACCGACACAGATAGGTCTTATGGCGACGATGGGATAGGAAAGGCCTAGGAGTTGGAAGGAAGCGGCCGTGGCCTTAATTAAGGTACAGCCCCAGCATTTGCCTGGTGTGAAAATGGGAAACCACGGAAAACCATCTTCAGGGCTGCCGATAGTGGGATTCGAACCTACTATCTCCCGGATGCAAGCTCACAGCCGCGCGCCTCTACGCGCACGGCCAACTCGCCCGGTGGGAAGATTGGAAGGGATAGACAAGGAAGAGGGAAGGAAGCGGCCGTGGCCTGAAGTTAGGTACCATCCCGGCATTTGCCTGGAGGAGAAGTGGGAAACCACGGAAAACCACTTCGAGGATGGCTGAGGTGGGAATCGAACCCACCTCTACTCAGTTGACCTCCCGAAGCTGAGTGGACCCCGTTTCAGCCCTCGTACCACTTTTCAAATTTCGTGGCAGAGCCGGGAAGCGAACCCGGGCCTCCGGGGGTGGCAGTTAATTACATTAACTACTACACCACAGAGGAGGACCCTCGTAAATTTAAAAAGAGAAAACAAGAATTGTGTACGCACGTTCAATCCAGAAACTTACAGTAAAACTGTTTGGCTCGAGTTCACCTACATGTAATTAGGGTGAGTAGAATTGAAATTTACTTAATACATTGTGTTAACTGCATGGTTACTAGTTGCATGCCTCAGTGGAGATTCCAGGATACGCCACTGCTCTTCAGGTATGCTTCACATATCCCTTGATCCCTGCTTCAGTGTAATCTCTCCCATTGGTGTTCTCCAATCCCGAAAATGACCTCCTTTAATGTTATGTAAATGTAAATACTCTGTAATCTGTTCTTGTACCTCTGCAACTCTGTGTTATGTATATGTACTGTAAATACTCTGTAATCAATTCCTGTACGTCTGCAACTTTTGTGTTATGTAATTGTAAATAATCTGAAATCTATTCTTGTACTTCAGCAACTCTTATGTAAATGAAAATACTCCATAATCCATTCTTGTACCTTTGCAACTTTCATGTTACGTAAATGTAAATACAGTCAGAAATAATTCTCTGTAATCCTCATATTGATGTTGTACATATTTTATATATTGTATGTGTTTATATGTTCAACCATTTACTAATTATCTTATATACACAAACTATATTTTGATGTGTAAGTGCCCGCCAGTATGTAATGTCCTGTACAATTCCTATGTATGAGCCTGCAGGCTCGTTGGAATTAATTGAAGTAAATGAATAAATGAATGAATGAATGAATGAATGAATGTTATTCTCACATGTCTTCCCTATCTTCCCAGTTGTTGATCCGATTATGTTCGCCTGTTAATAAGTCGTCAAAATGGATCACTTCGGCGTAAGATTAGACCCTTGTGTCCCTGTGCTTTTTTTCCCTGTGTTTATTTGCCCTTTTGACTATGTGTTGTTTCTCATTACTATTGGCGGTTATTCGGTCATAGTAAATTGCGCATAGTAGCATCAATTTTTTATAATAATGAGGTATAAGTTATAGTCATCTCTTAGCAAGACGTTCGCGTATATTGGCAATACGGAAATTTTTTGTAATGTGCTTCTATACACCATCGTATATTATATAGGTGGGCCAGCGTAAGGTTGCACATGACAGCTGCGCACAATGTTGGTCACACTGCAATGGCGCACAAAGCGATGTTGCCGCCGCAACAACAGCTGATTGCACGACACGTGAGTTTTTAAAATCATGGGAGAAATGTTTTGAATGTCATCGCGATGATAAACAATACAAATGAAATCCGCCGACAAAAATCGAACTTTCAACTCACCGATTATTCATCACACGAAATGATACGCGATAAATATACTACGAAGTTCTTATTATCGCGATGTTAGAAAATACGGAAGAAATCGGCCGACAAGAATCTTACTTTAAATACACCAATAAATGTTAGAATAATATACACCAGTGCTAACACACAAGGTTTCACGCAAAATCTACAAAAATTACGAAAATTCAGAAACCGTATTTTCATACCTGTTTCACAAAGGTAGAGGCTCGACACCCTCCAGATCACTGCCATCACTACCGTCGCCTTCGTTGTCATTGTCATCGTCGTCTAGGCAGATCATCAACTTCTGACAGTAACTGATGTTGCCATGTATTGCCATTGCCGAGTTAATGAATGTTGCGACATGCCTAACTTTCTTCATTCACAAAGCCGCATCCATTCGAGCAATACTCTCCCGGAACAGTTATTCCAATTCAGTAATTGTGAAGTACTTGTTATTAGTGCGTACGTAATGTTTTGCTTCCCCCACACCGTACCAAATTAATGAGGTTGAAGTGACAGTGGTACGGCAGCAAACTAATAACCTCGTGCCCTTGTTCCTTCGCTACCTCGTCGACTAATTTAGTCATACACATATGCGCTGGGATATTTCTTTACTGCAGCCATTCCACTAACATTTCTTTACAGGCGCTTGAAGTAGGGGTCTTGTCCGTTATTACGGAGTTGTAGGTGCATTGTCCATAACAATGAGAGAAGGGGCTTTGGGGTGTAATAATCGTTATCGTGTCTTCGTATTACATCAGCCTGGAAATAATTAATTCCTGTTTCAGGAGATAGCTTAATTCGTTTCTTTCCCGGAGTGCTGTGAAACAAGTCCCTACTATCAGCCCCGTTTCCTCTACTGCTATGTGCCCCAGTCCCTTTTTACTTCTGTTCTTGGAGGCGAACACCTCTCTGAAAGCCCTAATGTTTGACATACGCGTTACATAACATGATCTGCAGTAAGTCCGTCTCGTTGGGTGAACGGTCAGCGTACTGGCCTTCGGTTCAGACGGTCCCGGGTTCGATTCCCGGCCGGGTCGGGGATTTTAACCTTAATTGGTTAATTCCAATGGCACGGGGGCTGGGTGAAATGTGTTGTCTTCATCATAATTTCATCCTCATCATGACACGCAGGTCGCCTACGGGTGTCAAATAGAAAGATCTGCACCTGGCGAGATGAACCCGTTCTGGGATATCCCGGCACTAAAATCCATACGACATTTCATTTCATCTGCAGGAACAGAGAGACGGTTATAGAAGCGTACGAATTTCCTATCCCTCTCGTAAAACTCGTGAGTTCTCCCCACTAAATATAATGCCTGAATATTAAGGGACACCCCACGGTGCAATGAATTATCACTTCGCACTTCACGACTATGTTGTCGTTAACGAGACATCGCTCTGTATTCGTTAAAATAAAATTTCACAATAATCTCACAACGAAAACAAAAGTTTCATAAACGCCCGAATCACACATGGCCACGTGCTAGTGCGACTGACAAAACGGCAACACTTCAATACGATAGTAATCTAGATATAGATGGCACCACTATACTACCCATATTGTGCCACAATAAAACACTGAAAATATTTCGTGTTTATTTTGTGGCTCGCTTAAACCTTATAACAAGTTTTAAATGCTCATATTTGTGTAAGCAAATAAAAGATTATAAGCACTATACGGAATTAAATACGAATTAACATGAATAAAATACGTAACTGTATCTGACATAAGAAGTAGTAGATTGGTGATTCTGATTGACGGGTGACGTTCATTTCATTTTTGTAGTGGTGCCAACATTACTTACAACTGTCAAGTGCAAGCTTGTGCCGCCCAAGATTTACTTTTTTAAGGGTATTGATACTGGGTGAAAACAGAAGAGCCCATTCATATTTCAAGAATGTGATTGCAAGATTGGAAGTTTGCCGTATGAGAACAGTGTGCTCTAGCAAACTAGGGTTATTATGTGATATAGTGAAGAATAGTGTTTTGTGTTTTCTACTTGCAAGATCAAGCATCAATTATTGATCTGAAGTTTTCATTTATACTAGTGTTTTTACATGAGTCAGAGAGTATTGACTGGGTGAAATGTCATAGACACAGCCCATAAGCATCAGCAAGAAGAAGAAGTAGAAGAATATTTCAAGAAGATTAAGAAGAAGAATAAGACATGAAGTTTCGCGAGTAATATCGAAAGTTTTGCGTTGAGAGTGTTTTGTTATTTTGTATGGTTCGAAATGTGATATGATCATATGAAACTGTTATATGATTGGAGTCAGTTTTTGCATTGATTCATGACGCCGAATATGTACGTCCTATAACATTAATGCACGACATCATATAATTACCTTGTCGCTTTTGGAAATATTGGTAGGAAAACTTGCTTATTTTGTCCCTCTTGTATTATTTTACATGCGGTTTGTTGTAACATTTGCTAGTATTTACTTCTGAAAACATCCATTCATAGCTTGTAAACGTTCTTTATAAGACAATATATTTTCAGGAAATGAAATATCATCGTAGTTATGGGAATTAGTCATAAATTAATACAAACTTTAACAGTAGAATTAATAAGTTAGAGAACTTTCCTGGCCGTAACAGAAAAGTGAGACCAGCTCCGCGACAAAGATTCCAGTGTGCAGGTTATTTTTTTAGAAATCATCGTGCATTATGAGATTTTCTTCAAATATATTTATTTCTGCTGCTGTAGACTGCGGGAGGTCATTGATAAACTCCCATCAGTTAATTTGTTTCAAGATTTGAACAGACGTTTGACAGTAGTATGTCAGTGAAATTGGAAATAATAATAATAAACCACATGCTTCAGAACAATGTTAAACGTTTTCAGTTACTATCGAAAGCAAAGCGCCCAGAACTTTTCTGGCTCTAACAGTAGAGCGAGACCAGCTACGCGACAAACAAAATCTGTTTTACAAATTACATCCGATTTCATAAATTTATTTTTCAGTATTGATGTACGAGTCCGCTCTAGATTGCGAAGAATAACTGCCGAGAGGATTCGTCGTGCTGATCACACGACATCTCGCAGTCTGCAGGTCTTCGGGCTGAGCAGCGGTCGCTTGATAGGCCAAGGCTGTTTAGTGCTGTAGTGCCATGGGGTTAGGTTAGATGTACGAGTAGTGTACATTAAATAACAAATAGGCCTATAGATTATCAGTCTTAATTACTAGTTTTGACTGCTGAGTGTTTTTTTTGGGTGGCTGTCCCCATAACATGTTTATTTTTTTGCCATAATATTGCTGTGAAGCAAGTTAAAGTACAGTACTTCAATTATTGTCAGAGACAAGGTACCGTATCTAGAATAAATATGTCATTAATTGAAACAAAATTAGAAGTACAATGTTTATTTACAGGGACCAATGACCTTGACATGAGGCCTCTTTAAAAAAATAGTCATTGTAGTCAGTATTTATTGCATTACTTGTGCATTATTTGCAATTGTATCACCATAGGAAAGAGCAGACGTTTCAGTTGAATTTTTAATTGTAAGTTATTAGTTGAACATGTGCCCATACTTTGCCCACAGTCATAGAAATATATACGCCAAAAACGTCCTGGTAAAGATATTTCTACCTGCATAAGTAAGAGTGAACGACCTTAATGTTAGCATCTGAGAAACCTTAATAATTTTTCAGCTGAGATCCACCTGCTTTCAAGTACGGTATCTCTAAGCATGCAATTTATAGTCCTTACGGAAATAACTGAAAATTGATCATGATGAAACAAACAGACTAATTTTACACAATTTTTACAATCTGAAAACTTTTGAATTGTATATCTATGCATTGGTTTTTGATGTAGTTTTAACCTGTGGTTCCAAGTAGTCTATCCAAGTCTTCAGATATTCGTATCATTTTTACATTTTACCTTGTCTGAAAAGAGTACATACGTATTTCAGGAAATTAGGATCTTCATCTGTTAAAAGTGCTAGTACCAGTCTAGGGTGTGTGTTGCTGTCGCAAGCAAAGTAATAATAATAATAATAATAATAATATTCTTCTTCTTCTTCTTTAGCGTTTGTCCCGCCTGGTGGCAGGGTCCGCTGTATGGATTCGTTGTCTCCATTTAATTCGGTCACGGGCCACGTCGGGATGTAGTCTTACAGCTTTCAGGTCGTTGTGTACTGTATCGATCCATCGCTGGCTTGGTCGTCCCTTGGGCCTCTTTCCAGTGACTTCCAATGTATACGCTGACTTTGCCAGTGTATTGTCTTCTGCGCGCAATACATGTCCAAACCAGCGCAGACGATTTTCCTGCATTTTCTTCTGGATTGGTGCAACGCCAAAGCGTTTCCTAATATTGTCATTTGAAATATGATCCAGTCTAGTAATGCCAGCTGTCCACCTAAGCATCTTTGTCTCCATGACGCTTAGTCGACGTTCTACCTCCTTCGTAGCAGGCCAACACTCGGTGCCGTAGAGAGCGACGGGACGAATAACAGTCCTGTAGATCTTAGATTTCAGATGGTCCTTCATGCGACGGTCGCAGGTGACGCCCGTTGTCATTCGCCACTTCAGCCAGGCTGCGTGTATCCTTGTGTTGACCTCATCAGTAAGTCTGCCATCGGCAGAGAGTGTGGAGCCCAGATATTTAAATTTCTCTACTCGTGGTAGATCTTCACCATCAACGTGGATGGTTCCAACTTCTCGAGGATCTAATGTCATGTACTCTGTCTTCTTTTTGTTGAGGCGCAGGCCGTATTGCGCTAGTCGGTTGTTCCACTCTTCTGTTTGGCGTTGGAGATCAGACTTATTCTCAGCAGCCAACATGACATCATCAGCATAGAGAAGTGTCCATGGTATTGGCTTGTGCAGATTGGATGTAACAGTGTCCATCACAAGAATGAACAGCAGTGGTGATAAGGCAGAGCCTTGATGTACTCCTACAGTGATGCGGAAATCATCGGACGCTCCTGCGGCAGCTTGAACATAACTCCTTGGTTCTACGTAGAGCATCTGTACCCACGTAACAAGGTGCTCTGGAATGCTATGTTCTCGTAGCGCTAACCAGATTAGGTCATGTGGGACCCGATCAAAGGCCTTCTCAAGATCCAGAAAAGCGAGATGAAGAGGGTTATGTTTTTCATGGTGTTTCTCAACTAACAGCCGTGCAGCGTGGATTGCATCCGTTGTGCCACAGTTTTTCACGAATCCAGCTTGGTTCGTTGTAAGTTTAGCTATATGGCGAATCCTTTTGTCGAGAATACGTTCGAAGATCTTCATCGCGTGGCTCAGAAGTCTGATTGGACGATAATTAGAACAATCGGCAGGACTTCCCTTCTTCTTGAAGATTGGTACGGTAATGCTCCGTCGCCAATCTAATGGTATTTGACCTTCTTTGATGATCTGATTGAAAAGCTGTGTTAGCCATATTGCCGCATCCCACCGTTCAGAGCACCAGAACTCTGCCGGAAGGTCATCGGGGCCAGTGGCTTTTCCCGGTTTCATCTCCTTCAGAACAGCCTGAACTTCCGCGACGTCAATTTCCTTCACTGGGCCTTCAGTAGCGGAGGTGGTTGGGATTGGTGGGTGGGGAAGTTCTTCGGTTGAAAGTTTCTCAAAATAGCTCCGCCAGCGTTCTCGCGCTTTCTTCCAGTCGACCAGCAGGTCACCTTTTTCGTCATTGATGCCGTAGAAACGTTGGATGTCTTCCGTTTTGCGGTGCCTCGATTTGAGTAGCCAGTAAATGTGCCGCTCGCCTTCGCCCGTGTCAAGTTTTGCATATAGGTCTGCATATCGGTTTGCTTTTGTTACAGCAATGACCTTCTTCGCCTCACTACGGGCTGTTTTGTAGGCATCCCAACGAGATGGTGTTTTATCTGAAAGAAACTCATGGTACAGCTGTTTCTTCTTCCGCACTGCATCTTTAACATCATCATTCCAAAGTCATGTGTCTTTGTCAATCCTACGTCGTCCTGGTTTAGTTGTTCCAAGAATAGAGCGTGCGGCTTCATGAACGGCGTCTTTCAGTTTAGTCCAGCTCTCTTCAACCGCGGTGATTGGTGGCACTGCAATTTTTGTAACGTCGGCCTCCTTCTCTTTGTAGCGCCACCATTTGATTCTTTTAGGTCCATTTCTGGGTAAGAATTCAGCTCTTGGCGGCTTCATCCGTAGCTTACAGATGACAGGTCGGTGTTGCATTGCGACGGTTTCGTAAGGAATAACTTTTGTATCTAGAACATCTTTGAAATTCCGTCGTCTCACAAGGATGTAGTCAATCTGAGTTGCATTGGAGCCACTGTAGTATGTGATTAGATGAGTATCATGCTTTTTGAACCAGGTGTTTGTGATGATCAGATCACGAGTTTCTGCATAATCAAGAATTCGTTGGCCGTCGCCGTTCTTCTCTCCATATCCGTGTCCACCATGGGCAGTGTGGTCTTCTTTCCTCTGTCCAACGTGTCCATTTAGATCACCGGTAACGATAAGGTAGTCTTCTGGTGGCACTTCAGCGGTTTTCTCGTCAAGCAGTTCCCAGAAAGCATCTTTTGTTTCCGCGTCTAGGCCGATTTGTGGAGCATAAGCACTGAAAAAATGGACCTTCCTTCTATCCGCGACATATACGATTTTCATCAATCGATCATTGTAGCGTTGCACCTCAGAGACAGAACCATCAAATTTTGCTGATATAACAATGCCAACACCGTTAGTTGTCCTTCAGGTTCCGTTGTATATGAGTTTGTATCCACACCCAATGTCACGTGTCTTTTCTCCACTCCATCTTGTCTCCTGCACCGCGCAGATGTCTATTTGCCTTCTTTCAAGTGCTGTGGCCAGTTCACTGCTTCGACCAGACATAGTCCCGACGTTCAGTGATGCTATACAGAAAGTGGGGGCTCGCTTCTTTAGCCGTCGCCGCCCGTGCGACGGTAACCCTTGCATACTTTTCGTGCTGGCTGGGCCCTGCCAACACGCATCGCTTTTAGCGGGGGACGCCCCAGCCGTGGTTCCGATTCTATGAGACAACATTTCCATAAAGATGTGACTGTATGTTTTTACGGCCGGCTTGTCACGGAGCCTGTCGCCAAGCATTTTAGAGCTGCTGCCAGCAGGTAGTTAGGCCGCTCCTGACCTGGAGAACAAACGCTACGTTCCTCTCTGCATTAACTCCCAGAAAGATAAGAGTGCCTCATTTGCCAACTACACCGTACCGATGGTCTCCATCTCCGCCGAAGTTGCCATTAAGGACTTTGACACACTTCCATCACTGATGAAAGTTATTTCTAGTGTGGCCCGAAGACCACAAAAATACAACCAGGACTGTGAGTCCTGGAGGCAGCTCTTCCGCTCTCTCCGCCGTTGGGAATCTGAAACTCCTCTTCCGTCTTTGAGACCGTTGGCCAGGTTTCACCTAGTAACCCTAGGCAGGGCCCCTTACAGGGTACTACCATCCGGAGCCAGATGGATCCAGGTTTTTTAACGAGGTGTTACTCCTCCCCCTCCTCCTTCCCCATCACTTGCGAGATGGGGGCCCGGACTTGGGACCGGCAATGGTGGAGTTAATAATAATAATAATAATAATAATAATAATAATAATAATAATAATCATGATCTTATGGCCTCTGCTACCATGTGCAGACATTTCAATTAGACGCCATCTGGCTGTCTGCTTGTCAATTTCAACGTTCTGTTTTACTCTAGGTCTACTAGAAGGCAGACCAAGTAAACCGAAGCTCTCTTGGGCGTCTATGGCTGAGATTTAATTAATTTTGTCTGATGAACACCAAATGTGTCACCAGAGATCTTTTACATGCTGTCGTACAACACGGAGTGTCAAATGGACTTTTCTCCGCCCTTCAAAAATCTGATCTGTCTACCTCTGTTGGGTTTGAACCCGCTGTTTTGGGATCCGGAGGCAGACACTCTACCACTGATCCACAGAGGCAGCTACAAGCAAAGCGAGACAGACAGACTACCCACATGCAGCCATCAGCAGGGGAACTGAATGTTGCAATGAGATGCGGCTGGCGCATCGTAACCATAACCCAGCCCAGCCGTGCTCAGCACCTGATCAAGGCTGAAAATAACTCTTTCTTTATAAATGCCATCTTTCTCCAGTAACATCAAAATCCTTAATTAAAAAAGGCTTTATTAGACATTTTAATTATTGGTATAATTCAGGAAAGCCCTTATGGTATGTTTGCAGGTTTGTATAGTTGCGTGTTGTTGGCTAAGGTGGCCCAACCCCGTGATGACCCTAAACCGTTGAGGTAAATATTCTCTCCAGGACTACTTGTAAGATTAACTAGCACCCTACTGAGCTTGTATGGAATGTTCTTAGGAAGCCTGGGACCTATGAAAGTAATTGAGTCCCCGCTTCCATTAGGAAGGCCAGGGACTCCTCGAATATTAGAGTAAGGGGACGTAATGAAGAAGAGAGACAAATTTATCAGGTGTTTTATGGGCATCTGGGTCGTATGTCGAAATTAAGAGGTAGGCCCTTGAGAGTTTCTAAACACTCGTATAAAACTTCAAAGGAATACACTTATTTATTATACTGATTGCTGTTATATACATATGTGGAGCCTAAATGGTCTGGCTTCCTTTTCCTTATATTTCACCCTGTCCTTGGCACTGTTAATTGTGTGACCACTTTGTCACGCTGGCAAAAAGAGACTCTCCCTTGTCACTCCCTGGCCCAAGCAAGGTTCCATTACCAAGGTGCGGCTATGTGATGCTATCCTTAATTGTGTTGCTCTCTAAAGGAAAGTGTTTTGAGTGGATTCTGGAGAGAGTGCAGCAGCTAACTATAAACAGGTGTTAACGTGGGGAAGGCAGAATGGGAGGTGGGATTGTTTATGAGAAAAGCCACAGCATGCAGCATTGTTCCTTATAAGCATAGAAAATCCGTTGATGGGTTTGACAGTTGCAGGAATTAGAATGAGTGTGTATTCGTCAATTAAGAGAGCAAATGAGTCGCCTAAAAGCAAAACGGATAAGTCCACTTTTTACAAAAAACGAGATAATGGTAGAAATATATCGGTAAAAGATGTGTCTACTGAAGCATGAAATAATATACTAGCAAAATCCATAACATCCTTAAGTATTTCCCCTTTAAAAACTCAGGTTAGATGCAAAACGGATAAAGTCCACTGCGTTTTAAAAGCAAAATGAGTAAAGCTCACTTCAACCAACCAGAACCTGACTTCTATGGCATGTGACAACAACATATAACATAGCTACGATTATGCTAAAGCTGCATGCTTTCTACTAGTGCTTTATTCCTAGTTTTATATCAGAGATTGCCTGCTTTCCATTTTTGAAAATGGAAGTATCACCTTCTGTAGTGTCTCCATCAAAGGTGAGAAAGAAAAGAGTCAATCCCAGTGCGACTAAGAGAGCTTTCGTACAAGAGAACACACTAATGTTGACGATAGGACGATGATAGCTATGCTCCGAAGGTGGCTTCTGCAAGCACCAAGAGACGTAGAGGAGGTACAGTTAATTTTTCCAGTAAGAGGTCATTCCTTCATTCCCCCTGATCGGGTATTCGGTCTCTCTGAAAAAAATTCAAGAAGAGAGAAGAATCGAAGATTCACAAACCTACATTAACATCATTGAAAGATTTTAACCATTCGTCAACCAGGGATTGACATGAATATATTTAACTGGAAACAAGAGGCAACAGAGCACATGAAACCTATTCAACAATGGCACTTTAAATGCATGCCTTGCAAGTGCTACTTTTTCAGACGATTAAAAACGTCTCATCACATGGTCCTTGTGGATGGGGAGCCGTTTTACTATCATAGAACTGGAACCTACAGATCCCTGATGAAAAGTAAGAAGAATGTGTTGGCTATAAACCCTTCACCTGTTATAAAGAACACTACTACAGTCAACAAGAATAAAGTGTCAGATGTGAAAAGGTTTCTTGAATTGCACTTTGGCTCTGACTGGAAGTTGAGCCCATCACTGAAATTCTACGTTGACTTCTTCGACTCTTGGGAGTGTCATCAGTCGTCAACGAAAATGCTGATAATGAACTTTGCAGTGCAAAAGAGGAAGCTCCTGAACTGTGTGTTTAAATATCTACCCAGGGCACTCTTAAACCATAGTGAATGAAACATGGATATTATGTCTTCTTGTATTTTGTGCTTTTAATAAATAATAGCAAAACGAGTAAAATCCATACTGCTAACATGCAAAATGAATAAAGTCCACTTCTTAGAAGCAAAATCAATAAAGTCCACTTTTAAAACAATAACAGTCTTAAATAATAATACTACGAGTATTATTACTTGCTCTAATAATCAGTGAATTTTTTTGTGATTTTATGCTTAATTTTTGTAAGCAACTGCCTTAATGGAAGGTGGTAGTGGTTTTTTGCCATTTTCTCAAAATGTGCTGGAGTGGACTTTATCCGTTTTGCTTTTAGGCAACTCAAATGAGGATGAAAATTTTTATGAAGCATTATTTGGTGTCTTCATTGTTAAATGCAAGGACAGAATAGTATTAATGGGTCATTTGAATGCAAGATTGGGATATGAAACTGAAGAATGTGAGAAGGTATGGATTTTGATGTCCTAATAAATTACCAAAAAATGACCTTAGAATAAGCTGACAAATAATTGAAAACAATAAAAAATCACCCAAAAGCTGAAGGAAGTTATTAGTTTAGTGAGAACTATATTTTTGCACAATTCTAAAAGAACCTAAATAATAATATTCCCAGGCCTTCAGGTTTTGTGTGTATTTCTTGAAGTAAAAAACACTGAATACCTGCATACTAATGTCACAATAGCATTCCATGAGAAAATGCCTGAAGAAAAATAATTTCTGGCCAACATAATCCAGTATTGAATTACACTTCACAGTATGCAGCTGTAGTGCTCAGTACTTACCTTATTCCGTGTAGCTATAGATGACGATTACCAGCTGCAGGTTTTTTCTAGTACGGTACCGTACATTCTTGTACAGCTTTAGATGGTTTTACTCTGATATTCTCGACACACTAAAACATGAATAAAGAATGCACACGTCATATGAGTAACCCAAGTTTAGGTAAATCTCCCCTTATGTATTTCAGGAACGACACTGAAATACTAGTTCATAAATATGTACACTACACCTGATTCATCGCTAAGACCTACCTCCTACCTTTCATTTTTTCTGTCGCCCAGATTAGTTTCAGCACCTCGTCACTTAAGGAATGTGTTTTTTCCAAGAAAACACTAAGGGGTGTACAAAGATGCTTTCTCAGTGCACCAAGTAAATGTTGAATCTTTCAATTCAAAGCTGCTAGTATATTGAAATGAATCAATCTGAAAATCGCTGTGCAAAATGCAAAATAAAGGAAGGTTGACCTAAAAGCATTTGGCAATTAAAAATAAGCTGGATATGACCCAATAAGGATGCAAAACCTTTAAAGAAACTACAAATTAAAAAATAGCAAAGAGAATTACTTTATTTAAAAGCATTTCTATAATCTAGGCATAACGTCAGACTCTTCTATACACATTAGCAATGTGTGTGATATACCATTTAAATGATTACATGTCTTCAAAATCGAGGCCTTGCAAATAAGAATGGGAGGTGAGCTTGCATTTGGGAGATAGTGGGTTCAAATCCTACCGTCGGCAGCCCTCAATATGGTTTTCTGTCGTTTCCCATTTTCACACGAGGCAAATGCTGGGGCTGTACCTTAATTAAGGCCGTGACCGCTTCCCATTCCTATCCCATTGTCACCATAAGACCTATCTGTGTCAGTGCGACATAAAGCAACTTGTAAAAAAAAAAAAATTAAAAAAAATCAGCACCATGTCTAGAATATTTCCCCCCATTTTTAGTTCCATCACTTTCTGATTCAGCTGGCCTTTCCAGATTAACTTACTTAGGCTACCGTTTGTTCTTCATGCTTTCTTTCATTTGCATTGCCTTCCCAGTTAACATTTGGTAAGTTGAGATCACCCACTACAATGATGTTCCTTTCTGTGTCGTTCTTCCCCATGTAGCTGATTATGCATCACTGAGCGAGATAGCTGTGCGGTTAAGGTCACATAGCCGTGAGCTTGCATTCGGGAGATGGTTGTTGGAATCACACCATCGGCAGCCCTGAAAATGGTTTTCTCTGGTTTCCAATTTTCACGCACCAGCTACACAGTATATTAAGGCAATGGCCACTACCTTCCCAATCCTAGCCCTTTCCCATCCTTGTGTCACCAAAAACCTTTGATGTGTTAGCGCAGTGTTAATCCACTAACAATAAGAATTCCTCATTAGGGTCAGTGCCACCCTTTCCAGGTCTGTACATCCTAAAAACATCAAGTTATTATCTTAAGGGATGAACTTTATGCTTAGAATTTCGTATGTTATTTCTCATCCATGGGGAGCCTCCGTGGCTCAGATGGCAGCGCGTCGGCCTCTCACCGCTGGATACCGTGGTTCAAATCCTGGTCACTCCATGTGAGATTTGTGCTGGACAAAGCGGAGGCGGGACAGGTTTTTCTCCGGGTACTTCGGTTTTCCCTGTCACCTTTCATTCCAGCAACACTCTCCATTCTCATTTCATTGCATCTATCATTCATTAATAAATCACTTTGGGAGTGGCGACCCCATCGTACTAACAGCCTATATCTGCTTCATTCATTACATCCCTGACCCGGTCAATGACTAGAAAACAGGTTGTAGGTTTTCATTTCATTTCTCATCCTTAACTTTTTTGTAGCTTAAAAATTCTTCTTTTACCAGTATGAATACTCCCCCTCCTATCATTCCTAACCTTTCTCTATGATAATCACTGCAGTTCCATGAGAAAAATTTACTTAGGCCTACTTAATTGATCCCTTCTTCCTGAAAGTGTAGAGGTCAGAAAATATCTGCATCTATAATATCACTTCTCAGCCATGATTCAACTCCTATTACTGTACCTGGTAATTATGTATCCATTAAATTACTTAATTCTATTCCTTTCTTTACAATAATTGTACATTTCAACACTAACACCTTTATGTCATCCTTACTTGACTTTCAGCTCCCCTATACTCTCCTCACTGTTCCCTAGTGCACTCCATTTCCCTAAATGTTCGTCCCTATAACTCTTCTAAACAAACCACTTAATTTATATATACCATTGTGGTTCAAGTGAAGGCCATCTGAGCATAGATCTCTTATTTCCTACCCACCCATTTGGATCTACAACTCTCACTCCATATCCTACTAATAATATTTGCTCCCTTAAACTCCTTCTGCATTGTCATAAACAGATCCACACATCCCCAACTATGTTAGTACATATTCCTGCACCAAGCAGGTGGCTGCAGGGTTCGGGTCACGTAAACAGTTTGTATTCGGGAGTTGTAGGTTCGAACCTCCCTGTTGGCAGCCCTGAAAATGGTTTTCCATGGTTTCCCATTTCCACACCAAGCAAATGCTGGGGCTGTACCTTAATAAGGCCATGGTCACTTTCTTCCCCTCCTGGCCCTTTCTTATCCCATCATTGTCATAAGGCCTATCTGTGTCTGTGCAATGTAAAGCAAATTGTAAAAAAAGCAGCCTTATTTTCCGTGCCTTACGTTGATGGTACCAACGTGGAAAATTACTGCTTTCTCCTTAGCCTCCTCCTTTCCTTAGACTTTTATCAACATCTGCCTTAACCTAATTCCTGGATAACACACTACCATACTTCTCTTTCCTCAGCAACCCTTTCCCACATGCCTAGCAGTAGTCGCCTGTGACCAGAGCCTCAACTTCACCCACCTCATTAGATCCCATCCCCTCCCATCCTGTTCTCCCGTAACTTCCCTGATGTCTGTAGAACCTACTTCCTCGTCCCTTCTCTCGCTACCAAGCTCGATAGCTGAAGTCGCTGAAGTACGGCCAGTATCCAGTATTCGGGAGATAGTAGGTTCGAACCCCACTGTCGACAGCCCTGAAAATGGTTTTCCGTGGTTTCCCCTTTTCACACCAGGCAAATGCTGGGGCTGTACCTTAATTAAGGCCACGGCCGCTTCCTTCCCACTCCTAGCCCTTTCCCGTCCCATCGTCGCCATAAGACCTATTTGTGTCGGTGCGACGTAAAGCAACTAGCCTTCTCTCGCTCTCACAACCCTGTCCCACCACCCTCTTCCTATCCTCTGTACATTTCTCCCATAACTTCCCTGATGTCTGTAGAACCTACTTCCTCGTCCCTTCTCTCGCTCTCACAACCCTGTCCCACCACCCTCTTCCTATCCTCTGTACATTTCTTTCCTATAGTTTACTTGCCTTTTCTCTCCTTCCATGATCCTCATCTTTCCTCTGCCCTTCTATCTGCAGAGACTCATACAGAGTCCTCAACTCCCTGATGAGAACCCATAGCTCTCATTTTCCTTCCCCTGAATACATTGGCCAACCTGTTTTCAACAATATCTCCCCTCCCTCTTGCCTACCTACTGTACCCTGTACATTGATTGAGGTAGACCTATTTTCATTCCTGTCTTCTGTCACAAGCCTAATTATCTCCCTCAAACTCTCTATTCCTTTCTCTACTACTCCTTAATGCGTAGTCACATCCTTAGTCCCTACTCCTGCCTCCTTCAGCCATTTTTTTGTCTTCTTCACAGGCATTTGAAAGATTCTTCTTCTTTAGCGTTTGTCCCGCCTGGTGGCAGGGTCCGCTGTGTGGATTCGTTGTCTCCACTTAATTCGGTCACGGGCCATGTCAGGATGTAGTCTTACAGCTTTCAGGTCGTTGTGCACTGTATCGATCCATCGCTGTCCTGGTCATCCCTTGGGCCTCTTTCCAGCGACTTCCAATGTATACGCTGACTTTGCCAGTGTATTGTCTTCTGCATGCAACACATGTCCAAACCAGTGCAGATGGTTTTCCTTCATTTTCTTCTGGACCGGTGCAATGCCAAAGCATTTCGTAATATTGACGTTTGAAATATGATCCAGTCTAGTGATGCCAGCTGTCCACCTAAGCATCTTTGTCTCCATGTCGCTTAGTCGGCGTTCTACCTCCTTCGTAGCAGGCCAACACTCAGTGCCATAGAGAGTGACGGGACGGATAACAGTCCGGTAGATCTTAGATTTCAGATACTCCTTCATCCGACGGTCGCAAGTGACGCCCGTTGTCATTCGCCACTCCAGCCAGGCTGCGTGTATCCTTGTGTTGACCTCATCAGTAAGTCTGCCATTGTCAGAGAGTGTGGAGCCAAGATATTTAAATTTCTCTACTCGTGGTAGATCATCACTATCAACGTGGATGGTTCCAACTTCTCGAGGATCTAATGTCATGTACTCTGTCTTCTTTTTGTTGAGGCGCAGGCCGTATTGCGCTAGTCGGTTGTTCCACTCTTCTGTTTGGCGTTGGAGATCAGACTTATTCTCAGCAACCAACATGACATCAGCATAGAGAAGTGTCCATGGTATTGGCTTGTGCAGGTCTGATGTAACAGTGTCCATCACAAGAATGAGTGATAAGGTAGAGCCTTGATGTACTCTTACAGTGGTACGGAAATCATCGGACGCATTTGAAATATTAACAGAAAATAACCAAGCAGAGTGGCTGCTCGTGAATATGCTCTATGGCTATAGAGCCAAGCTCTGCATTCGGGAGACGAGTGGGTTCGAAGCCCACCATTGGCTGTTCTTTCAACCACCTAACCCATCTTCATTCATGATAATTCATTTCATCTTCATTAGCTCCTCAACTGAAATTGGCATCAGGAAGAGTATCCGGCCATAGAAACATGCCATGTAATTTCAGCTCATTTCATTCCCAACCCCGTATTGGGAAACGAGACTAAGGGGAAGACATACATCAACAGAAGTAGAATAGTGTATTCTTTGGAAAAAAAAATCAGACGATAGAAATACTGTTTACTACACAAGGATTTTAAAACTACAAAGGAAGCTAGATAATAACTGGTAAAATAAGTACACTAGAGTCTCACTCAACTTACCTTCGCTTATCCGACATTCTGTGTTTGCCAATTTGTAGACTTAATTTGAACTTTCGGTGGAGACTAAATTATGGGACACGGTATGAAGAGTGGTTGTGGGACAAGTACTGACCTGAGTGGTGGTAGTAGGACCGATTTTTTTTGCTCAAGGACAGGTACAGCGAGCCTTCATTGTTCAGTCTTGTATTGCTTGGGTGCGGTATCATTTTCATATCCTCCGTGAGTATAGTGAGTAAGGCTACCTGAAACATTTATTGCTGGCAAATTTTCAGTGGGTTCTCGTCGATATCTTGATGCCAGTTTTAAGTTAATGGTTACTAAACATGCAAAAATGAATAATAATTGTGCAGCCGCGGGAATATACTAAAGCCAGTGTTCGGCGTTAGCATGAAGACAAAGATAGCTTAACAATTGCATTCAGTGGTCCACAACAAGGACAATTTGAAGAAGACGAAGATGAAATTGTGAGGTATGTGCACAAAAAACACAAGGTCGGAATGGCCATAACATGGCGCATGTCCGTGTCTTTATTACACATTGGTAGCCGCTGAAGCCAGCCAAAGCCAGCAAGTGAGACGTCCATCTAGCGGCAGCTGGTTGTAGGTCTACCTGATGTGTAGTAAAAGTAACAGTTTATAGACGGCAGGAATATTTTCGTGATGGATTGTTGTATTGTAGAGACCTGTGGAACAGGTATTGCCAACAAATTTGCAATGGGTTCTCGCTGTTATGATGCCAATTTTAAGTTAATGGTTGCTAAGAAAATGGAAATGAATAATTATTGTGCAGCCGCAAGAAAATAAGGCATAACTAAACCCAAGTTTCGATGTTGATGTGATGACAAAGATAGTCTAAAATGTATCCACCGAGCTCGATAGCTGCAGACGCTTAAGTGCGGCCAGTATTCGGGAGATAGTGGGTTCGATTCCCACTGTCGTCAGCCCTGAAGATGGTTTTCTGTGGTTTCCCATTTTCACACGAGGCAAATGTTGGGGCTGTACCTTAATTATGGCCACGGCCGCTTACTTCCCATTTCTAGCCCTTTCCTGTCCCATTATCACCATAAGACCTATCTGTGTCGATGCGACATAAATCAACTTGTAAAAATTAATAATGCATCCTACTGCAGAAGATAGTCATTCAGTGGCCTGCAACAAGGATGCATTAAAGAAGTTGAAGACAAAATTGTGAGGTGTGTCCGCGAAAAATGGAATGGCCATAGCACCAGATGCGATAAGATTGCAAGCTCGCGAAGAGGAATTCTCTGAACTGTCATAGGCAGTATCAGATCTATTATGAAAAAGATTAGGGAAGTAGGTAGACTTTACATGATACTTGTGTGTGTTTTCTCAAATTAAATTTAAGATTTGTTATAAATTATGATTTCACAAAGCACTTTTTAAGCCTGATTTAATTTTTTGAAGGAAAAGTGGAGGTTGCCCATTATTTGGAGAAATACAATATTGGTGAGTGAGGCTGATCATCAAAAGGAGGTGGTACAAGAAGATATGGACGGCATTATTCCCTTACTGAATTGCATTCCTGGCTGTGTGGATGCTACAGCTCATAATGTAAAAGTGGGGTGTACAAGATCATCTGTTTGAACTAACTGACCTTGATATTATTGATTTTGTGAATGCTAACGAAAATGATGGAGGTGGCATTGCAGAACTAAAGGAGAAAATGATGACTGAAGGATTAAGGGCATTGGATATTATTATTATTAACAAATACATCACAATTGGGAAATATCCCGGTGACAATAATCACTTGCAGTAGTGTGATAATAAAGTTAATTACCCAACAACAACTACAACAATAAGAGTACAACAAGCAACAATTCCATGGAAAGAAAATATTACAACAAATACTACTAGTTTAGCATTCTAAATCCAGCATCATCATATACAAATTCACACACAGTGCTTAACACTACCAAACCAAACCCCATGGCGCAACAGCCCCGAAGGGCCATGGCCTACCAAGCGACTGCTGCTCAGCCCGATGGCCTGCAGATTATGAGGTGTCATGTGGTCAGCACGATGGTTTCTCTCGGCCGTTATTCTTGGCTTACTAGACTGGGGCCGCCATTTCACTGTCAGATAGCTCCTCACTTGTAATCATGTAGGCTGAGTGGATCTCGAACCAACCCTCAGACGCCGGTAAAAATTTCTGACCCGGCCGGGAATTGAGCCCAGGGCCTCCAGGTAAGAGGCAGGCACACTGCCCCTACACCGCGGGGCCGGTGCTTAACACTTCAGCTTACAGTAATATGTAAGTTGTGCTTACTACTAGCTTAACATTAAAAGACTGTCATATACAAATTCACTCGCACCTTAAATATTTAAAAATTTTACACTATGACTTACAGTAGATTGAACGGTCCAATTACTAACTCTAAATACAGCACGTGCATATAAAAATTCACACATACCTGAAATAATTCAGATGCCTTAATACTACAATTTACAGTGGATTGAGCGATGCATTAAAATATGACACCATCCCATAGAAATTTACATACAATTTACAGAATGCTGGAGTCTGTTCTTGAAGCATATTACATTTTTGGGAGAAGGCTCTAAGACAGCTGCAGGTAATGGATTCCAGTCATCAATTCCCCATTTTACAAATGAATATTTACCATAGTTTTCTGCAATCTACCTTTCACTTTATGCGGATGATCTGTCCTGCGTATGTAACAGGGCTTTGTTAGTCTACTGTACAACCCTCCCCAAGCTGGCTTATTCACGTAGGCATTATACATGGCACATAAAAGTGGTCGTTTCCTTCTAGTTCCCAGGGTCTCCCACTACTTGTCACACCGGGTGAGTTGGCCGTGCGGTTAGAGGCGTGCGGCTGTGATCTTGCATCCGGGAGATAGTGGGTTCGAGCCCCACTGTCGGCAGCCCTGAAGATGGTTTTCCGTGGTTTCCCATTTTCACACCAGGCAAATGCTGGGGGTGTACCTTAATTAAGGCCATGGCTGATTCCTTTCCACTCCTGGGCCTTTGATATTCCATCGTCGTCATAAGACCTATCTGTGTCGGTGCTACGTAAAGCAAGTAGTTACACTATTTGTCACTCTACTTCGAGGATTGAAATTTTTAAGCATGAATCTAGCAGCCTTTCGCTGTACCAGCTCAAGTTCCTTAATGAGTCCTGTTTGGTTTGGATCCGATACAGCTGCTCCATATTCTAGGACTGACCTAATGAGTGATATATAGCCCTGCGTCTTTGCCTGAGAATTGCTGCCCTTTAGCACCCTAATCACGAAGTGTAAGGACTTGTACGCTTTAGTAATTGCATTTCTTACATGGGTGTTCCATTTTAGATCTATCTTTATGTGGATTCCTACGTACTTGCACGAGTCACTCTACCAGAGCATCTGATCCAAGAAATATTGGAAGTCCCCTTGCTTATGTTTCTTTCCCAATCTTATGAGATTGCATTTTCAAGAATTTATTTTCATTTTGTTATTGAGTGCCCATTTATGGAGTATATTTATATCGGCTTGTAATAACCTATTATTGCTAGCAGTCTGTATTTTTCTGTGTATTATGCAGTCGTCCGCAAACATCTGCATTCACTTTGAACATCGTTCGGCAGATCGTGGCCCTATAACACTATCCTTTTCTACTCCCGATGTTATAGAAACTTCATCGGAGTATTTACTTCCCACCTTTACCCTCTGCATGTGGTCTGTCAAAAATTCCCAGATCCATAGAACCACCCTTTTATCAATGTTTGTTTCCACCAGTTTTTGGAGCAAAATATCATGTGATACTACATCAAATGCTTTATCAAAATCAATTACAATAGCATCAACTTCCACACCTTTAATGACTTGATAATATCTTGAAAGAGCGACAACATCTGGTTCTTCTAGGAGAAACCTTTTCTAAAACCATGTTGCCGGCCATTAATCCACTAAATTTTACCCCCATTGTTCCCTTAGATATTCTGAAATGAGGAGTTCGATTTGTTAGCATACAATGGACATAAGGTTAATAGGTCTTTAGTTGTCCATTAGCAGCCTGTTGCCCCCTTTAAAAATCGGGACTACAGTTGCTTTCTTCCAGTCATCTGGAATTTGCGTATTGTTACGAGACACAGTGAATAGTACTTCCAAATAGCATAGAATAGCTCTACGTCCCAGTTTCAGAACCTCTCCAGCAATATTATCAGGCCCTGTCAACTTTTTTCATTAAGTTCTTAATTCTTTCCTGAATTTTTCTACAGCTAATTTGGAAGAGAGAACAGTTAGGGTTATCGATAATGTCTATTGCCAGGCTATTCTGCTCATGAAATACATTCCCATACCAATGATTTAATTCATTAGCTATAGTCCGACTCGTTGGCTGAACGGTCAGCGTACTGGCCTTCGGTTCAGAGGGTCCCGGGTTCGATTCCCGGCCGGGTCGGGGATTTTAACCTTAACTGGTTAGTTCCAGTGGCACGGGGGCTGAATGTTTGTGTTGTCTTCATCATCATTTCATCCTCATCATGACGCGCAGGTCGCCTAGGGCGTCAAATAGAAAGACCTGCACCTGGCGAGCTGAACCTGTCCTGGGATATCCAAGCACTAAATGCCATACAACATTTCATTAGCTATTAGTAAATTGTCAGTAATTATCTCACCTTTTCTGGACATTATCATTGACACATCATGGCTGGCTCGTTTCCTTTTCCTAACATACTTACAGAGATTTTTTCCACCCATTTTTCTTGGAAGAAAGTATACCTTTCATATATATATATATTTTTTTTTTTTGCTAGTTGTTTTACGTCGCACCGACACAGATAGGTCTTACGGCGACGATGGGACAGGAACGGGCTAGGAGTGGGAAGGAAGCGGCCGTGGCCTTAATTAAGGCACAGCCCCAGCATTTGCCTGGTGTGAAAATGGGAAACCACGGAAAACCATTTTCAGGGCTGCCGACAGTGGGATTCGAACCTACTATCTCCCGAATACTGGATACTGGCCACACTTAAGCGACTGCAGCTATCGAGCTCGGTACCTTTCATATATTTGTCATGAGCAGCTTTCTTTTCAGAAGCAAGTTCTTTGGACAGCTTGTGAAACCTATTCATATGCTCTGAACTAAATTGCCTTTTGTTGTACACTTTCCTTACTTTCCTTTTATGGATATGGCATTAACCTACGTGGAGCAACAGGCGGAGGAAAGCGCAATGGAGGTATTGATTTTTCGTTGATGGGGAGATCTTGCAGCAAGAAAACTTGAATCAGCAGGCAAGCAGAAATTGTTGACAAGTTTCTTTTCTTAGGACATTTGGAACGTTTTCGTTCAATACTGCATGTAGTAAATAGAGTACCATAAAACATGTCATTGTTTTAGTAATACAGTATTACCCCTCTTTTACACTCTTCAAGGGACCCAAGGAATACCGGTATAAATGGGGGGAGTGTAAATCGTGGGAAACAACTTATATATTTGAAAACGCTCTCGAAAAGGATGTAAACAGTACACAAATGCATATTATTAATTTATAGAGTATTTTAATCTGAATCCTATTACAGTACTTACCTCAAATAATTGTCTAGTTTAAATTAACTGTTGACACTACACTGCCTTTGTAATTCTGCCCATCCACTGATCACAAGAAGGGTACCAGTAGATAGTTAAAATATTGTGTAATACAGTCTGTTATTTTTAATCTGGTTATCTTTCCTAGAATGGCTATAGAATTATCTAACATGCAATAAATTTTCTTTCTCTGTTAATAGTAGAGGAGAAGGTAGAAATATGAGGTACAGTAGCTGTATGATATACTCAATTCTGGTCCCTGGGTGTTAGTAACATCTATTGCACTACCGGTGAACAGTATGTGTTAAGAGGTGTATAACCATGTGTTAAAGCCGGCACCATTCTGTCTTGAGGACTAGTGCTGTGAGTGTGTGTTATTGCTTTAGGAACAACCAAACTTCTTTGTGATACAGAGTTCGTGTGCTGTTTTCATGATTTGATTTTGTAATTTCTCTACAAGCGCACAAGGTACGTTAACTACATTAAATACGGTATTAGAATATAATTGTAAATTATGCAAAGAGTGTGGCATTCCTTGCGAGTCGCTGAGGTTAGAAATGGTCAGTTGGTAGCAATATGAGACACTTAAGATGGTTGTAATATGAGACTGTCCCATATTTCTGCCAGGTATTAAAGATTAGTAGCTTTTTGTGTTTGTGTTTCTATTGGTTTGCATTTAAATATTACAGATGCCAAGAGCAAAGTTTTATAGAGAAATTATTCCCGACCACTCAACCATTACTACACCTCCACCTCAGCACAAAATACAACACCGTCCACTCCAAGTAGTTCTGCAAGTGGTTCTGTCATCCCTCGCGATATCTCTCCAATCCCTGCAGTTAAAGCAAGACAATCAGATCGTAGAC
Organism: Anabrus simplex; assembly: GCF_040414725.1. Lineage (NCBI taxonomy): Eukaryota > Metazoa > Arthropoda > Insecta > Orthoptera > Tettigoniidae > Anabrus > Anabrus simplex. Next base: position 981,721,265 of record NC_090266.1, read on the forward strand.
GGAAACCAGGCAAATCAGACATAATATCATCATCTCCCAACAAAAACAATTGGTTTGTTCTGCATCAAAAGCTTCCACCATCTCAAAGAGATTACAGCAAGGGGAAAATTGTACACACCCCTGGATCTCCCTATCTCTATCACAGGTGCAAACGACGAATTCATCTTGGATGACTCAGGCCATGTTTTTTGATGGCAGGTTTTCTGATGGCTCTAGGGGAGAAATGTGGACCCAGTGTCTTGTATGTAAGATGTGGACTCTCGGTGATTGTGTGGGCCCAGAGAATGAAAACTGTGTGTGTGATTACTCGTGTCGTCATCCTCAGGTGGTGCAGCTCTTCTCAGGCACACGCAATGGAGGTGAGCTGCATGTACCATTTTAACCACATACCAGCACTCCTGCCATTCTTACATTTTGGGCAGTACTGGGAATTGAACCAGGGTCACCGAGGACAGTGGCTAATAATGCTAACAGTTATGCTATGGAGGTGGACTGTGTGATTACTAACAATTTTTCATTACACGTTAGTAATACACAACTGTGTGATTTTTCATGTGTGTTTCCAGTTTATTCTTCGTATCAGACAGGTGTGTCATATTTTTACCTACATTCAGAAATGCTAGAAATTCACCTTTGTAACAATTTCACTAAATAAATTATTTTCATTTCTCTACTTTCTAACAAAGTTTATGATCAAAAATAAAATGGGTATTTCATATTTCTACCTTCTCCTCTATGTATAAAAATAAATTTGTTGGGTGGGCAACCTGCTCGTCAGATTTGTCATGCTTTGTGTGTAAATTTGTTGAGTAGGCAAACTGCTTGTCACAATTGTCATGCGGTTTGCGTAGCTTCCCCTGATATTTACAATTGGCTAGTTTCACCCGTGTGTTTTTGTAAAGTGTGTGCTGTCCGGTTTGGTCATTATGCTGTGGTTACTCTAAGCATTATAGGTTAGTTGCAACGCCATTTTACTTCAATTTTTCCCCATCTCAAACAGCCTGACGTGGCATAAATGGCGGGAAGCAAAAGATGTCGCAAACTTAAATTTGAGGATTTTAATACCATGCGGGCATAAGGAATTTGAAGTGACCAACAAAAAATGTTGTAAATGACAAGAAAATGTAAATGTAAAATCCAACATTTTCAGTGATCGGACGTACTCCAAGTCCCGTTTAGGTCGGATAATCGAGACTCTTCTGTACACCACAATTCTACTTGGGCGTGTCCTAATTATAAAATAATAGGAATAACAATTTAACTGAAACTATAGACATAAATACATAGACTATTATTATTACACACAAATAGAAATTAAAACTGCTGTAAGATGTTGAAATATTGAAAGGACTACACAGGGATTACACAAGAATAAAACAAGCAAAAAAAAGAAAATGTAATAGATTAATATACTAAAGTTTTAAACTGCACTTAAGCCTATCCTGATTACATCAGGTTAACAGAATCTTTTTTCTTTTTTGCTAGTTGCTTTACGTCGCACCAATACAGATAGGTCTTATGGCGACGATGGGATGGGAAAGATCTAGGAGTGGGAAAGAAGCAGCCGTGGCCTTAATAGAGGTACAGCCCTAGCATTTTCCTGGTGGGGAAATGGGAAACCACAGAAATCCATCATCACGGCTGCTGACAGTGGGATTCAGACCCACTGTCTCCCGGATGCATGCTCATAGATGCGCACCCCGAACCGCACAGCCAACTTGCCTGGTAGTTAACTGAAATAATAGATATGTAGTTAGAACTAAATTCTCTCTTCCCTCGTAAAAAAAAATTATAATATATCATATTCCCATGAAGAGGATAAAAGAATGACTGAGGGAGGTAGGTGTATGGCCCATGGGTGTGAGTGGGCATTAAGGAGTATGAGGGAAGAGAATCAAAACTAAATTCTTACAGAGATTTTTTTCCCTACTACACAAAGATTACACAATAAAGCATACAAGGAAGACATTTTCTTATAAAATAACTACAATTCCAAAATGCAATTAGAGGTACTCTGATCACAGTAGGTTAACTAAAAGAACAGAAATGTTATTAGAACTATATACTTATTTGAAAGATTTTTTCCTTACAAGCTAACAGAAACTAAAACTGCCCATAAATGCTGAATAATCAGTGGTATAAAGTTCAAAATAAATCATCCCAAGGACATTGAGATATTTTTAATCTTGAAGCACATAGTCATATGTTGGCAACACTGCAATACCTCCGCTTTGTTTAGTTGCGGTAATTAAATGGTTATTACTTATTGTTGAAATACTGAAGATAAAAGTAAAGTTGTTCAGCAATTTCATATTTTATCAGAAGCTGTTACTAATTTATGTGTTTAAGTTGTTATTAATAAATTTGTTACTGAGCAAGTGGCTGTGCAGTTGGGGTCACGTAGCTATCACCAGGTCGCTTCCTTCCCACTCCTAGCCCTCTCCTATCCCATTGTCGCCATAAGACCTGTCTGTGTCGGTGTGACATAAACCAGATTGTAAGGATAAAATAAAAAACAATTTGTTAATAATACATATAGAAATAAATTTGTTGGGTAGGCAACCCAATTGTCATACGATTTGCGTAAATTTGTCGAGTAGGGAACCCGTTTATGACAGTTGTTATGCGATTTGCGTAGCATTCCCTGATATTTGTAATCAGCTAGTTTTGCCATGCAATAGGCAATAGAAATTAAATAGCCTGACATGGCATAAATGGCGGGAAGCAAAAAAATCAGCAAAAAGTGTATCAAACGTAAATGTCCATTGGTCAAACTACCTCTGCAGAAAGAGGTATGTCGGTGATTGTGACTGCAATAATTAGTGCCACAGGAAACAGTTTTGGTTCAAACTGGTTCTAAGACTGTTGGTCAAGCTACCTCTGCAAAAAGAGGTATCAAACATTGGTGACTGTGGCTGCAATAATGAGCCCCACAGGAAAGTAGTGCCTCTGTTTCTTGTGTTCCTTAGAGTGCACTTTAAGGATAACATGTTGCCCAATGCCTCACTGGTGTGGTGGTGGAACAACAATCTCCGGGTGGAATTTTATCAGCTCTTGATTTGATATGTATTGCCATTTCTGTTGGTGTTATTCCTGGTTCCTCTTTGCATGTGTTTTAAGCAGCACTATGTTTTCTGAAGAGTGTTCATGTTTTTCTACTGGAGTGAGCAAAGTTTATTTGAGAAGTTAGATCTTTCCACTTCTTTTTTTCTCCCTTTATATAATTCTTCCCGTATTCTTTTTCCTACTTCAGGATCACCAGTTCTCTGATAATTTCCATACCTTGTTTGGGTAGATTTATCACAGCATGGCCAGGTTTGTGTCACGTAGCTATCAGCTATCATTCAGGAGGTAGTGGGTTCGAACCCTACTGTCCGCAGCCCCAAAAAGATGGTTTTCCGTGGTTTCCCATTTTCACATCTGGCAAATGCTTGGGTTGTACCTTAATTAAGGCCATGGTCACTTCCTTCCCATTCGTACCTCTTTCCTATCCCATCGTCGGTGCGACGTAGAGCAAATTGTAAAAATGTATCTCAGCATGGAATATATTGTTTCCTGTATCCTTCGGGTATGTTTCTCTTCGCTGTGCTGATGACAACACCTACACATTTTTTGTAGTTTTCTGCCTGTGGGGATATCCATCACAGATTACTATCTACCTTTGTGCTGTATTGATCTTAGTTTGCCTTCTTGAAGTCCCATCTCTGCATATGAATATACACTGGCAGACGAAAAGGTGGATCACTAATTTGAGGTAAAAAACTGTATTTATTTATCTTAAGCCTCGCTTTTTCTTCCTACAACATATTATATTCATAGCACCTCCAGAGTGTGATCAAGTAAACTTTCAGTGGTATGTTCAAAAGTTTGTTCAGAGTAATGCACTGTTAATTTATGAAACTTTTGAACATACCACTGAAAGTTTACTTGATCACACTCTACACTTACCTTGCCTTAGTATCGGGAGTTACCACCTCTGGCAATGATTACGGCCTCCATCCTTCGCGGCATGCTGTTTAGAAGGTCCTGGATTGTTTCCTGGGGTATGAGCGCCCATGCTTCCAGTTGTATTGCCCGCATTTCGTTGAGGGTGTCAAAGTTACGATGGCGGACATTTCGGTTAAGCATATCCCACAGGTGATCTGTGAGATTGAGGTCTGGACTGTGAGCTGGCCAGTCAAGGATTCGTATCCTAACGTTGTGTAGATATTCTATCAGGCAGCGAGCGGCATGTGAACATGCATCAGGATGAAATTTTCAACAACTAAGGTAGCATAGGGGATTACATGCTCTACTAACACTTCTACGATGTAACAGTGTGCATTCATAGCACCTCCATCGATGAAAATTTTCATCTGGGCCTCAAAGCTGGTGCTGGCCCATATCATGATGGAGCCACTCTCAAATGGTGACCTTGGAAATGTTGCAATGTGAATATCGCTCCCCATGCCTTCTCCACACTCCCTCTCTACCATTAGGTGACCAGAAGCATAATCGTGACTAATCTGTGAACAGTACCATTAACCACTGTTCCACAGTCCATTTCCGATGTTCACGCGTAAACTGTAATCGAGCTGTTCTGTGCTGGGGGGTAAGCTGTGGACTAGTTGCAGGTCTTCTTGAGGGAAAATTGGCTTTTGAGTCTTCGTCTGGCAGTCCTCGCAGTCACAGTGACATTTCTTACTGCCTCAAGTTGATTTCTGGCTTGGATGGTGGTAGTTTGGCGGTCCCTCAAGACTTGGGTAACCAAAAACCTATCGTCCCTAGCAGATGTAGACCTCCGAAGGTCTGATTCAGGTCATCTATGGCAGGTATTGAGTTCACAAAATTGTCTTAGAACACTCTGGACTCTTCCATATGATACACCGGTGACATTAGTCGCATAACGAATGCTGCGTCTGTCATCCACCAATGCCACTGCTCTTGCTACATCTTCTGGGCTGAGAGGCATCTTAACTTGTCAAATGTGAAACTGAAGGAAAATGTTCCTTTCTGACAGATATTGTGTTTCATACTGATAATAGCTTCCGCCCCAGTATCGTAAAACTTAAAAGATGTTATTGCTTCGATGCAATAAAATTGAGTGCCTAGCCTTTACGAGAGGAAAGCAGCTCCTGAAGTTCATTTGTGATCTCTAAACATCATATTCTTCTCCAAAACTGCAGGATACACATTAGAAACTGTCTTAATGTAAAAATTAATGTAATTTATGGAACAATTCCTTCTAATAATTGGTGTTGTAACAATTACAATTTTGTTTTTATAAAGTGACCCAGTTTCTTCGTCCACCAGTGAATGTGATAATTGGTATTTCAAGACCAATACTGACTAGTGTTTATCTATGTTGGCTTCTTGTGAAGTGCTGAAGGACTTTGTTGTATGGTCTAGGAGTTTTCTTTGATCTGTGGAGGCAAAAACCAGATAGGGGTTAGTGTCAGATTACCATCTAGCAGATCTCAATGTTTTGTTGTCTTTGGCATCAAAGCTGAGATACAGGTCTGAACTTTGCTTCCAAGTAAGAATCTTCTCTCCTTTTTCATCATTGTTCAAGTAGCCCCAGGATGTGTAATACCAAGCTCGACAGCTGCAGTCGCTTAAGTGCGGCCAGTATCCAGTATTTGGGAGATAGTGGGTTCAAGTCCCTCTGTCGGTAGCCCTGAAAATGGTTTTCCGTGGTTTCCGATTTTCACACCAGGCAAATGCTAGGGCTGTACCTTAAATAAGGCCACAGCCACTTCCTTCCTACTTCTAGCCCTTTCGTGTCCCATCGTCGCCATAAGATCTAACTCTGTCGGTGCGACGTAAAGCAGCTTGCAAAAAAGAAAAAAGAAAAGGATGCGTGATGGCTATAAAAATTTCCTGAATATGTACAAGGAGTGGATAGCTGGAATTAGGTGGTTTGTAAACTGATGCAATAGAAAATTGTTTACTTTGGCAGTGATTATTTTTATATCATTAAATTTTTAACAGCCCATTTCTGTAATGTTGCAAATGTTACTTTTGGTGTACATAATAGATCCTTGGACAGGTGAGAGAAGTACCCCTGCTTTCTGGATATTCAATCAGATGTGTTTCTTGGGCTATTAGAATATCTGTGTGAACACCTAGTTTGCTAAGTTAGTCACATTTGTCCTTTGACAGGCCTTCTATATTTATTTGGAGAATGTGAACGCTGTTTAAAGTTTTCATTACATACTTCAGTTTTGTGTTTTTTGCAGTTTATTATAACCCAAGTTAATACATGTTCCTAGAGCATCTGGGGTTGTGTGACACATACAATGGAGTAATCTGGTCAGAGTGGTCAGTGGCCCAGTTATCCTCAGAAGAAATGAGTTCCAATCCTAACGACTGTTTATATACCGGTATTTTGTTTTTAGAATCTGGAAAGTTTGTATTGTTGCCCGTCCTGCCGAACCGTATCATAGGCCTATGCTGCTGTCAAGTCACAAAAGTTACTGATGCCTTAGACTTCTTCTGGAACCCTGCTTCAATGTATGATATTCATGCTAATACTTGCTCACAGCAGCTCCATTTGCTTCTGAAATCTGCATGGTTTGTTGGTGTTATATTACACAGTACACAAGAACCTCGTTTATCTGGCCCTCATTAATCTGGATCTCCGGTTTATCCTGATAAAAAATAATAAAAATTTATTTTTACTTCTACAGTAATTCTTTTACGGGGTTGAATCATCTTGAATGTCTTTCCCGCCAGGGATAGTTAAGGACAGGAATTGGAAGTAATGTACCGTCCCAGCATTCACCTGGAATTGAGAATGGAAAACTGTGGAAAACCATTCCCAGGACGGCTGAGGTGGGTTTCGAACCCACACTCTTCTGAATGCAATGTACGAGGATGGTTTGAAAAGTTCTCTGAATCACTGCTAGATGTCAGTGCTAGAGCAACGAGGTTCCCGTGCAGTAATCACACGTCCTTTGTGAGTGAACACGTGGCGCATCAGTGCTCTAGCTGCAGGAGTGTGGTAGTGACGACTCTTTGTTGTTGTTCCTGCGTAGTGATTTGTGACAATGGGAAAAACTGAGATTCGAGCAGTGATTAAATACTTTGTAAAGAAAGGTATGAAAGCAAAGGAAATTCATGCCGACTTTCAGAACACACTGGGGGACTCTGCTCCTTCATTTTCAACTGTTGCCAAGTGGACTAGCGAGTTCAAATTTGGTCGGGAGAGCTTGGACGATGATCTGCGTAGTGGACGGCCAAAAAGTGTTACGACCCCAGAATTTATCGCAAAAGTGCATAAAATGGTTATGGAGGATCATCGACTGAAAGCGCGGGAGATTGCTGAAGCTGTAGGGATGTCTTCTGAACGGGTATATTATATTTTAACCGAAGAATTGGGTATGAAAAAATTATCCGCAAGATGGGTGCCGCGGCTCTTGACATTGGACAATAAACACACCAGATTGGAAATGTCCGAACAAAGTCTGGCCCGTTTTCAGTGCAACCAACAAGATTTTTTGCGCTGGTTTTTGACTACGGATGAAACTTGGGTCCACTACTATACCCCAGAGACAAAACAGCAGTCAAAGCAGTGGAAACATGCTGATTCACCACCACCAAAGAAAGCAAAGGCAGTGCGTTCGGCCGGAAAGGTCATGGCCTCAGTTTTCTGGGATGCAAAAGGCATTCTGCTGATAGATTATCTTCCTACTGGCCAAACAATTACAGGGCAATACTATGCAAACCTCCTAGACCAACTACAGGAAAAGATACGCAAAACAAGGCCTGGTTTGGCAAGGAAAAAGGTCATCTTTCATCAGGACAACGCTCCGCCGCACACAAGTGTTATTGCCATGGCACAACTTCATAAACTGGGGTACGAATTGTTGCCACATCCACCTTATTCACCTGATTTGGCACCATCAGACTTTCATCTGTTCCCCAAGCTGAAAATTTTTCTCGGTGGATGGAGATTTTCTACAAGGGAAGAATTGACAGCTGAATTGGAGAGGTATTTTGCAGGCCTGTAGGAATCTCATTTTCGAGATGGGATCAAGGCATTGGAATATCGCTGGACCAAATGCATTAGTCTACAGGGAGACTATGTTGAAAAATAAAAGCAGTTTCACCGAGGTAAGATACTTAATTCTAGTACATTCCGAGAACTTTTCAAACCACCTACGTACTACTAACGTGCCTCTGCGTACTAACGTGCCTCAGCACGCAGAGCTACCTCGCTTGGTAAACATTGTTTAGTCACTTCATCAATCACTTTTTTCAGTGACGGTCCTGCTGACATGGAGTCTATGACACTCATCCGCTACTGCAGATGTTAGCTCGGGTTCACATCGTTGATGAGTAATGACCCGCTGTGTGATTGCTTAAGATGATAAAAGAGTAAGAGAATGAGTCATCATATCCAGTAGTCTGTGAGAGACCACATCAGTAGCTGAAGGTTAACACCACATTGTACAGTTACAGTATTTTCCTATGCAGTACTGTATTGTTTGAGTGTTCATTGCTTGAGTGAGCGTGAAATGGCTTCAAAACGGAAGAAAGTGGTTGTTTCCATGGACAAAAAGTTAGAAGCGTTAAACAGGCTGAACAATGGAGAACCTTTGAAAAATATTACTGTAGACTATGGCATAGGGACTTCAACTGTGTCTGATTGGAAGAAAAACCAAAATGAAATTGAAGACTTCTGAATTAAAATGACGATGAAAGATAGAGAATTGTGGCACAGTAAAGAAAGCTAGAAATGAATCTCTAGAGACGCATTATTCATGTGGTTTAGTGAAAAAAAAAGAGAGCATGGTGTTCTGATTTCAGGGCTGATTTTACAATAGTTTAAACTTCACAGCTAGTCAGGGTTGGTTGGAAAGGTGGAAAGCTCGTCATGGCACACGCCAGCTTTCAGTGACTGGTGAAAGTTTTTCAGGGGATAAAGTCACTGCTGACAGTTTCATAAAGGAGTTTCAGGACATTATTTGCTCCGATAACTTAACGCCAGATCAGATATATAACGCTGATGAAACTGGGCTGTTTTATCGCATCCTACCAAATAAGACACTAGTGTTTAAATTAGATGAATCGGCGTAGGGTTATAAAAGAAGTAAAGATTGCATTAGAATTATGGCATGCACCAATGCATCTGGGGGACAAATTTCCTCTCCTGTTAATAGGGAAATCAAAAAATCCCTTTGCTCTTAAAAATGTGAATCGATCTGCCTTGCTGGTTTCTTAAACATCCTAAAAGAATGCATGGATGGACAATAGAACTTTCAAAAATGGTTCCAAGAATACCTCGTGCCGAACGTAAAAAGGTTTTTAATGAAACAGAGTTTGCCACTGAAGGCCATTTTGTTCACTGACAATGCGCCGTCACATCCAGGAGTACAAGAGTTGGTCATTGGTGATATCAGAGTGCCACCTAATGTAACAGCTCTGTTGCAACCAGTGGACCAGGGTGTGCTGGAAAACATCAAGCAGTTATACAGGAGGCAGCTGCTCTGCAAACTGATTGAAGAAGAGGGGGAATATGGTGTAATTTCGGTATTGTAATCGATAAATATGGAAGACATTATTTATATGATTGCATCTGCATGGCAGTTAGGGGTGCGCAGCTGTGAGCTTGCATCCGGGAGATAGTGGGTTCGGATCCACAATACCATCGTGGACACTATTCATTAGCCAATTGCAAAATAGTATTGTTGTATTGAAATCTGTATGCTGTATGTTATGGACTGAATGAGTCCGATAAGATCGTAAATGTAACAATTTTGTTGCATTACGTGCTGAAGAAGGTGAAATACCACTTTCCTGAGCTACTCTCCGAAGCGACTTATGTGGACTGACCTGGAGTCTTGCCTGTATATCTTCTAACCTCCCCCGTGTGAGAGCTGTTCTCCTTCGCTTTTTTTTCCTTATTGCTTACGGAACCAGTACTCCGCCACTTGTAAACGAGCTGATGCACGTAATGTTTTGATGGTACTGTTGCATCGGGAAATTGTCCACGGAATTTTCGAAGGCACCTTTTTAACTGGTTTCTTCTTGTGCAAATAACACTCGACTAAAAATATTCTTTGCTCTATAGTGTGATAACCTCACAACACATCTTAAAAGTCCAATAGTTTCTAGCGAACTGAGGGACAGAGTGCTAAACAGCTGCGCGCTGGCAGTGAACACTTCTTATCTCGCCAGTGTTGACACAAGCCATTGGTGCTCGCTCGGGAATTCCCACAGCATGCGAGCAAAAGTCTGAACTCTTTATTCTCCCTGTAGTTAGTGGGACGTAAAGCCAATAACAAATTATTCTAGTATCTGATAATTAGATTAACAACAGCTTATGAAGATATACATTATAAACCATCAAACAGATCAATATACTTAAAGGATGCAATTTTATGTTTAGAGTGGTTGTGTCTTAATAGTGCATATTTTGTGCTTTCCTCCAGTTACGGCATATTTTGAATGTATTTTGCATCTTGAGTGTAGACATCAGCTTCTGCAGGACAATATTGGAAAATTAGGCGTTTGTTTGAGATAAGTGCTGGAAACCTGTGCATGGCCCATTCAAGAAGTTGAACTGTTCTGATTATCACCAGGTAGCCTGTTTGACAGGTGAGCAGCACATTTAAAATTAGCAACACTAGCTCTACATCCAGCCGGTAGGCTACTGATTCCTGGAATTTCTCTTACGACAGGGCTGTCTTTTTCTCACTTCGTAAATAGTTACACACAATATCCTTCATACAAAAGTTATCAGTCCTGTTTTGGCTGTGTTGAAATGGGATGTGGTTCATAGTGCATTAAATGACTATGTTGTTGCTACTGAATTTATAATGCCTAACGAGAAGGGAACTGTTAGTGATGTGCTGAAAGCATATGTATGCATGACAGAAGTATTTCATTTTGTAAGTATTGTACCACAGCGGCATCAACTAAAAAGTACAAAGTTCAACAATTTCTTAAATGATGAAACACAATAAACTTGAAACAAAAACAATTCCAATAGGATACACATCATGTTTGTAGCATATGGACTTCAAGTCACTGAAGCAGTCCAGGCTTCCTTTGCTGAAGCAAATGTTTTGATTTCTACAGCGAAAAGGTTATTTCTGAAGGCTCCATGTTGCAAGAATGTGTTCTTTGAATACAGTTGGTAATGTGCTGCTCCTGCCTTCACCAGTTAATACAAACTAGGGAACATGGCTTGAAGCTGCTGCTTATTATGCCAATTATTTTGAAGGAGTAAAAGAGGTAGTTGAAGGCCTCTATTCTGAAGAAGCTGCTTCTATTAAAGAAGCACAAGAAGTTTTCAGGAAATATGTTGTTCATGTGCAACTTATATTCATTCATTCCAATTTGATTTGCATATATTTAGCAGTCAAGAAATTACAAGAAAAAGGACTGTCCCTTGATATTATTATTGGAAGTGTTGAAGTTGAACCATCCCTGATGAACCTAACAAATCAAATTTTCTCGGAAAAATTCAGTGTAGTGTTAAAGATCTCCGGTCTCTGCAAACTTAAAACATTTCTGGTGTTCTCCAGGGCAAAGAAAATATTGACTGTGCATCGATACTGGAAGTGTCTGATGTAATGAAGTTAGAGTATGCTCCAGTTGTGACATGTGATGTAGAGAGAGTATTTTCTGAGTACAAAATCATTTTATGTGAAAATAGGTGCAAGTTTGTGTTTGAGCAGCTGTTGCAATTTGCTGTGGTAACGTGTCAACAAGAATTGTGTATTTCATTGAGAAACTGGAGCATATTATTGTGGTACTGTATGCATGTTTTTTTTAGTTTGGTGATGTTTTAAGTTTAACAGTAATTTTTATAACATAAATTTTTTGCTAATTGATAAAAGATTAATGTTTTTGAATGCATATTTTGCACATTTTGGTATTTTTAAATGTATAATTATCCAAAGTCTCATTATTACAGAATTAACAGAGGTGCTATTTTTTTTTTTTTTTTTTTTCTGTCCATGATCACTTTCCTCATGTTAGTACTGTATGCTTCCACCCCTGTTGATGATTACAGACTCCATGCCCTGTGGCATGGTCCTGGATCATTTCCTGGCAGATGCAAATCCATTCCTCCACTAGTGCTGGTCTCATTTTATTCTGGATGACAAAATTTTGACGTTGGACATTTTGCAATGAGGTTAAGGTCTGGGCTATGTGCTGGTCAGTTTAGGGTTTGTATCTCAATGTTGTGGAGAAATTCCAACCCAGTGAGCTTCATGAGGGTGGGTGTTGTCATGCATCGGTCTGAAGGTTTCACTGACAAATGGTTCAAAGGGAATTTTCATGCACTGTCAACAGATCCTCAGTGTAGCACCTTCATCATCTATGACAAGGTCCATTCATAATGGAAAATTCTAAATTCCCATGGAGGGAATTAGATATTTTTCAGCAATAGAGCATGTCAAAAAGGTCAAAAACATATCAGATGTAAGGCTTTTCAGGCGTTTGCTCTATTACCAGCATTTCGTCTTAGGTCTGACACTAGACTCGTCAGAGTGGGATGTGTCAGACCCTACCCACTGACGCTGGGTGTATGCAGGTGAGCCTGAAAAGCCTTACATCTGATATGTTTTTGACATGCTCTGTTGGTGAAAAATATCTAATTCCCTCCATGGGAATTTAGAATTTTCCATTCGGAATTGCTAGGCGGGCAATAATTCCATTGTGGAGATTTATCTCCCGTATGCAGTTATAAGACACTGCCTCTTATATAGGCTTCTGATGAGCTCACCTGCATACACCCAGCGTCAGTGGGTAGGGTCTGACACATCCCACTCTGACGAGTCTAGTGTCAGACCTAAGACGAAACACTGGTAATAGAGCAAATGCCTGAAAAGCCTTATATCTGATATGTTTAAGGTCCAGTCATGCCGCAAAGCCGATACTACGACAAAGCCGATACTATGACAAAGCCGCTTCCTAATAGCATTTGCTCTGATAAATTGCAGTATGAATATCGCTCCCCATTTCTCCTCAGTACACACGTGCACGTGCTCCCTCTCAGGTGATTGGAGATGAAATGGTAACCCATCTATGAAGAACATCCTTGACCATGAGTCCACAATCCAATTCCAACATTGACGCGGACAGTCTAATCGCGCTGCTTGGTGCTGGGGAGTAAACTGCGCACAATTGGAGGGTCTCCTTGACCTCAAATTGGTTTCCAGAACGCTTCAACTAACAGTTCTCTCACTGCAACATTTCTTACTGCCTCAAGATGATTTCTAGCCTGGACTGTGGTTGGGTGGTGATCTTGCAAAACCTGAAAGCCAGGAAGCTGTCGCTCCTGGCAGTTGTAGACCTCTTAACCTGATCCACATTGCCTCTGAGAGGTATCGGTTTCACAGAATCACCTCGGAGCATGTTGGACCCTTCCAAATAATCCACCAATCATATTAAGCAGCATAACAAATGTTCTGTCCATCCTCGATTCACACAATAACTCTCACAGCGTTGTCTTGACTAATAGGCATCTTTAATCAATACATACATACATACATATATACATTATCATTATAGACTGTTATGCCTTTCAGCGTTCAGTCTGCAAGCCTCTGTGAATTTACTAAACGTCGCCATAATCCTCGATTTGCAACTACTGTTGTGGCCTCCTTTAGTTCTATACCTCTTATCTTTAAATCGTTAGAAACCGAGTCTAACCATCGTCGTCTTGGTCTCGCTCTACTTCTCTTACCCTCCATAGCAGAGTCCATTATTCTCCTAGGTGACCTATCCTCTTCCATTTGCCTTACATGACCCCACCAGCGAAGCCGGTTTATGCGTACAGCTTCATCCATCGAGTTCATTCCTAAATTAGCCTTTATCTCCTCATTATGAGTACCCTCCTGCCATTGTTCCCACCTGTTTGTACCAGCAATCATTCTTGCTACTTTCTTGTCTGTTACTTCTAACTTATTCATAAGATATCCTGAGTCCACCCAGCTTTCGCTTCCATAAAGCAAAGTTGGTCTGAAAACAGACCGATGTAAAGATAGTTTCGTCTGGGAGCTGACTTCCTTCTTACAGAATACTGCTGATCACAACTGCGAGCTCACTGCATTAGCTTTACTATACCTTGATTCAATCTCACTTACTATATTACCATCCTGGGAGAACACACAACCTAAATACTTGAAATATTCGACCTTTTCTAGCTTTGTATCACCAATCTGACATTCAATTCTGTTGAATTTCTTACCTACTGACATCAGTTTAGTCTTTGAGAGGCTAATTTTCATACCATACTCATTGCACCTATTTTCAAGTTCCAAGATATTAGACTGCAGGCTTTCGGCACAGTCTGCCATTAAGACCAAATCGTCAGCATAGGCCAGAGTGCTTACTACATTTTCACCTAACTGAATCCCTCCGTGCCATTTCATACCTTTCAGCAGATGATTCAAGTAAACTACGAACAGCAAAGGTGAAAGATTACAGCCTTGTCTAACCCCTGTAAGTACCCTGAACCAAGAACTCATTCTACCATCAATTCTCACTGAAGCCAAATTGTCAACATAAATGCATTTGATTGATTTTAATAATCTACCTTTAATTTCATAGTCCCCCAGTATAGTGAACATCTTTTCCCTCGGTATCCTGTCATATGCTTTCTCTAGATCTATGAAACATAAACACAACTGCCTATTCCTCTCGTAGCATTTTTCAGTTACCTGGCGCATACTGAAAATCTGATCTTGACAGCCTCTCAGTGGTCTGAAACCACACTGGTTTTCATCCAACTTCCTCTCAACGACTGATTGCACCCTCCATTCCAAGATGCCAGTGAATACTTTGCCTGGTATACTAATCAATGAGATACCTCAATAGTTGTTGCAGTCCTTCCTGTTCCCTTGCTTATAGATAGGTGCAATTACTGCTTTTGTCCAATCTGAAGGTACCTTGCCAACACTCCATGCTAATTTTACTACTCTATGAAGCCATTTCATCCCTACCTTCCCACTATACTTCTCCATTTCAGGTCTAATTTCATCTATTCCTGCTGCCTTATGACAATGGAGTTTATTTACCATCCTTTCCACTTCCTCAAGCATAATTTCACCAACATAATTTTCCTCCTCCCCATGAGCTTGGCTGTTTGCAACACCACCAGAATGATTTCCTTTTACATTGAGAAGGTGTTCAAAATATTCCCTCCACCTCTCCGGTGATTCCCTGGGATCTATTATGAGTTCACCTGAATTACTCAAAATACTGTTCTTTTCCTTTTTCCCTCCCTTCCTAAGATTCTTTATTACTGTCCAGAAAGGTTTCCCTGCTGCTTGACCTAGCATTTCCAGGTTATTACCAAAATCTTCCCACGACTTCTTTTTGGATTCAACAACTATTTGTTTCACTCTGTTTCCTTCATTTACGTATAAATCCCTGTCTGCCTCGGCCCTTGTTTGGAGCCATTTCTGATAAACCTTCTTTTTACGTTTACAAGCTGCTCTCACTTCATCATTCCACCAAGATGTTCACTTTTTCCCATCTTTACACACAGTTGTTCCTAGGCATTCCCTTGCTGCTCGTACTACAGCATCCCTGTATGCCACCCATTCACTTTCTATATCCTGAACCTGCTTACTGTCTACTGTTCGAAACTTCTCACTAATCATATCCATGTACTTCTGTCTAATTTCCTTGTCCTGGAGATTTTCTACCCTTATTCGTTTGCAGACAGATTTCGCTTTCTCTACCCTAGGCCTAGAGATACTTAGTTCACTACAGATCAGATGGTGGTCTGTATCATCGAAAAATCCGCAAAAAACTCGTACATTCCTAACAGATTTCCTGAATTTGATATCGGTTAAGATATAGTCTATTATGGATCTGGTACCCCTAGCCTCCCATGTGTAATGGTGAATAGCTTTCTGCTTGAAGAATGTATTCGTAACAGCTAAACCCAGACTAGCACAGAAGTCCAGCAAATGCTTTCCATTCCCATTAGCCTCCATATCTTCCCCACATTTACCAATCACCCTTTCGTATCCTTCAGTTCTATTCCCATCTCTCGCATTGAAATCGCCCATTAGCACTATTCTGTCCTTGCTGTTGACCCTGACCACGATGTCACTCAATGCTTCATAAAACTTGTCAACTTCATCCTCATCTGCACCCTCACATGGTGAATACACGGACACAATTCTTGTCCTAATTCCTCCAACTGACAAATCTTTAATCAAATGTGGAAGAAAAGCTCAACAATTTTGTTTTTTGTTTTTTTTACTTGTGACAAATATCAGTAGTTTCTGCTCTGGTATAACAAAAGCCCTTAAAACTCAAAAGATTTTATTGCCTACTGCAGGTGCAATAAATTCAGTGCCTAGCCTTTAGAGTTGAAAAGTGACGCATGAAGTGGCATTTGTGATCTCTTATTTCTAATTAATGAATACATGATTCTTAGCTCATAGAACCTTCCTAAATGGAAGCCACCTCTATATGCTGGTGTTTGTTTCTAATTCAGTTTTTGCAAAGTGATCTACTTTTTTTGTTGGCCAGTGTAGTTAGAATGAGCATCTTTGTGAGGTGAAAATGGCTGTTAACTCTGATCTTTATATTCTTTATAAACCATCAAACAAAGGTAGAATCTAGCCAGGGAAGAGAATGATAGAATGAGAGGAAAATGGTTGTTAATTCCGGCCTTTAAATTCATTGTGAACTATCAAGCACGGGTAGATTCTAGCTAGGTAAGAAAAAGAGGAACTTGCTAAGGGCCTATACTACAACAGCCAGATAAATGTGTGGATAAAATTTATGCAGCAATTTGCACATTTATCTGGCAGTTGGATTGAAAACGTGTACTACAGCATTCGTTTATCAATCAATTAATCACTACTGATATGCATTTAGGGTAGTTGCCCAGGTGGCAGATTCCCTATCTGTTGTTTTCCTACCCTTTTCTTAAATGATTTCAAAGAAATCTGAAATTTATTGGACATCACCCTTGGTAAGTTATTCCAATTCCTAACTCCCCTTCTATAAACAAATATTTACCCCATTTTGTCCTCTTGAATTCCAACTTTATCTTCATATTGTAATCTTTCCTACTTTTAAAGACACCACTCAAACTTATTTGTCTACAAATGTCACTCCACGCAATCTCTCCACTGACAGCTCAGAACATACCACTTAGTTAAGCAGCTCCTCTCCTTTCTCCCAAGTCTTCCCAGCCCAAATTTTGCAGAATTTTTGTATCGCTACTCTTTTGTTGGAAATCACCCAGAACAAATTGAGCTGCTTTTCTTTGGATTTTATCCAGTTCTTGAATCAAGTAATCCTGGTGAGGGTCCCATACACTGGAACCATACTCTAGTTGGTGTCTTACCAGAGACTTATATGCCCTCTCCTTTACATCCTTACTACAACCCATAAACACCCTCATCACCATATGCAGAGATCTGTACCCTTTATTTACAATCCCATTTATGTGAATACCCCAATGAAGATCTTTCCTTGTACGAGGGGGGGATCAACTATAAACAGGATTTTATTTTTTATATAAATTAATTTATTGAAAAACACAAGGCAATTACAATTTATTTTTCCACATAGTTTCGTGCTTTAGAAATGCATTTTTCCCAGAGAATGGGCAGCTTTTTGATGCCCTCATTGTGAAAAGAACAGGGTCGTGTCAACAGCCAGTTGTGCTCAAAGTCATCCACTCTCTCGTCATCTTCAAATTGTTGCCCTCCTGGAGCTTCTTTAAGCAGTCTGAACAAATGGAAATTGCAGGGAGATAAGTCTGGGCTGCAAGGAGGATGATAATGTGTAGTCCAGTGCATTTCCTGTAGCTTGGAGACAGTTAGAGCTGCAGTATGTGGCCGTGCATTGTCGAATCGGTTGGTCTCATCTTTTGTTCGCAGTAATTAGCATTGATTGTGCGTCTGTCATGCAAAAAGGCAATCAGCAAAATGCCTCGCCGATCGAAAAAAACTGTTGCAAGAACCTTGCCAGCTGACAGCCGAGTCTTGGCTTTTATTGGTGCTGCCTCCCCATTCCTCCGGCACTCCTTACACACATGTGTCGTTCACAATGTTTGATCACTGAACTGTGCAGTATATCTCTGGCAAATTTCCGCCGCTTTAACTCCTTCATGAGCAAGAAATTTTATAATTATGCGTTGGGGCAGTGGGGGGGTGAACCTGTTGCTCCAACATCGTGAGCATTACTGACGAAACGGCCGGAGATATCTAACAACACACTTTCCCCATTTCTAACGGTCTCGCCTAAGCATAGCAGAAATGTGGGGCCAGTCTTACCAAATGTTGATGTTCAGGAACAAAAATCCCGTTCATATTTGATCGACCTTCATATTAACACCTAGGTATTTACAATGATTCCCATAAGGAACTTTCACCCCATCAATGCAGTAATTAAAATTGAGAGGACTTTTGCTATTTATGAAACTCACAACCTGACTTTTTACGCCGTTTATCATCATACCGTTTCCTGCTGTCCATCTCACAATGTTATCGAGGTCATTTTGCAGTTGCTCACAATCTTGTAACTTATTTATTACTCTATACAGAATAACATCATCCGCAAAAAGCCTTATCTCTGATTCCACTTCTTTATTCATATGATTCATATAGATAAGAAAACATAAAGGTTCAATAATATTGCCTTGAGGCATTCCCCTCTTAATTACTACAGGGTCAGATAAAGTTTCGCCTACTCTAATTCTCTGAGATCTATAATCTAGAAATATAGCCACCCATTCAGTCACTCTTTTGTGTAGTCCAATCGCACTCACCTTTGCCAGTAGTCTCCCATGATCCACCCTCTCAAATGCCTTAGGCAAGTCAATCTCGATACCGTTCATTTGATCTGAATCAAAGTTATCTGCTGTATCTTGCTGGAATCCTGCAAGTTTAACTTAGTGGAATAACCTTTCCTTAATCCGAACTGCCTTCTATCGAACCAGTTATTAATTTAGCAAACATGTCAAATATAATCAATAAGAATGCTTTCCCAAAGCTTACGTGCAATGCATACCAAACTGACTGGCTTGTAATTTTAGCTATATGTCTATCACCTTTCCCTTTATACACAGGGGCTCCAATAGCAACTCTCCATTCATTTGGTATAGCTCCTTCGTGCAAACAATAATCAAATAAGTACTTCACATATGGTACTATATCCCAACCCATTGTCTTTAGTATATCACCAGAAATCTTACTAATTCCAAATGCTTTTCTAGTGTTCAAACTTTGTATCTTATTGTAAATGTTGTTGTTATCATAGGTAAATCTTAATACGTCTTTAGCATTAGTCACCTCCTCTATCTCCTAGGGACATTATCCTTGTAACCAACAATCTTTACATACTGGTAACTGATCCTCACATACACACTCCCCTTGTTCATTAATGATTCCTGGAATGTCCTTCTTTGAACCTGTTTCTTCCTTAAAGAACCTGTACATACCCTTCCTTTTTTCACTAAAATTTATATGACTGCCAATTATGCTTGCCATCATGTTATCCTTAGCTGACTTCTTTGCTACATTCAATTTCCTACTAAGCTGATTAAATTTCTCCTTACTTCCACAGCCATTTCTAACTCGTATTTCTTTCCAATCTGCTTAGTTTTTTTACTTCTCTTTTAAGTGGGTCTTTACCATTCCTTACCACGTTTAAAAGTACAAACCTGTTTTCACATTCCTCAACAATGGCTTTAAACCCATCGTAGAATCTGTTTACATTTTTATTTACCATTTTCCACCGATTATTGTTACTTTTTTAAAACTCCCTATTGCTTGTTTTATCAGCCATATGGTGCTGCCTATTAGTCCTACTTTTAAGACCTTCCTTTATTTTCAACTACAACAAAAACAGCTCTGTGGTCACTAATACCATCTAGTACTTAAGTTTCTCTATAGAGCTCATCTGGTTTTACCAGCACCAAGTCCAGAATATTCTTCTCTCTAGATGGTGCCATCACTTTCTGAATTAGCTGTCCTTCCCATATTAACTTATTTGCCATTTATTGGCCATGCTTCCTATTGTTTGCATTACCTTCTCAATTGACAGTTTGTAAATTGAGATCTCCGCTACAGTCACGTTCCTTTTCATATCGTTTCCCACATAGCTGGTTATCTTATGAAATAATTCTGAATCAGCATCAGCACTACCCTTCCCTAGTCTGTACACTCCAAAGACATCAAGAGTTGCCTATTATCTTTAGAGATTTGCCTTACACCTAGAATTTCATGTTTGTCGTCCATAACTTTTTGTAGCGTACAAATTCTTCTTTGACTAGAATGAATACTTCCCCTCCTACCCTTCCTATCCTGTCTCTGTGATACACAATCCAGTTCCGTGAGAAAATTTCTGCATCCATTATATCATTTCTCAGCCATGATTCAAGACCTATCACAATATCTGGTACTGGTAAACTTCATCCTATTCCATTCTTTACAATACTTCTACAGTTCAATACTAACATTTTTATGTCAACCCTACTTGAATTCCAGATCCCTGTACCCTTATCACTACTCTCTAGACCACCCTGTTTCCCTGAATGTACCTCCTTATAGCCCTTCTAAACAAATTCCCTAACTTATTCGTAATACTGCAGTTGAAGTGAAGGCCATCTGAGCGCAGATCCCTATCTCCTATGGACCCATTAGGATCTAGAAATCTCACTCCCAGTTTCCCAGTCACCTTCCAGTCAGTACTCCTCCTACACAGTATTCCACTGATAGTCTCCGCTTCCTTAAACTTTCACCTGTGCTGCATTTATCAGATCCCGTACATCCCCAACTGTGTTGGTACATATACCTGCTTGCCTTATGTTGTTGGTACCAACGTGAAACACTACCACCTTCTCCTTTCCCTCCTCCTTCTCTTCTACTTTCCTCAACATCTGCCTCAACCTTAATTCCTGGATAACACTGTACCCTGGCTCTCTTTCCTCCACATGCTATCCCCACATGTCTAACAATCCCCCATGAACAGAGCCTCAACCTTACCCACCTCATTTGATCCCCTCCTGGTCACCCGTATCTTTCCTCATAGCTGCAGAAGCTACTTCCTCCTCTCTTTTCTCCTTCCCATGACCCTGTTCCATCTGTCTTTTCCTATCCTTTACCTTACATTTTCCTTTCCTACCTTTTCCCTTCCCCCTACTTCCACACATCACAGCAACAGTTCCCTGTTCCTCATCTTCCCTCAGTTGTCCTACTTGGAGTGATTCATACCGATTTTGCACAGACATCTGTCCTGAATTCTGATCCTGAATAGAGCCCTTAGCTTGCATTCTCTTTCCCCTTAGAACATTAGACCACCTGTCTTCTACAACTCCCCCCTTTCCTTCTGCTCCCTCTTGTACACCTACTGTAACCTATACATTGTTTGAGGCAGACCTATCTTCCTTCCTGTCTTCTGTGAGAATCCTAATTATCTCCCTCAAACTCTCCAACTCCTCTCTCATACCCCTCAATGCCTCGCCACACCCACAGTTCCTAAACTTGCACTCCTTAGCCATTCTTTATGGAAAAATGAAAAGAAGAGGAAAAATAAAATAACTTATTTTGTGAAAAAAAAAATGAAAGGAAAGAAACAAAACCAGATGAGCTGTATAGAGAAACCGAAGTAATAGATAGTATTAGTGATCACGAAGCTGTTTTTGTGGTAATTAAAAATAAATGTGAAAGAAAGGAAGATATTAAAATTAGGACTATTAGGCAGTACCATATGGCTGATAAAACAGGCATGAGGGAGTTTTTAATAAGTAACTATGATTGGTGTAAAACAGTAAGTAAAAATTTTGGGATGGGTTTAAAGCAGTTGTTGATGAATGTGAAAATAGATTTGTACCTTTAAAGGTGGTATGTAATGGTAAAAATTCCCTATGTTATAACAGAGAAGTAAAGAGACTAAGAAGGAGGTGCAGCTTGGAAAGAAATAGTTAGAAATGGCTGTGGAAGTAAGGAGAAATTGAAGGAACTTAGTAAGAAATTGAATCTAGCAAAGAAGGCAGCTAAGGATAACATGATGGCAAGCATATTTGGCGGCTATACAAATTTTAGTGAAAAATGGAAGAGTATGTATAGGTACTTTAAGGCAGAAACAGATTCAAAGGAGGACATTCCAGGAATCATTAATAAACAAGGGGAGTGTGTATGCGAGGATCTTCAAAAGGCAGAAGTGTTCCGTCAGCAGTATGTGAAGATTGTTGGTTGTAAGGATAATGTTCAGATAGAGGAGGTGACTAATACTAAAGTGGTATTAAAATTTACCTATGACAGCAATGATATTTACAGTAAGATACAAAAGTTGAAAACTAGAAAAGCAGCTGGAATTGATAAGGTTTCGTGGGACATACTAAAGACAATGGGTTGGGATATAGTACCATATCTGAAGTACTTGTTTGATTATTGTTTGCATTAAGGAACTTTACCAAATGAATGGAGAGTTGCTATAGTAGCCCCTGTATATAAAGAAAGGGTGATAGACATAATGCTGAAAATTACAGGCCAGTCAGTTTGACATGCATTGCATGTAAGCTTTGGGAAAGCATTCTTTCTGATTATATAAGACATGTTTGCAAAATTAATAACTGTTTTGAGAGAAGGCAGTTTGGGTTTAGGAAAGGTTATTCCACTGAATCCCAACTTGTAGGATTCCAGCGAGATATAGCAGATATCCTGGACTCAGGAGGTCAATTAGACTGTATTGTGATTGACCTGTCTAAGGTATTTGATAGGGTAGATCATGGAATACTACTGGCAAAAATGAGTGCAGGTGGACTTGACAAAAGAGTGACTGAATTGGTGGCTCTGTTTCTAGAAAATAAAACTCAGTGAATTAGAGTAGGTGAAGCTTTGTCTGTCCCTGTAATAATTAAGAGGGGACTTCCTCAAGGTAGTATTATTGGACCTTTATGTTTATGTTTTCAATGATATGTGTAAAGAAGTGGAATCAGAGATAAGGCTTTTTGCAGATGATGTTATTCTGTACAGAGTAATAAATAAGTTACAAGATTTTGAGCAACTGAAAAATCGATAATGTTGTTAGATGGACAGTGGGCAATGATTGGATGAAAAACGGGGATAAAAGTCAGGTTGCGAGTTTCACAAATAGGAAAAGTTCTCTCGGTTTTAATTACAGCGTTAATGGGTGGAAGTTCCCTTCGGTGATCATTGTAAATACCAAGGAAATATATTCATTGGGGTAATCACATACATATGATTGTAAATAAAGGGTACAGATCTCTGCACATGATTATGGGGATGTTTAGGGGTTGTAGGAATGGATGTAAAGGAGAGAGCATATTTGTCTCTGGTGAGACCCCAACTAGAGTATGGTTCCAGTGTATGGGACCCTCACCAGGATTACTTGAATCAGGAACTGGAAAAAATCCAAAGAAAAGCAGCTCGATTTGTTCTGGGCGGTTTCCGACAAAAGAGTAGCATTACAAAAATGTTGCAAAGTTTGGGCTGGGAAGACTTTGGAGGAAGGAGACGAGCTGCTCGACTAAGTGGTATGTTGCACGTTATAATTCTCATGTTAGGTCCGTATTGAAATGTACGTGAATACAAAGTATGTTACAAGTGTTATTATTTTTTATCCACCTATTTAATACAGAGAGACCTTTTTTAGAAATTAAATATTATTATAAAATGTTAAGGGACATGTTTCGCCCATATTAAGGGCATCATCAGCCTCAAACTCAAACCTATATGGTGAAAAATCAGGATCCTGATTGCTCTTACAACTTATAAAAAGAGGATATCAATGTAGGTGTCTGTCCAAACATAAAAATTATTAGAATGTCATTGGCTAAAATCGCAGTATCAAGCTGCATGAAAAAGTTCACACGATTATCCTTTCTGGAGCGTTGAGTCAATACACCCAAAAAAAAAAAAAAAAAACAAACTTGTTGCAGGTGGAGCAATAAACAGCTCAATCTTTATAATGAAACAGAAATGTGCCTCCTTGAATACTCCTGTTAGAGGATAAGAAAGAGCAAAGCTGATAGACTGTTAAAGATGCCAATTTTGTATGTTGTGATAAGACAATAACCCTCTTAAGTGGCTGTTCAGCTGCCTATAGTCTATTTAACTGGCTGAAGGAGTGAAAGTCGAATGCATTACGATAATATAACAGTCTTCCTTAAGTAGTTGTGGGAGTAAGGAAAAAACATTTGGTTGTCTATAGACATATTTATCTTGCTTAAAGGAGCGAAAGTCGAAGGTATATAGACGCTGATAGAGCTCTTTGGTGTGAAATCTGTAACAAGAGGAGAGTGAAAGCTTAGGAAAGGTAAGAGAATGTGGGTTTAAAAAAAGAAAAAACATGGAAAATGTATAAAACACTTACCCTTTCGTATGTAAAGATGTAAATCGGTTATGGAAAGGTTAGTTGAGGAAAAACGACGTTATGTGTAGGTTCATTTATTTCTTTGACTGTTATGGTGTTAAACAGTTGCTGTGGTAGCGTTGAATGACTGACACTTGTGCTTCTAGTATAGTATCGATGTGAGATTGGCGGAGGAAAGTGTGGTGGAGGAGAGGGGGTAGGCAGGGCGTTAAGTTTATGTGTTGTTGGTTGCGAGAGATTTGTATGGTCGGACAGGGAGGGAGTTGTGTTGGCTTGCGGCAGAATTGCGGGGGGGCGGACATGAAGGGAGTCAAGTTAGTTAAAGTAGTGGAGTATGTAGTTGTTATGAATTTAGAGTTTTCAATAATTTGGGTAAACTTTCATATAATGGATTCTTGACTTCAGTTAAGTCATTGAGGTTTAGATTTTTGTTGTAGTATTGGTCCAAAAATATATAGATGGTTTCAAGTTCATTCATCAACTTTCCTTTGTCTACACTTTTAATAATTGTGAGGTCTCTTTCTATCGTTGTGAAGTTATGTCCTGTTTCTTTCAAATGGTAGCTCATAGCTGAAAATTTATTGTGCTTAATGGCATTATAGTGTTCTAAGTACCTGGTTTAAGGACGAAGTAAAAACTTTCTAAAAGAAGAAGTCACTCTTAAACTTACAACTGTACAAACTACACTTATCGGTGTTGCAATATGTGAACCCTATAGAATGGAATTCATTTCAGTTACATGTTGATTATAAATTAAATGATATACTAAGCAGGAAACAGTTCACATTAGATAAAAAAACTGGCTCACTTAAAAGAAAATCAACTACAAGCACCCATACACTTAAAGAAAAGTGTTCCTTCCTTCAACAACTCTCCCGCTGTAGTTAACTTGATGAACACAAGCTTCTCAGAAAACCGGGCGAGTTGGCCGTGCGCTTAGAGGCGCGCGGCTGTGAGCTTGCATCCGGGAGATAGTAGGTTCGAATACCACTATCGGCAGCCCTGAAGATGGGTTTCCGTGGTTCCCCATTTTCACACCAGGCAAGTGCTGGGGCTGTACCTTAATTAAGGCCACGGCCGCTTCCTTCCAACTCCTAGGCCTTTCCTATCCCATCGTCGCCATAAGACCTATCTGTGTCGGTGCAACGTAAAGCCCCTAGCAAAAAAAAAAAAAAGCTTCTCAGAAAAAGAAATCGAACTTTTAGGTAAAGGTTTAAAACACAATTGGCCTAGTATACAAAAAGAAAACAACGTTATCACCACCATAGCAGAAGTTGAGACGGATATTTCAAAACTCCCTCTGGAATTACAAAATGACACTAGATACGAGATATAAAAGAAACTTCCAACACTAATTGAAAGCTTAAATAAAAATGCTGTTCTCAATCATTTAAAATTAATTAAAGATTTAAAAACAAAATAAAAGATAACATAATAGTAACTAAAGCTGATAAAGGAGGGACAACTGTTTTAATAGATAAGAAAGGTTACATTGAAAAAACGGAAGAATTTTTCACAAATGAGACACACAATAGTCAATAAAGACCCCACAATAAGAATCCAACGAAATTTAAAAACATTATTAAAGAATTGCACATTTTTACTCAGTGAACAAGAACAGCAAAAACTACTCCTTATGAACCCTAAAACTCCCACAGCCAGAGCATTGCCTAAATTACATAAGAAAAACACACTCATACACCCAATCATCAACTGTAGAAATAGTCCGACATATAAAACCTCAAAATATATCCACTATTTTCTAAAAAGGCATTACAGGTTTAACAATAAATCCCCCTTAAAAAATTCAATAGACTTCTGCGAAATTTAAAAAAAATTCACATTACTACCAAATCACATTATGTGCTCTTTTGATATTACTAATATGTATTCTAATGTACCAACAATGGAAACTGTAAATACTATCAAAGACAACCCCGCAAAACACAGCAACCTCAGCAAGCTTGAATTAGAAGACTTCATAAAAATCCTAAATTTTGGGCTAAAAAACAACTATTTCACTTTTAATGGTAAAATTTTCCACCAAGATGCCCTAGCTATGGGTGATCCCTTATCAGGCATCTTAACCGACATCTATTTAGATTCTTTAGAACATCATGAAATAATAAATAAAATAAAAGGCCTTAGCTTATGGCTTCGGTATGTAGATGACACATTCATAATAATCAATAAAGATCTCAATAATAGTACCGATATTTTAAATTATTTAAACAACCTAGAGAAAAATATTAAATTCACCAAGGAAGATGAAGTCACTGGATTCGTAAATTTCCTAGATCTCACAGTAACTCATATTAATGCCAACTTCGGTTTTCAAATTTACAGAAAACCTACTCACACCCCATTAACAATCAAAAATACTTCTTTACATTCTAACTCCCATAAATTGGCCACTTTTCACATTTTAATTTACAGAGCTTTAAAAATCCCTCTAACACCCAAGAACCTTCAAACAGAACTAAATTATATAAAGGATTTAGCAAAAATAAATGGATATAAACCTGAAATGATTAACCGTTTAATAAATAAGGTCAAATTCAAATTAACAACAAACCTCATCCCTGACAAACCCAAAAATTCCAAATTTGTTACCTTCACCTACAACAACCCAAACTTTCACCAGGTCTTGGACCCAATAACAAACAAAAATACCAGTATAGCTTTTAGGACAACGAACACTAACCAAAAATTATTTTTTAATCACAACACAGTCAATTCAAGCAAAAACATTTACTCAGGCTCAGGCATATACAGGCTCACCTGCAGGCAATGCAACGTCTCTTGTATTGGTCAAACAGGCCGGAGTTTTCAAACTAGGTACTTAGAACACTATAATGCCATTAAACACAATAAATTTTCAGCTATGAGTTCCCATATGAAAGAAACAGGACATCACTTAACAACGATAGAAAGAGATCTCACAATTATTAAAAGAGTAGACCAAGGAAAGTTGATGAATGAACTTGAAACCATCTATATATTTTTGGACCAATACCACAACAAAACTCTAAACCTCTATGACTTAATTGAAGTCAAGAATCCATTATTTGAAAGTTTACCTAAAATTATTGCAAACTCTAAATTCAAAACATAACTACATTCTTAAAAATCTTCAATTAACATCTTCTAGAACCTCCACTACTTTAACTAACTTGACTCCCCTGCAGTTCTCCCGCAACCCAACACGACTCCCCCCCCCCCCTGTCCGACTATACAAATCTCTCGCAACCAACAACACACAAACTTAACGCCCTGCCTACCCCCTCCCCTCCCCTCCACCACACCCTCCTCCGTCAGTCTCACATCGATACTATACTAGAAGCACAAGTGTCAGTCATTCACAACTGTTTAACACCATAACAGTCAAAGAAATAAATGAACCTGCACATAGCAACTGTTTAACACCATAACAGTCAAAGAAATAAATGAACCTACACATAACGTTTTTTTTCTTCAGCTAACCTTTCCATAATTGATCTACATCTTTACAGACGAAAGGGTAAGTGTTTTATACATTTTCCTTGTTTTTTTCTTTTTTTAAACCCACATTCTCTTCAAAAATACCTTTCCTAAGCATTCACTCTCCTCTTGTTACAGACTTCACACCAAAGAGCTCTATCAGCGTCTATATACCTTCGACTTTTGCTCCTTTAAGCAAGATAAATACGTCTATAGACAACCAAATGTATTTTCCATACTCCCACAACTACTTAAGGAAGACTGTTATATTATCGTAACGCATTCGACTTTCACTCCTTCAGCCAGTTAAATAGACTATAGGCAGCTGAACAGCCACTTAAGAAGGTTGTTGTCTTATCACAACATATGAAATTGGCATCTTTAACAGTCTATCAGCTTTGCTGTTTCTTATCCTCTAACAGGAGTATTCAAGGAAGCACATTTCTGTTTCATTATAAAGATTGAGCTGCTTATTGCTCTACATGCAACAAGTTGTTTTTTGGGTGTATTGACTCAACGTTCCGGAAAGTATAATTGTGTGAACTTTTGACATGTAGCTTGATACTGCGATTTTAGCCAATGACATTCTAATAATTTTTATGTTTGGACAGACACCTACATTGATATCCTCTTTTTATAAGTTGTAAGAGCAATCAGGATCCTGATTTTTCACCATACAGGTTTGAGTTCGAGGCTGATGATGCCCTTAATATGGGCAAAACATGTCCCTTAACATTTTATAATGCTATTTAATTTCCAAAAAAGATCTCTTTGTATTGAATAGGTGGATATTAAAACAAAATAATAACACTTGTAACATACTTTGTATTTAAGTGGTATGTTCCGAGTTGGCGGTGGAGAGATGGCGTGGGAGGACATCAGTAGGCAAATAAGTTTGAGTGGTGTCTTTAAAAGTAGGAAAGATCACAATATGAAGATAAAGTTGGAATTCGAGAGTACGAATTGGGGCAAATATTCATTTATAGGAAAGGGAGTTAGAGATTGGAATAACTTACCAAGGGAGATGTTCAATAAATTTCCGATTTCTTTGCAATCATTTAAGAAAAGGCTAGGAAAATAACAGATAGGGAATCTGCCACCTGGGCGACTGCCGTAAATGCAAATCAGTAGTGATTGATTGATTGATTGATTGATTGATTGATTGATTGATTGATTGATTGATTGATTGATTGATTGATTGATTGTCTAGGATAGTACACAAAGATCACACGACGATAAGGTAATCAGTATACTGCTACTCTACAATACTACTTAGTTGTACTATATTTTATCCTACAGTACGCTAATAGGATGAAAACTGCTGTTAATTACTGAATGCCGGCCGAAAGGCATACACAAGAATGACATAATTCTAAACTGCATTTTAGCCTATCCTAATTACAACAGAATTCTAGTAAGAGAGTTACTATAGATACTTCTGCTATACAACACAAATATTTTGCAATAATAGAATAATCATGTTAATTTTTAATAAGATACTACAGTACACTACAATTTTAAACTACATTCAGACGTATCCTAATTACAATATGGTATTACTAAGCACAAACTGAAATTAAAATTGTAATTAAAGTTCAAAATTTGCAAGAAGTACTAAAATGATTACCAACAACGCTAAAGGCTCTAATAGATACACACGAAAGGTACCCAATATAGCAGGCAAGATACTATCTAATATACTGTATCTACACTACAATTCTGAACTGAAATGATGATGTACGATTTTTACAGCTGGTGGATTACTATTATTTTCTCTACTATGCTGGATGGAGAATAAAAGTGTTCTTAAATGCTGAAAAATAAGGAGTTGTCTACAATAATTTCTAAAAAAAAGAAAAAATCTGTCAGAACTTTGCTGGGGACTCGAATTGCAGTATTATTGGGATATAGGAATTTGATTATTAACTTTTACTCAACGAATATATGAAGGTGCAAAGTACAAAGCATGCCGGGGACTTGGAACTACAAATTATCGGAATACAGGAATCACTTGATTCTTGTATTTGTTTACTCAACTACCATATACTCTTTGATCTCATTGGAATGCAGCAAACAATCGTCAACAATCCAAAGATTTGAGTACTTCTCCCGTGAAAAACCCTGTATTCTCTTTAACTTCTTTTTAAAATTGAAGTTTACAGGTGTATCATGTTATCTAATTGATATTATCTTCATGATAGTTTGAACAGATATCTGTACGAAATACCGGGTCTATTGTCTACATGAATGTAAAAGCTGCAGAATTTACAACTACGTATGATAATTTGCCTTTGTAAGTATTATACCCACGAACCTACAGATTTTTTAAAAGTTAATATTTTTACCTAAATATTTCCTAAACCTAAATTTGAAACAAAGTACACCTAGAAAATGTAATCTACTTAACACCAACTGAACTACTTCAAATAATTATCACTACTCTGAATTTCTACTAACATGCACTAAACACCAATATATTAATAGCACTGAAATGAAATGGTGTATGGCTTTTAGTGCCGGGAGGTGTCTGAGGACTTTGGCTCGCCAGGTGCAGGTCTTTTGATTTGACCCCTGTAGACGACTTGTGTGTCGCGATGAGGATGAAATGATGAAGACGACACATACACCCAGCCCCCGTGTCAGCAGAATTAACCAATGATGATTAAAATTCCCAACCCTGCTGGGAATCGAACCCAGGACCCCTGTGACCAAATGCCAGCACGCTAACCATTTAGCCATGAAGCTGGACATAAATAGCATTAAACTGATCACACACCCACAAAATTAAACAATTTCAATAAGTTTTAACTACTTTATCACTATGATAATTCAAGAGCACTCTCAACAGCAGACAATTCACAAACATGTCCAACAATGGTTCCAAGCGCATCCAACAATGGTTTATATTTAATGTGGAAGAATATTCTCTATATTAGCTGTGCTGGAGATGGAGCGCCAGTTGGAGCTCCTATCTGGGACTCTGCTGTAAGAATCAAGATGGCTGCACATAGTGATGAACCTGCATCTGCGTAATGCTATATGAAAAATAAGTTGTTTTAATGTAATCTCTTTATATATTTGTAAAATATATCACACTCCCTGTCCGGTTATAACAGAGTTTTTAAATAATTCCCGACCTAGTAAGTTGTTGCCACTAAGTATATGACTAGTGCACAAGCAACATGATGTCAAGCTTCCTTGGTAGCCACAGTCATTCGGTGTCATTTCTTAATGCGATCTGGATGTTTATCTGACAGGTGTAGTAAAGGCCCTAAGGTGAAAATAGTTAATTCTGCTGTGTACATTCCTTAACAAACTATCAAGCAAAAATAGAATCTAGGCAGGGAAGAAAGTAAAAGAATGAGTAACTTACTGAGGGGGAGAAATAGTTAATTCTGGCCACTACATTCCTTGTAAATTAGCAAGCTAGCGTAGAATCTAACTAGGGGAGAGAATAATGGCAAGAATGAGGAAAATGGTTGTTAATTCTGTTCTATGAAGTAGGTTTAAATGTCTTATTCATTGACGTGTGTGTGTATTCCTTCTTTTAAAGAATTAGAGAAACTTGTGCATTTCATTTTAATAAAGTTCTTACGATAATTTTACCTGTATATGATTGCTAATATTATTTAATTCAATCATATAATATAAATTAGAATAGATGTATTAATTTCCAGTACACTGGGTACTGCAAAATGGTCTAGGCAATAGTTGACAACTATGTTTTGAAAGGCATTCACATTGCTCAGATCCCTCTTTTTTAAAACGTACTTTATTTGATTTACAGTCCTGTAACTATGGTTGATAAAACATTGTAGCACCGTATTTTTCTTTCATAATGATCATTAACATGTCTAGGAATATTACTCCAAGATTTAATTAAGGCTACTAAGTAGTGTAGATATCTATCTAGGGTTGAGTCTAATGTTTATAATGTTTTAAAATGAAAAACTTAGTTCTTTGAATTTTAATTTTTCAAAAGAATTCCCATTTTGTGGAAAATTGGTTTAAAAAGAATAATTTGTTTAATATAGCACAAAACAAAATCAGTACTATGGAGAAAGAGGGGGGGAAAGGAACATGAGAAAATCTCAATATCTAAACTATTAACCTATGGGGGTGTATACAGGGTGAACAAAAAATGCCGCACGTGGAGGTTGGCATGCGGTTCCTTATCAAAATTTACGACAAAAGTTTATCTTGCAAAACCTAGTCCCACCAATAGGTTTAATATAAATGCGAGTTAAGAAACGAGGCTCTGGCAACGCTGTGATGCAGGTTGTGCTGTGATGCGCCAATGTTTGAGTCGCGTTCGTGCCAATTTTTTTTCAGTTAATGTACCAAATTGTATCCATTGTACACCTCTAGTATGAAATACGCTATGTTCTGTATTACCGTTACGGTTACCTTTATTTAAACATTCAAACACAACATGAACTTCTTACAGATGTAAACGACCATTTTGTTTTGTCCATGGTACAAATAAAGTCAATACGTAGAACATAATAGTGGATACAGTAACATTGTCTATCCAATGCGGTACAAGGAAACACAATACAGTACAGTAAGTAGGCTACACTGGATTGCCCATTATGCTATGCACAATAATTACGTAGTGTACGTGTGACATCCAGTCTTATCTTCACAGAGCCCGTACGTACACTTACTAGTAATGTTCACTTCACAGCAGATGTTCAAAGCGACCACTTTGCATTTGCAAACACTTCGCCACTCACTGGAGCGTACTTTTCCAGACCCTACGCAACACACCTGCGTCCACCATTGCTGATGCAGCATGCACGCGAGCTATTAGGTCTTGTACAGCCATGGGTGGAGTACTATAAAAATGTCCCTTTAAGTGTCTTCACAAATAGAAATCTAGTGAATTAAGGTCTGGGAAATGTGGAGGCCAGAACATTGGACCTCCACGACCAATGCATTTCCCTGGAAACACTTCATTTAACCTGTTACGCACAGTCATTCCAAAGTGTGGTGGTCTACCATCATGCTGAAACCATAGCTGTCGCCGAACACCAAGTAGAAAGTTTTCTAAAGCGTCAGGCAAAGTATTGCCCAGAAACGTACGATAGTGGGGCACATTCAACTTGTCCGGCAATAGGTAAGGGCCTAAAAGCACTCTTCCCACGATTCCAGCCCACAGGTTTATGCCAAAGCGTGCCTGAAAGCCACGTTTACAGGTGACGTGGGTTGTGGTCAGACCAATAATGGCTGTTGTGATGCTTTAAAATACTTTCCCGAGTGAAGCTACATTCATCACTCCATATCATAGCCTTTATAAAATGTTCATTGTCTTCAACTTGTTGCAAGAGCCATTCACAGAACTGTACTCGTTGAATACGGTCTTCTGGCCGCTGGTGTTAAGTTAACGTGTAATGATATGGATGCAGTTTTTCGTCGTGCAACACGTCAACAACCAGTGTTTGAGATACCTGGATCTGCCTTGCAATATCACGGGTACTTCGCCGAGGTAATTGGTGAAAAACTTCAAGAATGTTGTTCTCTGTTTGTGGAGTACGTCTAGTCCTTGGACGACCTCTGTCCACTACTTGTGGACAAAGATTACCGGTTTCCCGCAGGCGTTGCTCAAGGTGATGGAAAGCATTCTTATCGGGATGGCGCCTTTGAGGGTACCATGCTGCATACTCATGAGCAGCAGCAGAAGCTTGGTTATCGGATGCACCCAACACTAAAAGCATATCGACGTATTCGCCGTTTGTGTACTCCATCAGGAAGCCGCCCTACGTGCACTTGACAGGACCAGTTATGGTTGTGCACTGCGTGGTTAGTCGACTCATGCATTCGGTTGAATGGATCACACTGTCATGCGTTCAACTATTGTCATGTGACAACAGGATGTCATGCATACAAACGCAGTTACACGATGGAAACTAGGGACCTGACGTCACACACACAAAAGAAAAAAAAACAAAACGTGACGTTGATTTGAGCCGTAGCTCCATGGTGCATGTGGGTTTGATAACCCAGCTGTCTACTCGGTGAGCTGTGACGTCAGGTATGGCTGAGCGGGATGATGCACGTTTCTCTATTACATTCCGATGTGCTGCAGGATGTGACAGTGTTGCCAGCTTCTCGTTTTCGACTTGTTTTCCAACAGCACAAGATCCGATTTGGCTATAGAAACTTTTGTCTTGCAATGGGATGAGGAATCGTATGCAGACGTCCAAGTGTGGCCTTTTTTGTTCACCCTGTATTTACAGGTGATCTGATTGATTTCAAAATTCACTCAGTACATGCTGTTAGGAGCTTCACTTTGATTGACTGTTTAAAGAAACCCTTGTGACATATACAACCTATTTTCGAGCCTTGACTTGCCAAGATGAATGTTTCCCAGTCGGATGGCCTTCAGACAGAGGAGTGGTTAGCATGATAACATCTTATTATGCTAGGCTTTTGTGACTGGGTCTGCCATTTCTTCTATGAGACAGTTTCCCAGTTGGCTTCACAAGCGTGAGGGAAACCTGTTGCCGCCCTCAGTTCAGGATTAAAATCCCTGGACTGGCTGGATATCAAACCCGCTGACTCTGGATTAGAGGCAGGCACACTACCCCTACGTTACCAGGTTGGTTGTATCGCTGCTGTAATTTCAAACACGTATTCCTCAGTTTCAGTTAATTCACATTTTTTCACTTATACAAAACAAAAAAGAAAACATACAAATGGTAGAGCACTGGCCTTCTGCCACCAGTTTGGCAGGTTCAGTCTTGACTCAGTCTGATGGTATTTGAAAGTGCTCAAATACACCAGGCTTTTGTCGGTAACCGGGCGAGTTGGTCATGCAGTTAGGGGTGCATGGCTGTGAGCTTGAATCCAGGAGATAGTGGGTTCAAACCCCACTGTTGGCAACCTTGAAGATTGTTTTTGTGTGGCTTCCCATTTTCATACCGGGCAAATGGTGGGGCTGAACCTTAATTAAGGCCACGACCACTTCCTTCCCACTCCTAGGCTCTTCCTATCCCATTGTCGCCATATGACCTCTCTGTACTGGTGTAACGTAAAGCAAATTGTAAAAAAAAAAAAAAAATCTTTTGTTGGTAGATTTGCCAGCTCGTGAATGAACTTCTGTGTGATAACATTTTGGTACCTCGGCATCTACGAAAACCATAAAAGTAGTTGTTTGAACGTAATACAAATAACATTATCATTTAATTTCATAAATAGGGGGCAGATTTCAGTGACAGGTTAAATTTATTTTCCTTAATATTGTATCATTTAGTCTTGTATTTTGAACACATTTCCAAGCATGATAATCAAAATTAAACAGGTTTTATTGGGCATATAAATGCATAGGAGTGTTTTGAGTTTTGTGGCATATTTTGAACAAAACCTCATTGTAACGACATATTTTGGTAGGGTTAACTTTCATTTTAATTTTGTTTTATGAAAATCAGAATAAGTTCTTGAAGTTAATTTTCAGGACAGACTTCTAACCATTGAAAAGTAGTGTATGGAATGTTTCTAGCAGGTAAGAGCTCTTGTTAGCTGGTTGGGTTGATTCCTGGAAACCAGACTATTGCTTACACGGAAGCAGAGGCAATTTTGCAGTTATTTGTCGTTCATATCTCTCTCTCCTTCACCCTTCCCTCTTCCTCCTTCAACAGACTGAATGGTTATTGAGGCAGCTTCAGTTACTCAGTCACTTTCGAATATGCCTAAAATGAAAATCCTCAGTGAGGAGTTGCAAACTTTTGTTTGTAAGTTTGGTGAAAACATAAGGTAAATCCGGGACAGATGCCGCTTCGGTAGAGATGCCGCATACACTCGAGCTGAAGGTTCCCATCCTTACAACTAGATGGCAATATGTGTGGTTTTTCAGTTTCTAAGGAAGAACTACTGTCTGCGAGTGTGACGAAATTTGCTCGTATATTGCACTAATTATAGCCGATATCTTGAGGCGAGTACACGTTTCCTCCTGACAGAGTTTTTCCGTGTGTTAATTTATTGTATATTAAGTTGGCTTCAAATGCTTAAATCAGACGTTTTTAGTACAGTAGACGTCAGAAGCATAACTGTAGTTGAGAGTAAGCTAATGTTGGGCCATGATAGCCTTGAGGAATGACAACAGGAGGGTGCGGCGTCTCTCCCTGATAGTTGGGAGAGTTGCCGCACAACAATCCGGCTGAGATGCCTCATTGCTATCAGATTCTACAAGCGATCTGGAAACATTCAATACTATTCAGAGTGTACCGGTATTTTATTCGAATATTTTATCGTCTCACGATGTTTAATATACATAATTATTTTTACTGATTTCATTAGTAGCATTATTTTATTATATAAAATTACATTATTTTCAGAAATAAAAATTTGCGACATGCCTGCTCAGTATAAAAGTAAGGGCACTGTTAAAAGACCTCAATAGACAGAGGAAAATTTAAGAGAAGCTGTTAAAAGACTGAAAGCCAAGGAAATACTGATCAGGGAGGCAGAATCATACTACAGAATAATGACGGAACGAACACTGAAACTTAGAATGCAGTCAGGAAATCTGGAAAAAGGCTCTCTGGGTCCAGCAGGTACTTCTATAATCACCGAAGTCAAAATGATATTCAAAAAAGGATGACTGTATCTAGTGTTTGAGTTACAAACAGTGGCTGCATGAATCTTGCTCCACATATAACGACTGTTGCAGCAAGATTGCTAGAGAACAAAGTTTTAAGAAACAATCTATAAAAACTTGTAAGAGGATAAACATCAGTTTTTTATTCAAGAATTACTGTGTCATGACAGAATTATATTCATTATGATTTTGATGTTTCCTTTATATAACACGACGGCCCCGTGGTGTAGTGATAGCGTGCCTGCCTCTCACCCGGAGGCCCCGGGTTCGATTTCCAGCCAGGTCAGGGATTTTTCTCTTGGGCTGAGGGCTGGTTAGAGGTCCACTCAGCCTACGTGATTAGAAGTGAGGAGTTATCTGACGGTGAGATGGCAGTCTCGGAAGCCCAGAATAACGGCCGAGAGGATGCGTCGTGCTGACCACAGGCCCCTCGTAATCTGCAGGCCTTCGGGCTGAGCAGCGGTCGCTGGGCAGGCCTGAGCCCTTTCAAGGGCATTAAGTGCCGTGGGGTTTTATATAACACAGTGAAGAATCCATTGCACATGCACATTCATAGTAAATCGAAATTAAAATATGATTAATTTAATATTGTAAATTATCAGATAGATTCTTTTACCATTGAATGATTATATTATATGGATAAAATTGTCTTGTAGTACGTTCTAGTGTTTGGTTATATTAAAGTTGAAGAAATAGGCTTAAATTTGATTTTGTCATTAATTATTTTACTTGCGGCATCTCTCCCGAGCAAAGTCGGCATCTATACCGGGATCCAGGGAGAGACGCCGCTGATGTAACAATATCTTTGTTCCCTCCTTTTTCCCATTTACTTTCAATTACCAATATTTTGTTCATCTCTGATCAAATGTACATGTTTTCAAATTGTGCTCAATGAATTTGCAACAATGTTTAAAGTAAATATACCGAGATATAACAAAAGACATAAAAAGTGCGGCAACTCTACCGCAATTACCCTACTCAATATGGTTGGAGTGATATTATTTTGTAAATTGTGTGAGGTTTAAGTTACTGCCGAAAAACTGTTAACTTTGCTACAACACTGTAATACTGCAAAACATAAGCATTGTGTAACTATTGTCGCGGCCACGAAATTAGGTGGGTCAGAGAAATTAAGCTCCTGATGTTACTTCATACAATGTTTCGAAACAAATTATACTACAAGCTTCAGAAAAGACTGCTGATTCCAGTGGTATAACTATTTTCCATATAAACCACGTTAAATAATTATGAAAAATAAAATCTTCGAGTAAGTTTAAATCCGTAGAATCATGTATTGAAAATTTCAGTAAGCGGCCAAGTTTTTATTTCTTCAGCCAATAAAATTTTGTCTGCGGGAAAAATGTAAAAAAATCGCTTGACTTATATTTTTTATCTGAAACATATTTCTGTGAGTCTTGTAATTTTGCTGGAAAATGGCCCGGGAAGCGAACATGTAAATGTCGCTAGCCGAGGCAGTTCGAGGCGCGTGCACCAGCACAGGCTGCAGGACCCCGTAAATACTTCGGATTACATATTAATCCGTATCAGTTTTATTACATTATAACTTTAAATATTTCAATACTGTATATTGTACCGAGTAATATAGAAAAAGAACTACTTTAAAGAATAGGTTTACATTAATTTACAATCAAGTAAGAATCGGTTTCTGGCTTCAAGGCAGTCTTAGTCACCGTCATCACTCATCTCACTATCTGTTCAGTCGTCTTTTACACTGATGATGAATGGCTCCATTCTTTCGTCCCTTTACTATTTCCTTGGCCCAATCGTCTATTTGAACATTTTCTGCGCGATTGAAGCACTTTTCCCAGTCTGCAGCAGTCACACGATCGATGGCTTCTGACGTGAGTTTTTCTACGCCCTTTATTTTGAATGTCTTGTTCCTCTCTGCCACTTCTCGCTTGACTTGAGCCCAAATCAATCCATATTCACCATCCATCTTTAACTGCACTTACGATGCGAACTCAACAACTGCTTGACAGGGAGTGACTCGGGTAAGGTGGCCTGGAGCGGATGGGCTTCAGTTTGACAGCACTGCACGATCAGCGTTGCCAATCCATGCCCGGGGGTAAGCGACTCTCGACCATCTGTCGCTTTGCCTTTCCCATATCTGACGACAGCGCAGTTTTCCTCACCCGCCTAATTTGGTGGCCGCGACAATAGACATTCTGCACTCAAAAATCCTATTCAAAACCCTGACATCAAGTTCACAGTATTCACACTTTTTGCAAGATCTCTGCAAGACCATGGTTTTGTGTAATATTCCTTTAAAGAATCTTAACAACTGAAGTTTCCCAATGAATCTACTCTCGGGAAGGACTATCTGACCCCTTGTTATGAAGAGATATTGGATATAACAAGGCATGTCTTGGTAGGTGATATAGATGTTGATTCCCATAGGGAATCTGAAATATTTGTCCCGAATGAGTAAATTTATAATACCAATATAAACGGTCCGTTATTGGACATTATACATTTTCCAGCTAACTCATTCCTGGTTGCCAGCGTTTCACCTAGGTACTAACTGATGAGCCCAACCTAGCAGACAAGGGTGAAACGCTAGCAACCAGGAATGAGTTCGCTGGAAAATTTATGTCCAATAACGGACTATTTATATTGGTATTATGTCTTGGGAGACAGTAATATATTGGTTTCAGTAGATGTGACTACAGATGTGGATGGATGATATGTAGCAAATGTGATTGTTGGCATGCTGAAAGAAAACTGGCCTGGAGACATGTTCCTCCTGACATGTGAAGTGCTAGAGAAGACAAATCATTCCACCATTGCAGTTCTCTGTGACAATTCAATGAATCTGTTTTGGTCGAAGAGGGCAATGAGAGAGCACATTTTTCTGTTTGTAACTGACACTGCTCCATGTATGGTGAAGGCAGCCAAGGGACAAGGATCTTGCGCATGCTTTGCATAGGGTAGCTGAAGAAGTTAGAAGTAGCTGCCCTGAAGTATATAAATTAATATCCAACTATAAGAAAGTGTTTTTCAAAGCTCTACTTTACATTGAAAATTTTTAAGGAGAAACACCTTCATTATTCCTATCTCCCTAGCTGGTTATAACATGGGGGGACTTGGCTTGATGCCACAGTGTACAATTGCAACAGCTTAAATGTGGAGAAGATCATAAAGTCCTTTGATCCTACAGAATCGTCCTCCATAAAAGCTACTCAAGATTTATTTTCGAGCACTATATTAAAGGCTCTGTCAAACAGGAAACAGGCTGTCTGCATGGACAAAATGACCGCTGTCCGTCGTGGACTGGGGTAGTCCAACAGAATGCGGACAAGCCAGGGGGAACCAGTGTGAAACCAATCACAACCAATTGCGCACCGAATTCATTCCATTTTTTCTTTCTTGCTTGAACTCGTGTTTTCTTGTTTTAATCAAATGTTCAGCAGATCCTCCTATGAAAAATTACTTCTTCTGTTCGCTGTAGCACAACAGAAAAGGAAATGGGTGCATGAAATATATTAAAAAAGAGAGGAGTTTGGCAAGTTTCACCAACCGTGTTGTGATTTGAGTTCATTTGAAGACCAATTTTTCACATATTTTCAAATGTCTTAAAGAACAATTTGAGAACTTACATACTCCCCTAGAATGGAAAATATCAAAACTGACCATTAACTGGAGGAAACCCATGGGGACGAAGGAAAAGTTAGCAATCTGCTTGAGGTAAATCATTTTTTAAATACTATGTATTAATTTTTTACAAAATTGTACATTAAAAGAAAACAACAATACATTTCTTAAATAAGTGAAGTAAAAATACACACAGTCCAATTACGTATCACTGGTGAAATGTTTGTAAAATGATCTTAAACGTCTCTGCATAGCTCAAGAAAAGGTAATCGGTTCAGTTCGATGTCTTTCTTCTATTTCATCTCCCTTTTGCTGTCCAAATAGTTTAAAATGATATCTACGTCGGAACTGACTTCCTTTTGCTTGCTTTTTTTCGGAAGTGGTGGCATTTCAGGATCATCTGCTGCATCCCCATCGCTGTCCCCGGGAACAGTTTCTGTCTCATTGGACTTCCGTACATTAGACGTATTTGGCCATGGAGAAACGTTGCCCTAGGGGAACTCCAAACTTGCAGCCCATGGCCAGTTTTTTAATTTCTTCGTCGAACCAATAGCTCCTCTCATAAACTTGAGATACTTAATATAGGAATCCCTCAAGTTTTTCCACTTCAGCTTCACACTTTCAACTGAAACAAACACAATGAACAGCATTTCTAAAGAAAATAAACTATGATAGACAAGTTTAAAAAATAAGTTAGCTTAATAATAATAATTCTTATGCTTTATGTTTTTATTATTCCAGATATTTGGCTACAGGCTATTCCCATCACACTGCAGCTTTATCCTTCCGTGTTGGACACAGTACTGTGTCCAACATAGATAAAGAAGTATGTGTGTGGAGATATGATGGAATGTTCTATAACCAGGCGAGTTGGCCGTGCGGTTAGGGGCGCGCAGCTGTGAGCTTTCATTCAGGAGATAGTGGGTTCGAGCCCCACTGTTGGCAGCCCTGATGATGGTTTTCCGTGGTTTCCAATTTTCACACCAGGCAAATGCTGGGGCTGTACCTTAAGGCCACGGCCGCTTCCTTGCCACTCCTTGGCCTTTCCTATCCCATCGTCACCATAAGACCTATTTGTGTCGGCACGGCGTAAAAAAACTTGTAAAATAAATTAATGTTCCATAACCGTTGTACTTGGCCGCTCCAACGGAAGAGGTTTGGAGGAAATCTGAAGTCAGGTTTAGAGAACGATAGAACTTTTCCAACTGTATAGGGAGCATAGATAGTAAACACTTGGAAATTAAATGCTCTAATAACAGTGGTTCAAGTTTTCTGAATGTTCTCTTGGCCAGAGTTGATCTTTACTACAGTTTCATTGTAGTTGATATAGGTAGGTAGGGGCAGCACAGTGATAGCGCCATCTTTGAGAATTCCTCCTCCTTTTGCAACTTTGTTGATAACAAAACAATTCTGCCTCCAAAGCCATTGCCTGCAACAGTTACCCCGGTCCTTCATGTTTGTAGGTTAAGAAGGCTTCAAATTACAAACTTATTTAATGCATTCTTTCCCAAGCCAGGCGGTTATTGATAATTTAGCAAGACAAAATTACAATAAATGGCATTGCAGAACTCAACGTGTCGTTGAAAATGAGTTTGGCATTTTAGCTCAAAAGTAGCGTCTATTTTTTTAGACTTTTTTTTTTTTTTTTTTATACTGCTGTTCACGTTGTCAAAGCTACATGTTGCCTTCACAATTTTATCAGTACTAACACAGGTAATGTCACTGCTGATGAGAGAGAATTATCAGAGGGAGATACCACAAATCAGCCCACCAATGCTTTCCTCCACTTGAAGGCAATTTAGAGAAGGGTCGTGTGATGCTGCCCGTTCTGTACAAAAAAAGTTTAGTTCACTATTTCATGAATAATTC
The DNA here is from genome assembly GCF_040414725.1 of Anabrus simplex. Lineage (NCBI taxonomy): Eukaryota > Metazoa > Arthropoda > Insecta > Orthoptera > Tettigoniidae > Anabrus > Anabrus simplex. The sequence continues at coordinate 981,763,137 of NC_090266.1, forward strand.
GGTGAATACATAATTAACAAAGAGAGCTTAAGTTCGTGAATCAAGATGTCGAACATTTTACAAACATTATTTCTATTTTGCATATTTTTTGTAAGGAACCAACCGTGAATCACTCTGACCAAGTAGTGAATTACAAGAATTATATTCTATACTTTTTAAAAAATATTTTTTAACATATTGTTTGTATTTTGCAATTTTGTATGATAGGGTCTAATAATTTTAATTAATATAATAGTAAATTATTATATACTTATGTTTCATCTGGTTTTTCCCCAATCTCACTCCATGCTTCTGCCTTCTTCTCTACATTTTTATAGTCTTTATGGCTCATATCATATGAAAAACTTATTCTCGATCTAGGTCAGTCAATTTCTCTGTTTCATCAGCCATTTCTTTCCCTCAGTCCGCCGCAAACACTGCAAAATTCACAACTGTCTACTGGACTAGACTGGTCCACTGTGGTTGGCTGCCTTCCGTTTGACCAGGATGTTGTAATATCACAGAGCATAGAGGCTGCAAAGACGGAAGCGTCCTGTTTGACAGAGCCTTAAAAGTGGACCTGGCTTATGTAAAGTCCAATTTTAATTATCTGGAGCAGTCACACAACTGGAAGTTTCAGGTGCAGAACTAACTGATGCAGTGGATGTTGTAAATTGCATTGAACAGGAAATAAAGCATGCTAAAGGAAAAGTAGTATCTAGGGTGTGTAGAAAGTTAAGAAAATGTACTGGAAAAGAACAGCGGACTTATGTACCTACGTGGAATAAGTGACATTCTTTGTGGAAACCTTTCATCTGCAGATTTCCAGGCATTTTCTCCAAGTAATTTAAATCTCATGTGCACTTCCGTTACATAATGTTTTTCTCACTACAAGACAATCCTCAGCGGTAACAGGAAAGGATTCTCATTCGACCACCTTAAGATGCATGTAGTCATCAATTGCAACGATCCTCATAATGGAGACTAGATCGGATATGAAAGATTAATTGAAATAACATAAAACTGATTGAATATTGAATGGTGAAAGTAACTAGTGTTTGTCTTCCACAGTGTCTGTCCTTGCCTAAGAATATACAGTGTAACCTTGAAGACTTCATAAACTAGCATTATAGTTGAATTTTAGGTTAAGGATTTTGAAGATGTAAAACTATTTTAACTCTTACATTAATTGCAGCGTGCAGTAATCATAATAAAAGTGTTTCTGTATGTAATGTAGATGCCGTTCATTAAGTCAAATTTCGAACTTTATTGGTCATATTTTTATGAATTTTAGGTCATAAGTGTATACATAATTCATACATTTTTAGGTCTTAGAAATCTGTCCTTACTCATGAAACATGAAGTTGCATAACCTAAAGAATTTTGGGCATGTTTTGCACATATATATGACAAATGCTAAAACTGGCTAACTGCAAGGGTAAGTCCCTTGAGTGTGTACTGTGTAAAGATCTGGGCATCTCCTCTCAAACAATCATATTTTTTGGTTCATGGTGTGGGTTACTGTAGTCACATCCTAGTTCAAGGGCAATGGCCAAGTGGCCTAGTAAGTGGTCCTGAGAGTTGTGATACCAATTGGGAGTTGGCTTCTCGGACATATTCTGATTTATGGCCCTCCTTGTGCTCAGGCAGCAAGGACTATAACATCCACTGGTAGTCCTTAACCTGTTAGTGGAGAAATCCTCACTGGGACTATGTGTGAGAAGGGTAGCATCCAGATTCACAGAATTATCACAGAGTATGCTTAGAATGTTTTAAGCCAGCCTTGGATTTATGGGAGTAACGGAATCCCCCCTCCATTTGACAGGCAAGGGACTCCTTGCAAACAACTTGGCGAACAAAATGGAATTTGAATATTAATGGGGCTTAGGGAAGAAAGAAAGAAAGTAGAACTGGCTGAATCAGCAAAGGGGATGCAACTGAATGTGTTAGGTGTTAATGATATTCGGGTAAGGGGAGATAAGGAAGAAATACAAGATTTTAAAGTGTTCTTGATGGGTGTTAAAAAGGGAAGGGCTGAATGTGGGCTTGGATTGTTCATCAGGAATGCTATTCCACGCAACATAGTTTCTGTCAGGCACGTAAATGAGCAAATGATGTAGGTAGATTTGGCAGCTGGAGGAATTAGGACGAGAATTGTCTGAGTATATTCACCATGTGAGGGTGCAGATGAGGAGGAAGTTGACAAGTCTTATGAAGCATTGAGTGACATCATAGTCAGGGTCAACAGTAAGAATAGAGTAATGCTAATGGGCAATTTCAATGCGAGACTTAGAAATAGAACTGAAGGACATGGGAAGGTGATGGGTAAACATGGGGAAGATTTGGATGCTAAGTGGAATATGGAACGTTTACTGGACTTCTGTGCTTGTATGGGATCAGTCGTTACAAATACATTCTTCAAGCATAAGGCTATTCACCACCACCAGATACATAATAGACTATATTGTAACCAACTTCAAATTCAGGAAATCGGTTACATGTGTGGGTTTTCTGGGTATTTTTCAATGATATCGACCATTGTATGATCTGTAGTGAATTGAGTATATCTAGGCCTGGAATAGAAAAAGGGAAATTTGCCTCCAGACAAATAAGGGTAGTAAATCTCCAGGACAAGGAAATCAGAAGTACATAGATATGATTAGTGAAAAGTTCCGAACAGTGGACAGTAAGCAGGATCAGGATATAGAAGGAGAATGGGTGGGATACAGGGATGCTGTAGTAGAAACAGCAAGTGTGTAAAGTGTGTGCACCACGAATCTACTACACTGGCGTAGCAGGGGGAGTGGTGACACTCCCACGTGGTGCGTCCCAGGTGGCGGATAGGGTGGTCCTAACCGGCTTGCCGGCGGACTTGAGAGAAATAAAATACCTCTCGCGGACCAAACACACAACCCCCTGTGGGTGGGGGACGCAGACGGAGAATACACCCATGGTATCACCTGCCTGTCTTAAGAGGTGACTAAAAGGGGCGACCAAGGGATGATTGTGTTAGAACCATGAAACTACTTGTGATTAGTACCACCACGCGGGGAACACCATGGATCGCTTTTACTTGCGCGTAGTACCACTATATTAGGTACCAAATAGGTTTGTGATTAGTAGCACACAGGAGCATCGTGCGGTCGGCTTTTGCAGTACCTATGATTAGTACCACGATATGAACAAGACCATAGGATGATAGCTACCATGGTTCTGCCTTGCCTATGATTAGTACCCACTATATGAGGAACACCACGGGATAGTGCAGGTCCCTGTGGTTGGTACTCTTATTTGATGAACACCATAAGTTTGCGTTGCCTGTAAATGGTGCCACAATGTGAGAAAAAACATATGTCGAATTTCATAACATGTGAGTAGTACCATAATGTGTGGAATACCGCGAGTCTCTGCTACTTTTGATTAGTACCGCAACATGACAAATACCATGGTTCTTTCCTAGCGATAAGTATCGTTATGAGGGGCCGATAACTTGGATTTTGGACCCCCTTTAGACTGCAAACATTATCGATTCAGTGTTATGCTATAGCAGCAGTCCCTTGGTCAGTAATACTATAGTTTTACGTCAGTTCCTGTGAATGTAAGGCATTGCTAGTCGCATCCACTGATTGTTTTAAATTCATGTCCATCCATTCATTCTTCGTCCTCATGTTTTGAATTCTGGTCAGTGGAGGATTATGGACTTTTAATTTGTCATCTCATTTCATCTCATTTCGTACCATTAGGGGCCGATGACCTAGATGTTAGGCTCCTTTAAACAACAAGCATCAATCAATCAAAGTGTGTGCAAGTGTGTGTGTAAATATGGGAAAATGTGAACATCTTGGTGGAATGACGAAGTGAGAGCAGCTTGTAAATGTGAAAAGAAAGCGTATCAGAAATGGCTCCAAATAAGGACTGATGCGGACAGGGAAATGTACATAGTTGAAAGAAAAGTAGAAAAATAAATTGTTGTTGAATCCAAGAAGAAATTGGTGGAAGATTTCACTAATAACCTGGAAAGGGTAAGACAAGCAGCATGGAAGACTTTCTCAACAGTACTGGTAATAAAGAATCTTAGAAAGAGAGGGGAAAAAGGAAATAAACAGTGTATTGGGTAAATCAGGTGAACTCCTAGTAGATCCCAGGGAATCGCTGGACAGGTGGAAGGAATATTTTGAAAATCTTCTCCATGTAAAAGGAAATATTCCTGATGACGTTGTGAACAACTGAACTCGTGGGGAGGAGGACAATGATATTGGTGAAGTTACACTTGAAGTGTAAAGGATGGTGAATAAGCTCCATTGTTATAAAGGAGCAGGAATAGATTAAATTAGACTTGAAATGGTGAAATATAGTGGGAAGACAGAGGTGAAATAGCTTCATAGAATAATAAGACTTGCATGGAATGTTGGTAAGGTATATTCTGGTTGGACGATAGTAGTAATTGGACCCGTCTGTAAGCAAGGGAACAGGAAGTATTACAACAATTACTGAGGTATTTCACTGATCAGAATATCAGGTGTCGAACGAGTTGGCTGTGCGGTTAGGGGCGTACAGCTGTGAGCTTGCATTTGGGAGATAGTGGGTTCGAACCCTTTTGTTGGCAGTCTTGAAGATGTTTTTCCATGGTTTACCATTTTCATACCAGGCAAATGCTAGCGCTGTAGGCCTACATTAATCGAGGCCATGGCTGCTTCCTTCCCACCCCTAGCCCTTTCCTATCCCATTGTCGCCATAAGACCTCTCCATGTCGGTGCAACCTAAAGCAACTTGTTAAAAAAGAATACCAGGCAAGGTGTTCACTGGCATTTTGGAAGGCAGGGTGCGATTCAGTAGTTGAGAGTAAGTTGGATGAAAACCTGTGTAGTTTCAGACCATATGGGGTTGTCAGAATCAGATTTTCAATATGCGCCAGGTAATTGAAAAATGCTATGAGAGGAACAGACAATTATGTTTCTTTTGTAGATTGTGAAGGTACACTCATGTTCATAAAAAACAGAACACCTTGAAATCTTAGAGATAGGCAGTTCATATTCACAGGACATGTTCATTAGTATGTTCTGCAGAAACGATTAGCATTTCAGTCACCTAGGGTCAGCATATGTCCTGTTGCCTAGTAGGCACTGGGTCCTCCACTGGCACTGATAACTTGTTCCATGCGTGATGGCAATAACGCGTATAAGGTGTGAATGGTGTCGTGGGGTATAGCCATCCATGCTGCATTCACCTGGTTCCACAGTTCATCTTTGGTGGTTGGCATTGGGTCACAGCGCCGCACCTGTCATTTCACCATATCCTACACATTTTCGATTGGCAACAAGTCCGGTGACTGGGCGGGCCAGGGCAACAGTCTGACATCCTGTGACAACAAGAAGGCATGTGTTTGTACAGCAACATGTGGTCGCGTATTGTCCTGCTGAAATATGGCGTCTGGGGTGTCGTGCAGAAAGGGTATGGCTACGGAATTTAAGATGTCATTCACATACGTCAAACTGGTCATTGTTGATTTGTGATTGTACCCAATAGCACCCCTCACCGTAAGGCCTTGAGTGACTCTGTTTGTTTTGTGTGAATACAGTCAGTGTGATGCCTCTGCCCCTGTCTGCTGTGAACCAAAATGCGGCCATCATTTTCAAACAAACAGAACCTGGATTCATCCGAAAATACTATCTGCTGCCATTCCTGTCCCCATTGACGTCGTTCCATACACCATTGAAGTCTAGCATGTTTATGCATGTTAGTCAAAGGTAGGCGGAGAAGTGTACGACGCACCGGTAACCCAGATCGTAATAAATGGTGACAGACTGTCTCTCTTGATAGTGTACGATGTGTTACACTGTTCTGCTGTTGCACCAGAGCTGAAGAGGACGCAGATCTGTCCTGCAATGCCATAAGGATGAGGTGTCTATCTTCTCGGGAGGGGGTGGTCTAGGTGGTGTGACCAGACCCAACTCGTTGTGTTATGGCCTTCTGTGAACCATTCTGCCTACACCTGTTGCACTGCCGACACACTTCTTCCCACACAAGCAGCAATTTCCCGGATGTATGCATCACATTCTCTCATGCCAACAATGCGCCCTCTTTCGTTTGTCAGTATGGTTCTCACATACGTCTGTGAGGCATCCTGCACGTCTGCTCAAGTCACACTGGTCCATTACCTTCGGTTTATAGCGACGAGAGCCGCAGGCACATTTTACCAGTCGGAGGTGGTATGCCAAGATATCGATGTGGACCTTGAACCTGAGGGCCGATATGGTTCAAATGGTAATCATTTCTTCAGAAAATACTAATGTAAATATCATGTAAATATGAACTTTTTATCTCTAGTCTTTCGAGGTGTTCTGGTTTTTATGAACATGAGTGTATATTAGAGAGTACCAAGGTAAGAGATGTTCGCCGTACTGGAGGACTAAGGGATTAAGTGTGTGTTATTAAAATCAATCAAAGGCATTTATGTTGACAATTCGGCTTCAGTGAGAATTGATGGTAGAATGAGTTCTTCGTTCAAGGTATTTACAGGAGTTAGACAGGACTGTAATCTTTCACCTTTATTGTTCATATTTTACATGGGTCAGCTACTGAGCAGTATAAAGTGGCAGGGAGATATTCAGTTAGGTGAAAATGTAATGCGCAGTTTGGCCTATGCCGATGACTTGGTCTTAATGACAGATTTTGCCAAAAACCTGGAACTTGAAAATACATGCAATGAGTATGATATGAAAATTAGCCTTTCTAAGACTGAATTGAGGTCAGTAGGTAAAAATCTAAGAGAATTGAATGTCATGTTGGGAATACAAAGCTGGAACAGGTAGAGAGTTTCAAGTATTTGGGATGTGTATTCTCACAGGATGGTAGTATATTAAGTGAGATTGAATCAAGGTGTAGCAAAGCATTGTGTTTGCAGTTGGGATCAACAGTATTCTGTAAAAAGGAAGTCAGCTCCTGGACAAAACTATCTTTATGAACTTTGTTTTATGGGAGTGAAAGCTGGGTGGACTCAGGATATCATAATTTAGAAGTAAGAGACACGAAAGTAGCTAGAATGTTTGATGTACAAACAGGTGGGAACTCTGGCAGGACAGTACTTAGAATATGGAGATAAATACTAAGTTAGGAATGAATTTGATGAATGAAGCTGTATGCGTAGATTGCCTTCGGTGTTAGGGACATGTGAGGCGAATGGAGGAGAATAGGTTACTTAGCAGAATACTGGACTCTGTTATGGAGGTTAAAAGAAGTAGTGGGAGACCAAGATGACAATGGTTAGACTCAGTTCCTAAAAATTTAGAGATAGGAGATAGAGAACTAAAGGTGGTCACAGAACTGGTAACAAGTAGAGGATCGTGGCAGCGGGTATTAAATTCAGACGCTTGCAGACTGAACACTGAAAGGTATACCAGTCTATAATGTAGTATGTATGTGTGTATGTACTTTTCCGTTCACTGAATATAAAATCTGGAACATATGCATAGATTAAGAATCGTAATATGTTTCTAATTTATTTTTCTCTTACAGGAAAATAGGCTGTTTGAAAAATTCTTGGCTATTTCGGCAGACCCAGGTAAAGTAATTTTTCTTCAATCCTTAGCCTAGGTAGGCTATTACAAACTGTTTATAGTTGACAGTGTGATAATTATATGGAATGAGTATTTAATGAGTAGTAATATTATTCTTTTCAGATCTGAGGATACTAAGAGAAATGGCTAAGCGCCCTTCATCTAGTAGCCAGAGGGCAATCGCTCAAAAAACATGGGAACTTGCAAATAATATGGAACATATAAAAATTGTAGATGAAATATATCGTTATGATAAGAAACAGCAACAGGATATTCTTGCTGCCAAACCTTGGGAAAAAGAGTAAGATGTTATTTTCATAATAATGATGAACTATTCAGATTGTTTGCTATATATGTATTTTTATGTTCAATCCAGTCGAGCTAACAACATTTTAAATCCAGTAATCAGTCTGTCATCGCCCAGTTGAATCATCTTAGACTGTAGCACAGTTGGTTACGCATGCACTTCCTATGCTCAGGGTTACAGATTTAAATCGTTGCACATTTTGGATGTCATTTAAGCGTGTTCACATGTGAGCGATTAGTTTGTAGATCTACAGTGACGGACATGCCTCTTGTCTAGTTGTGAGATGACAGATGCCGAAGTACAGTAGGATTATTTCCCAGAATAGGTGTTGCTTGATATGAACTGTTTGGAATATCAGCTCATGCAATAAGAAGTGACAGAGAAAGTAAGCTATTGATTTTACGTGACTGTTGATATCGTGACCATAGTCACAAGACCTCCAGTTTCACCTGGACCCTAAACCACAGAAACGTGACTTGTCATTTCAAAAAATCCCACATGCATTGTCCGGATTTGAGCAACAGCCGCTTGGTGAAAAGCTAGTGGCAGTGCTACTTCGCTATAATGTCACTTCTCCCTCAAGAAGGGACAAAGTTACACAAAAGAAATATTTGCATTTTTATTGTTTGTAACATGGAGAGAAAGCCATGTGTATAATTCCAGTTCTTTGCTCATATATATAAGAAAACATAAATGTCCAGTAATATTGTCTCTATATCCTCCTCTTAATCATTACACTATCAGATAATGCTTCACTCACTGTAATTATCTGAGTTCTATTTTTCTAGAAATTTACCCACCCAATCACTTACTCTTTTGTGTTGTTCCAATAGTCCCCATTTTCATCAGTATTCTCCCATGATCTACCCTATCAAAAGCTTTAGATAGGTCAGTAACGATACAGTCCATTTGACCTGAAACAAAAATAAATGCCATTTTGTGGTGGAATCCTACTAGTTGAACATCACTGAAATAAACATTCTTAAACCTGAACTGCCTTCTATCAAACAGGTTAGTAATTTTGCAAATGTGACTAATATAATCAGAAAGTATGCTTTCCCAGAGTTTACATGCAACATATGTCCAGGTAACTGGGTATCTTCATGATTATCACAATTTCATTTGCACACTCCAGCTACAGGAATTAAAACTGAGAGGACCATTTCTCTTGGTGCAACTTACAACCTGATTTTTTCTCCAGTCATTTTGGTATAGCTCCTTCATGCAGGCAAAAATGAAATATTTCAGATACAGCACTATATCCCAATCCATTGTGTTTTGTATATCCCCTGAAATCTTATAAATCCCAGTTGCTTTTCCAGCTTTCAACTTATGTATCTTTTTGTAGATGTCGTTATCATCATAGGTAAATTTCAGAATTTTGTCAGTATTTGTTGCTTTCTCTGTCTGGACATTACCTTTATATCCAGCTATCATTACATATTACTGACTGAACACTTCTCCCTTGTGTAAATCCATACATTTATGCCCTCTTGCTCATTAATTTTCCCTGGAATCTTCTTCCTGGAACCTGTTTCAGTTTTAAGGTACCTATACAAACCCTTTCATTTTTCCCCAACATTCATATGACTGCCAACTATGTTTGCCATCATGTTATATGTAGCTAACTTTTTTACTGAGTTCATTTTCCTAGTAAGTTCCTTCAGTCTCTCCTTCCACAGCCATTCCTAACTGTATTTATTTCTAATCAGCATCTCTTCCTATATCTCTTTATTTCTCCGTTATGTCTCTTTCCTATTCCTTACCATTTTCAAAGATACATTACCTGTTCTCATTCCCCTAAATCCATTCCACTGAGCCGGTGGCTGCGTGGTTTGGTTCATGTTGCTGTCAGCTTGCATTCGTATTTACTCATCTTTGTACATCTATCTTTGAAACAGTAACTTTCCTCTCAGAATTATATATAAATCGTGCACATTTGATTCTTTATGTTTACATAGTAGAAAGAAATTGTTTTTCTCTAATCCTGTATGACACTGTCATTTTTACTGGGGCTGAAAAATGCACCTTTTTTTTTTTTTGCTAGGTTTTGTGTTTCTTGTTTCACTTTCCCTTCACTATAATCATCCAAGGACTGGAAATTTACAATGTTCAAAAACAAAAATTAATATCTCTGCACTGGCAGCAACTATCCTGTTTTTGATTTTGGCTTGGTTTTTTCACTGTAATTCTTGGTAAGTCCCTTAACACCAATTCAAAACTGTGGCTCGAATTACAGTGAAATGTGTTACCATGAGACCCCACAGTATTACAAGTGATAAGGAAGCCTCCACCTAGAAAAATACATTTGAATGATCTAAAAATGGATATCAACAACTGCTGTTTCATCTGAATGGAAAAAATGGCTCAGGAACATTTTATTAGTGACAGTAGTGATTATCCTGTTTTCTCAGTGTGTTTCCATTCATTGTTCCCAAGTAGATTTATTTTCAGTACTGTGCACCCAAGAACCTTTATATTTATAATCGGTTTTCTACCTCATTTGTGTGTAAGTTTCTTTGTTGTGCAGAATTCTTTTTTTATTTTAGTTCAAAGAAATTGTGTACTGAAAAAGTCTTTACCTAATTTTCTAACTTTTGCCCAGATATTGTTTAGATCCAAAATATGAGGACAAATTTTTGGAGGTGACTTTTTTTCACACATGGAACAAAAATGTTCTTATGTTGGGAAATTCATTTATTCCAAGATAGATGGCAACAGTGTTGTTTTAGATGTAATTTTCCCAACAGTGATCATGAAATACATTTGTTCCTAGATTAATAGCTAGACTGATGTTCATGAATACAGTTGTCAACAGCAAGCAGTAAATGTTTGTTACAAGATATCATTGTTAAGATACTCCTCCTAAGCAGCATTTACATAAGTTTCAGTGGGTCTACACAGTGTCTCTATGGATCAGGTTTGTTATGCAAGTATATTGTGTAGTACGGTAAGATTGGCCCATTATTCATTTCAGGAACAAGCAGAATGTTTGGTCAAATGAATGGGAATTGTTGGGAGGACATATGGTTATATGTGGAAGATTGAATGATGGCAACAACATCCTTAAACACTTGCAGCTGTATATCATCACCAGTGTGAGATAGGGTCATTTGAACCAGTGCAGACCAAGTACGGCCACATGAGGTACGTACACCTGATATGGAACAACGTGTTCTGTATAACATAGTTAATGAAGCCCATCAGCATACTGTAAGCCATAAGACAATGCTGGCTGTTCTGTCGAAGTGCTCTTATCTCAACCAGTTGCAATGAATGCAGGGTGCATCATCAGCTGAATTTCACACAATGGAGTTGTTACATTGTTAGTATCTGCAGCAAGCAGTTATCATTGTAGCCTTTCTGTTGTCAACCCTGTTGAAACGAAGCAACCTTCAATAGAAGTGGCACTATTAAATAGTACAACACTCGCCTGTGGAGAGAATCTCCATTGCAGATGAATCTCTGTCAGAAATGTTTATCATTGTTTCAGGTAGGATTCATGTTGTTATTGTCATCACCCTGCGAGTTGGCCATGCGGTTAGGGTCACGTAGCTGTGAGCTTGCATCGTTCGAACCCCACTGTCGGCAGCCCTGAAGATGATTTTCTGTGGTTTCCCATTTTCACACCGGGCAAATGCTGGGGCTGTACCTTAATTAAGGCCACGGCCGCTTCCTTCCCACTCCTAGGCCTTTCCCGTCCCATCGTTGACATAAGACCTATCTGTGTCAGTGCGACGTAAAACAAATAGCGAAAAAAAAAGAAGATTCATGTTATTTGCCTAATCTGGCCAATTTTTCCTTTTTTTATGCCTCTTCGTATGGAATACATCGCCTAGTCTGCTTATAGGTGTGCCTTTGACAGTGGGGCTTATGGCTTATGTATGATGGCGCTTCAGTCCACTTCAATGTCAGCATCGGAACATCATCTCCCCTGGCATTTGGATTAGGTAAGATGGCCCTGACCATCAAGTTTCCAGACATAATTTTTACTTGTAAAACAAGTAAGCCAAGAGTTAGGGGCAAAAGATCTCTATAGGTCAACGCCCCGAGAAAAAAAAAAAAAGCCAAGAGTTTCACATAAAGTATTGCTGTGATAATCCACTTGACCAACAGTGAAATGTTAACCAAAAAAGTTACTTTTCGTTTAGAAAATCTCAATGGGGTTCAACCAGGGCTAGCTAGGTCAGAAAGTAATGCCAGTCACTGAGCTGTCGAACCTCTGGATTTTAATTTGCAGAAGCATAAAAAGAAATTGTTGTGTATGCTGGTTGGCAGACTTGTTGAAACAACATATGCTCACTGCCTTTGACAGTACTTGTTCACAGTTGGGATTCTTGCGAACTGAGGGCAGCATTTTGAGCATTTACTGATACCTGTGCCACAATGTGTAAAATGTACATTTTGTACTGCAGGCTAACTGTGCATTTCCCAATATGTTTATGAGAACATTTTTGTTTCTTGATTTGATAGGAACCTCATAATGAAATTTGTCCTCATACGTTTATAATCGTCCTGTATATATAATTACATTGTTCTTTTCAGAAAAGAAGTACTTAATTCATGACAGACATACAGTATTGTCTGGTGGACATTCGCTACACTGCATGTCTGAACCTCAAAAATGTAAATGCTGCTGTAGCAAATATATTTTGTTTTAAAATTTGATATTGTTCATTATCTCTACAATTAAGACAGTAATTTGTGAATGCCAGTTTGTGTACTATACTGCATACAGAGCCAGCAATTACAAAATTAATTTTATATTGGATTTTCCATGAGTTTCAAAGCACTTACATGTTCGGAAGTTATGCAAATTTGATAGATTTAAGAATAATATTTGTCAAAATATCTTCCATTTTTCCTGTGTCTTTTTCTCTTCCTCAATTTTATAAAAATGAAATGGCGTATGGCTTTTAGTGCCGGGAGTGTCAGAGGACAAGTTCGGCTTGCCAGCTGCTGGTCTTTTGAATTGACGCCCGTAGGCGATCTGCGCGCCATGATGAGGTTGAAATTATGATTAAGACGATACATACACCCAGTCCTCATGCCAGTAGAATTAACCAATTATGGTTAAAATTCCCAACCCTGCCGGGAATCGAACGTGGAACCCCTGTGACCAAAGGCCAGCACGCTAACCATTTAGCTATGGAACCAGATCCTCAATTTTATAAATTTGTGTGCATAGATCTGAACTCATTTTGAAATAAAGTCACCATAGTTGCTTTTGACAGGTTTAATTTTACCTTCTAGAATTCTGTCTTGTCCAAATGAGTGGAAGTCAGACAATACAATGGGTTATATTAATGAAAAGCAAGCATTGGCTGAAAACTTTCAAATTTTGAGCAGCTGCTTGTTTTGTGTAAATAAAAACCACATGACTTCAACCTCATCGTGAGCATATGCATAATCAACTTGGTCGCCAAGCCGCTGCTCAAGATTCGTTATAAAAGAAATGGAGCCATTGGTTGCTATTGTGAGCAAATGTTTAAAATTTCTTGAGGTTCCTCATTTCTTTACTTTGCGTACTCAAGTGTGGTTTGCTAAATGTGATGGCAGAATATTTTTATGGTTATTCCCAAATTGAGAACACCATGCACAACTCAAGGAACTCATATGTATGAAGGTACAAAGTACTTCATAGGTTGAAAAAGAAATGTAGAACAGCTTTCCCAACATTTTCTTACTGAAGGAATAGAAACACATGGTAGTGCTCTAAATAAAGTTGGGAAGGTGAGAATTTCTTTGAGATATGTAGGAGACCCTGGCTTTCAAGTTGGAGCTGCAAATGATGTTGCCATTACTCAGACTACAGTATCAAATACTTTCTGAGAAGTTGTAATTCCAATTAAAGGAAGCAAGA